>NC_061512.1:24560257-24748586 GCF_022539505.1 Lolium rigidum | reverse complement strand
TCTATATGATCACAACAATTGCCAAGGATCACATTATTCAAGACATTATACCATTTACCACATGCGGCATTTTCCGTTTCCAACCATATAGCAATGAATGAAATAGTCCAACTTTCGCAATGAACATTAAAGATAATGCTAAGAACATATGTGTTCATACGAAACAGCGGAGCGTGTCTCTCTCCCAAACAAAGAATGCTAGGATCCGGTTTTATTCAAACAAAAACAAAAACAAACAGACGCTCCAAGTAAAGCACATAAGATGTGACGGAATAAAAATATAGTTTCACTAGAGGTGACCTGATAAGTTGTCGATGAAGAAGGGATGCCTTGGGCATCCCCAAGCTTAGACGCTTGGGTATTCTTAAAATATGCAGGGATGAACCACGGGGGCATCCCCAAGCTTAAACTTTTCACTCTTCTTGATCATATTGTATCATCCTCCTCTCTTGACCCTTGAAAACTTCCTCCACACCAAACTCAAAACAAACTCATTAGAGGGTCAGTTGCATAATTCATATATTCAGAGGTGACATAATCATTCTTAACACTTCTGGACATTGCACAAAGCTACTGAAAGTTAATGGAACAAAGAAATCCATCAAACATAGCAAAACAGGCAATGCGAAATAAAAGGCAAAATCTGTCAAAACAGAACAGTCCGTAAATACGAATTTTTTAGAGGCACCAGACTTGCTCAGATGAAAATGCCCAAATTGAATGAAAGTTGCGTACATATCTGAGGATCACGCACGTAAATTGGCAGATTTTTATAAATTTTCTATAGCAGGGGCGGCTCAATTTCGTGACAGCAAGAAATCTGTTCCTGTGCAGTAATCCAAATCTAGTATTGACTTTACTATCAAAGACTTTACTTGGCACAACAATGCAATAAAATAAAGATAAGGAGAGGTTGCTACAGTAGTAAAAACTTCCAAGACTCAAATATAAAAAAAAGTGCAGAAGTAAAATAATGGGTTGTCTCCCATAAGCGCTTTTCTTTAATGCCTTTCAGCTTGTGAATCAAGTATTATCGAGAGATGAAGCATCAACATCATAATTTGTTCTAATAATAGAATCATAAGGTAACTTCATTATCTTTCTAGGGAACTATTCCATACCTTTGTTAAGCGGAAATTGATATTTAATATTACCTTCCTTCATATCAATGGTAGCACCAACAGTTCGAAGAAAGGGTCTTCCCAATATAATGGGACAAGATGCATTGCATTCAATATCCAAGACAACAAAATCAACGGGGACAAGGTTATTGTTAATCATAATACGAACATTGTCAATCCTCCCCAAAGGTTTCTTTATAGCATTATCAGCAAGATTAACATCCAAATAAAAAAAATTCAATGGTGGCAAGTCAAGCATATCATAGATTTTCTTAGGCATAACAGAAATACTTGCACCAAGATCACATAAATCATTACAATCAAAATCATTGACCCTCATCTTAATGATAGGATCCCAACCATCTTCCAACTTCCTAGGAATAGAAGTTTCAAGTTTTAGTTTCTCTTCTCTAGCTTTTATGAGAGCATTTGTAATATGTTTTGTAAAGGCCAAATTTATAGCACTAGCATTTGGACTTTTAGCAAGTTTTTGTAAGAACTTTATAACTTCAGAGATGTGACAATCATCAAAATCTAAATCATTATGACCTACAACAATGGAATCATTGTCCCCAACATTTTGAAAAATTTCAGCAGTTTTATCAGTTTCAGCAGTTTTAGCAGTTTCACGCAATTTTGCACGCTTTGCACTAGGAGTAGAAACATTGCCAACACCAATTATTTTACCATTGATAGTAGGAGGTGTAGAAACATGTGAAGCATTATCATTACTAGTGGTGGTAATAGTCCAAACTTTAGCTATATTATTTTCCTTAGCTAGTTTTTCATTTTCTTCTCTTTCCCACCTAGCATGCAATTCAGCCATCAATCTAATATTTTCATTAATTCGAACTTGGATGGCATTTGATGTAGTAACAATTTTATTATCATTATCCTTATTAGGCATAACTTTCAATTTTAAAAGATCAACATCAGAGGCAAGTCTATCAACCTTAGAGGCAAGAATATCAATTTTATCAAGCTTTTCTTCAACAGATTTGTTAAAAGCAGTTTGTGTACTAATAAATTATTTAAGCATGGCTTCAAGACCAGGGGGTACATTCCTATTATTGTTGTAAAAATTCCCATAAGAATTACCATAACCATTACCATTAGCAGCAGGATATGGCCTATAGTTGTTACCAGAATTATTCCTATAAGCATTGTTATTGAAATTATTACTTTTAATGAAATTCACATCAACATGTTCCTCTTGGGCAACCAATGAAGCTAAAGGAACATTATTAGGATCAACATTAGATCTACCATTCACAAGCATAGACATAATAGCATCAATCTTATCACTCAAGGAGGAGGTTTCTTCAACGGAATTTACCTTCTTACCTTGTGGAGCTCTTTCCGTGTGCCATTCAGAGTAATTTATCATCATATCATCAAGAAGCTTTGTTGCCGCCCCCAAAGTGATGGACATAAAGGTACCTCCAGCAGCTGAATCCAATAGGTTCCGCGAAGAAAAATTCAGTCCTTGCAGCGTGTCTTGATCTCCCCGGCAACGGCGCCAGAAAATCTACTTGCTGCGTGTAGTTGACACGTCCGTTGGGAACCCCAAGAGGAAGGTGTGATGCGCACAGCAGTAAGTTTTCCCTCAGTAAGAAACCAAGGTTATCGAACCAGTAGGAGTCAAGGAGCACGTGAAGGTTGTTGGTGGCGGAGTGTAGTGCGGCGCAACACCAGGGATTCCGGCGCCAACGTGGAACCTGCACAACACAATCAAAGTACTTTGCTCCAACGAAACAGTGAGGTTGTCAATCTCACCGGCTTGCTGTAAACAAAGGATTAGATGTATAGTGTGGATGATTGATACGTCTCAAATGTATCTATAATTTCTTATGTTCCATGCTACTTGTATGATGATACTCACATGTTTTATATACATTATATGTCATATTTATGCATTTTCCGGCACTAACCTATTGACGAGATGCCGAAGAGCCAGTTGTTGTTTTCTGCTGTTTTTGGTTTCAGAAATCCTAGTAAGGAAATATTCTCGGAATTGGACGAAATCAACACCCAGGGGCCTATTTTTGCACGAAGCTTCCAGAAGACCGGAGGGGAGACGAAGTGGGGCCACGGGGCGCCGCCACACTAGGGCGGCGCGGCCTATGGGGGGCCCGCGCGGCCCTAGCGTGTGGGGCCCCCGTGACTCTCCCGACTCCGCCCTTCCGCCTACTTAAAGCCTTCGTCGCGAAACCCCCAGTACTGAGAGACACGATACGGAAAACCTTCCAGAGACGCCGCCGCCGCCAATCCCATCTCGGGGGGATTCAGGAGATCGCCTCCGGCACCCTGCCGGAGAGGGGAATCATCTCCCGGAGGTCTCTTCATCGCCATGATCGCCTCCGGATCGATGTGTGAGTAGTTCACCCCTGGACTATGGGTCCATAGCAGTAGCTAGATGGTCGTCTTCTCCTCATTGTGCTATCATGTTAGATCTTGTGAGCTGCCTATCATGATCAAGATCATCTATTTGTAATCCTACATGTTGTGTTTGTTGGGATCCGATGAATATTGAGTACTATATCAAGTTGATTATCAATCTATCATATATGTTATTTATGTTCTTGCATGCTCTCCGTTGCTAGTAGAGGCTCGGCCAAGTTGATACTTGTGACTCCAAGAGGGAGTATTTATGCTCGATAGTGGGTTCATGCCTCCATTAAATCCGGGACAGTGACGGAAAGTTCTAAGGTTGTGGATGTGCTTGTTGCCACTAGGGATAAAACATCGATGCTTTGTCTAAGGATATTTGTGTTGATTACATTACGCACCATACTTAATGCAATTGTCCGTTGTTTGCAACTTAATACTGGAAGGGGTTCGGATGATAACTCTGAAGGTGGACTTTTTAGGCATAGATGCATGTCTGGATAGCGGTCTATGTACTTTGTCGTAATGCCCTGATTAAATCTCATAGTAATCATCATGATATATGTATGTGCATTGTTATGCCTTCTTTATTTGTCAATTGCCCAACTGTAATTTGTTCACCCAACATCTGCTATCTTATGGGAGAGACACCGCTAGTGAACTGTGGACCCGGTCCTATTCTTTACATCTGAAATACAATCTGCTGCAATTGTTCTTTACTGTTCTTTGCAAACAACCATCATCATCCACACTATACATCTAATCATTTGTTTACAGCAAGCCGGTGAGATTGACAACCTCATCGTTACGTTGGGGCAAAGTTCCGTGATTGTGTTGTGCGGGTTCCACGTTGGCGCTCGAATCCCCGGTGTTGCGCCGCACTACACTCCTCCGCCATCAACCTTCAATGTGCTTCTTGACTCCTACTGGTTCGATTAAACCTTGGTTTCTTACTGAGGGAAACTTGCTACTGTGCGCATCACAGCTTCCTCTTGGGGTTCCCAACGGACGTGTCAACTACACGCATCAAGCAAATTTCTGGCGCCGTTGCCGGGGAGATCAAGACACGCTGCAAGGGGAGTCTCCCACTTCCAATCTCTTTACTTTGTTTTTTTCTTGCTTTACTTTTACCTTATTTACTACTTTGTTTGCTTCTTATATCAAAAACACAAAAAAATTAGTTGCTAGTTTACTTTATTTACTGTCTTGTTCTCCATATCAAAAACACAAAAAAATTAGTTACTTGCATTTACTTTATTTAGTTTGCTTTATTTACTACTGCTAAAATGGGTACTGTTGAGAATACTAAGTTGTGTGACTTCACTAGCACAAATAATAATGATTTCCTATGCACACCTATTGCTCCACCTCGCTACTACAGCAGAATTCTTTGAAATTAAACCCGCTTTACTTGAATCTTGTTATGAGAGAGCAATTTTCTTGTGTTAGTTCTGATGATGCTGCTGCCCATCTTAATAATTTTGTTGAACTATGTGAAATGCAAAAGTATAAGGATGTAGATGGTAACATTATAAAATTAAAATTGTTTCCTTTCTCCTTAAGAGGAAGAGCTAAAGATTGGTTGCTATCTCTGCCTAGAAATAGTATTGATTTTTGGACTAAATGTAAGGATGCTTTTATTGGTAGATATTATCCTCCCGCTAAAATTATATCTTTGAGAAGTAGCATAATGAATTTCAAGCAATTAGATAATGAACATGTTGCTCAAGCATGGGAGAGAATGAAATCTTTGGTAAGAATTGCCCAACCCATGGACTGACTACTTGGATGATCATCCAAACCTTTTATGCAGGATTTAATTTTTCTTCGTAGAACCTATTGGATTCAGCTGCTGGAGGTACCTTTATGTCCATCACTTTGGGGGCGGCAACAAAGCTTCTTGATGATATGATGACAAATTACTCTGAATGGCACACGGAAAGAGCTCCACAAGGTAAGAAGGTAAATTCTGTTGAAGAAACCTCCTCCTTGAGTGATAAGCTTGATGCTATTATGTCTATGCTTGTGAATGGTAGATCTAATGTTGATCCTAATAATGTTCCTTTAGCTTCATTGGTTGCCCAAGAAGAACATTTTGATTTGAACTTCATTAAAAATAATAATTTCAACAACAATGCTTATAGGAATAATTTGGGTAACAAATATAGGCCATATCCTTCTGCTAATGGTAATGGTTATGGTAATTCTTATGGGAATTCTTACAACAATAATATGAGTGTACCCCTGGTCTTGAAGCCATGCTTAAAGAATTTATTAGTACACAAACTGCTTTTAACAAATCTATTGAGGAAAAGCTCGATAAAATTGATATTCTCGCTTCTAAGGTTGATAGTCTTGCCTCTGATGTTGATCTTTTAAAATTTAAAGTTATGCCAAATAAGGATATTGATAATAAGATTGTTACTACAGCAAATGCCATCCAAGTTCGAATTAATGAGAATATAAGATTGATGGCTGAATTGCATGCTAGGTGGGAAAGAGAAGAAAATTAAAAACTAGCTAAAGAGAATAATGTAGCTAAAGTTTGGACTATTACCACCACTAGTAATGTTAATGATTCACATGTTGCTACACCTCCTACTATCAATGGTAAAATAATTGGTGTTGGCAATGTTCCTACTCCTAGTGCAAAGCGTGCAAAATTACACGAAATTGCTAAAACTGCTGAAATTGATAAAGCTGCTGAAATTTTTCAAAATATTGGGGACAATGCTCCCATTGCTGTAGATCATAATGGTTTAGACTTTGATGATTGTCACATCTCTGAAGTTATAAAGTTCTTACAAAAGCTTGCTAAAAGTCCCAATGCTAGTGCTATAAATTTGGCCTTTACAAAAATATTACAAATGCTCTCATAAAAGCTAGAGAAGAGAAACTAAAACTTGAAACCTCTATTCCTAGAAAGTTAGAAGATGGTTGGGAGCCCATCATTAAGATGAGGGTCAATGATTTTGATTGTAATGCTTTATGTGATCTTGGTGCAAGTATTTCTGTCATGCCTAAGAAAATCTATGATATGCTTGACTTGCCACCATTGAAGAATTGTTATTTGGATGTTAATCTTGTTGATAATGCTATAAAGAAACCTTTGGGGAGGATTGATAATGTTCGTATTATGGTTAACAATAACCTTGTCCCCGTTGATTTTGTTGTCTTGGATATTGAATGCAATGCATCTTGTCCCATTATATTGGGAAGACCTTTTCTTACTGTTGGTGCCACCATTGATATGAAGGAAGGTAATATTAAATATCAATTTCCTCTCAAGAAAGGTATGGAACACTTCCCTAGAAAGAGAATGAAGTTACCTTATGATTCTATTATTAGAACAACTTATGATGTTGATGCTTCGTCTCTTGATGTTAATTGATTCGCACTTTCTACGCCTAGCTGAAAGGCGTTAAAGAAAAGCGCTTATGGGAGACAACCCATTATTTTACTTCTGCACTTTATTTTATATTTGAATCTTGCAAGTTGTTTACTACTGTATCAACCTCTCCTTATCTTTATTTTATTGCATTGTTGTGCCAAGTAAAGTCTTTGATAGTAAAGCCAATACTAGATTTGGATTACTGCGCAGGAACAGATTTCTTGCTGTCACGAATTTGGGCAGTAGTCCCTGTAGAAAAACTAAAAAAATCTGCCAATTTACGTGCGTGATCCTCAGATATGTACGCAACTTTCATTCAATTTGGGCATTTTCATCTGAGCAAGTCTGGTGCCACTTTAAAATTCGTCTTTACGAACTGTTCTGTTTTGACAGATTCTGCCTTTTATTTCGCATTGCCTGTTTTGCTATGTTTGATGGATTTCTTTGTTCCATTAACTTTTAGTAGCTTTTTGAAATGTACAGAAGTGTTAAGAATGATTATGTCACCTCTGAATATATGAATTATGCACTGACCCTCTAATGAGTTTGTTTCGAGTTTGGTGTGGAGGAATTTTCAAGGGTCAAGAGAGGAGGATGATACAATATGATCAAGAAGAGTGAAAAGTCAAAGCTTGGGGATGCCCCGTGGTTCATCCCTGCATATTTTAAGAAGACTCAAGCGTATAAGCTTGGGGATGCCCAAGGCATCCCTTCTTCATCGACAACTTATCAGGTTCCTCTAGTGAAACTATATTTTTATTCCGTCACATCTTATGTGCTTTACTTGGAGCGTCTGTTTGTTTTTATTTTTGTTTTGTTTGAATAAGATCGGATCCTAGCATTCTTTGTGTGGGAGAGAGACACGCTCCACTGTTTCGTATGAACAAATATGTTCTTAGCTTTATCTTTAATGTTCATTGCGAAAGTTGGACTATTTCATTCATTGTTATATGGTTGGAAACGGAAAATGCCGCATGTGGTAAATGGTTTAATGTCTTGAATAATGTGATACTTGGCAATTGTTGTGCTCATATAGATCATGTTTAAGCTCTTGCATCATGTACCTTGTACTCATTAATGAATAACTACATAGAGCTTGTTAAAATTTGGTTTGCATGATTGATCTCTAGAGTCTAGATATTTTCTGGTTGAGGTGTTTGAACAACAAGGAGACAATGTAAAGTCTTATAATAGTTACAATATGTTCATATGTAAGCTTTGCTGCACCTTTTATACTTGAGTTTGCTTCAAACAACCTTGCTAGCCTAGCCTTGTATTGAGAGGAATTCTTCTCGTGCATCCAAATCCTTGAGCCAATAACTATGCCATTTGTGTCCACCATACCTACCTACCACATGGTATTTCTCCGCCATTCCAAAGTAAATTACTTGAGTGCTACCTTTAAAATTTCTATTCTTTACCTTTACAATATATAGCTCATGGTACAAAATAGCTTAAAAACTATCGTGGTGAAGAATATGTACTTATGTGTCTTATTTCTTAGTAAGTTGCTTGTTGAGCGGTAACCATGTTTTCACGGGGACGCCATCAACTCTTTTACCTTTGTTGAATATCATGTGAGTTGCTATGCATGTTCATCTTGTCTGAAGTAAGGGCAGTTCTCACAATCAAATGGTTTGAGTATGCATACTGTTAGAGAAGAACATTGGGCCGCTAACTAAAGCCATGATTCATGGTGGAAGTTTCAGTTTGGACAATTAATCCTCAATCTCTTATGGGAATATTAACTGTTGTTGAATGCTTATGCATTAAAGAGGAGTCCATTATCTGTTGTCTATGTTGTCCCGGTATGGATGTCTAAGTTGAGAATAATCAAAAGCGAGAAATCCAATGCGAGCTTTCTCCTTAGACCTTTGTACAGGCGGCATAGAGGTACCCCTTTGTGACACTTGGTTGAAACATATGCTATGTAATGATAATCCGTGTTAAGCCAAGCTAATTAGGCCAAGGTGCGAGCACTATTAGTATACTATGCATGAGGCTTGCAACTTATAATATGTCTTATACATAACTCATATGCTTTATTACTACCGTTGACAAAATTGTTTCTTGTTTTCAAAATGAAAAGCTCTAGCACAAATATAGTAATCAATGCTTCCCTCTGCGAAGGGCTTATCTTTTACTTTATTGTTGAGTCAGTTTACCTATTCTTTCTATCTTAGAAGCAAACACTTGTATCAACTGTGTGCATTGATTCTTACATGTTTACTTATTGCACTTGTTATATTGCTTTGTGTTGACAATTATCCATGAGATATATATGTTGAAGTTGAAAGCAACCGCTGAAACTTTATCTTCCTTTGTGTTGCTTCAATGCTTTTACTTTGAATTTATTGCTTTATGAGTAACTCTTATGCAAGTCTTATTGATGCTTGTCTTGAAAGTATTATTCATGAAAAGTCTTTGCTATATGATTCATTAGTTTACTCATTATCTTCATCATTGCTTCGAATCGCTGCATTCATCTCATATGCTTTACAATAGTATGATCAAGATTATGATAGCATGTCACTTCAGAAATTATCTTTGTTATCGTTTACCTACTCGAGGGCGAGTAGGAACTAAGCTTGGGGATGCTTGATACGTCCCAAACGTATCTATAATTTCTTATGTTCCATGCTACTTTTATGATGATACTCACATGTTTTATATACATTATATGTCATATTTATGCATTTTCCGGCACTAACCTATTGACGAGATGCCGAAGAGCCGATTCTTGTTTTCTGCTGTTTTTGGTTTCGAAATCCTAGTAAGGAAATATTCTCGGAATTGGACGAAATCAACGCCCGGAGCCTATTTTTGCACGAAGCTTCCGGAAGACCGGAGGGGAGACGAAGTGGGGCCACGGGCGCCGCCACACTAGGGGCGGCGTGGCCTAAGGGGGCCCGCGCGGCCCTAGCGTGTGGGGGCCCCGTGACTCTCCCGACTCCGCCCTTCCGCCTACTTAAAGCCTCCGTCGCGAAACCCCCAGTACCGAGAGCCACGATACGGAAAACCTTCCGGAGACGCCGCCGCCAATCCCATCTCGGGGGATTCAGGAGATCGCCTCCGGCACCCTGCCGGAGAGGGGAATCATCTCCCGGAGGTCTCTTCATCGCCATGATCGCCTCCGGATCGATGTGTGAGTAGTTCACTGATACGTCTCCGACGTATCGATAATTTCTTATGTTCCATGCCACATTATTGATGATATCTACATGTTTTATACACATTATATGTCGTATTTATGCATTTTCCGGCACTAACCTATTAACGAGATACCGAAGAGCCGGTTGATGTTTTCTCGCTGTTTTTGGTTTCAGAAATCCTAGTAAGGAAATATTCTCGAATTGGACGAAATCAACGCCCAGGGTCCTATTTTTGCACGAAGCTTCCAGAAGACCGAGGGGAAAGGAAGTGGGGCCACGAGGCGCCGCCACAACAGGGCGGCGCGGCCTGGACCCTGGCCGCGCGGCCCTGGTGTGTGGGGCCCTCGTGTGGCCCCCCGCGTTGCCCTTCCGCCAACTTAAAGCCTTCGTCGCGAAACCCCCAGTACCGAGAGCCACGATACGGAAAACCTTACGAGACGCCGCCGCCGCCAATCCCATCTCGGGGGATTCGGGAGATCGCCTCCGGCACCCTGCCGGAGAGGGGAATCATCTCCCGGAGGACTCTTCACCGCCATGGTCGCCTCCGGAGTGATGAGTGAGTAGTTCACCCCTAGACTATGGGTCCATAGCGGTAGCTAGATGGTTGTCTTCTCCTTATGTGCTTCATTGTCGGATCTTGTGAGCTGCCTAACATGATCAAGATCATCTATCCGTAATGCTATATGTTGTGTTTGTCGGGATCCGATGGATAGAGAATACTATGTTATGTTGATTATCAATCTATTACCTATGTGTTGTTTATGATCTTGCATGCTCTCCGTTATTAGTAGAGGCTCGGCCAAGTTTTTGCTCTTAACTCCAAGAGGGAGTATTTATGCTCGATAGTGGGTTCATGCCTCCATTAAATCCGGGACGAGTGACGGAAAGTTCTAAGGTTGTGGATGTCTTGTTGCCACTAGGGATAAAACATTGATGCTATGTCTAAGGATGTAGTTATTGATTACATTACGCACCATACTTAATGTAATTGTCTCGTTGTTTACAACTTAATACTGGAAGGGGTTCGGATGATAACCTGAAGGTGGACTTTTTAGGCATAGATGCATGCTGGATAGCGGTCTATGTACTTTGTCGTAATGCCCAATTAAATCTCACAATACTCATCATATCATGTATGTGCATGGTCATGCCCTCTCTATTTGTCAATTGTCCGGCTGTAATTTGTTCACCCAACATGCTATTTATCTTATGGGAGAGACACCTCTAGTGAACTGTGGACCCCGGTCCATTCTTTTACATTGAATACAATCTACTACAATACTTGTTCTACTCGTTTTCTCGCAAACAATCATCATCCACACTATACATCTAATCCTTTGTTACAGCAAGCACTGTGAGATTGACAACCTCATCTGTTTCGTTGGGGCAAAGTACTTTGGTTGTGTTGTGCGGGTTCCACGTTAGCGCCGGAATTCCTGGTGTTGCGCCGCACTACATCCCGCCGCCATCAACCTTCAACGTGCTTCTTGGCTCCCTACTGGTTCGATAAACCTTGGTTTCTTATCGAGGGAAAACTTGCCGCTGTACGCATCACACCTTCCTCTTGGGGTTCCCAACGGACGCGTGCTTGTACGCGTATCAACCCTCGGACTATGGGTCCATAGCAGTAGCTAGATGGTCGTCTTCTCCTCATTGTGCTATCATGTTAGATCTTGTGAGCTGCCTATCATGATCAAGATCATCTATTTGTAATCCTACATGTTGTGTTTGTTGGGATCCGATGAATATTGAATACTATGTCAAGTTGATTATCAATCTATCATATATGTTATTTATGTTCTTGCATGCTCTCCGTTGCTAGTAGAGGCTCTGGCCAAGTTGATACTTGTGACTCCAAGAGGGAGTATTTATGCTCGATAGTGGGTTCATGCCTCCATTAAATTTGGGACAGTGACAGAAAGTTCTAAGGTTGTGGATGTGTTGTTGCCACTAGGGATAAAACATCAATGCTTTGTCTAAGGATATTTGTGTTGATTACATTACGCACCATACTTAATGCAATTGTCTGTTGTTTGCAACTTAGTATCGAAGGGGTTCGGATGATAACTCTGAAGGTGGACTTTTAGGCATAGATGCATGCTTGGATAGCGGTCTATGTACTTTGTCGTAATGCCCTGATTAAATCTCATAGTACTCATCATGATATATGTATGTGCATTGTTATGCCTTCTTTATTTGTCAATTGCCCAACTGTAATTTGTTCACCCAACATCTGCTATCTTATGGGAGAGACACCGCTAGTGAGCTGTGGACCCGGTCCTATTCTTTACATCCGAAATACAATCTGCTGCAATTGTTCTTTACTTGTTCTTTGCAAACAACCATCATCATCCACACTATACATCTAATCCTTTGTTTACGGCAAGCCGGTGAGATTGACAACCTCAGCGTTACGTTGGGGCAAAGTTCTGTGATTGTGTTGTGCGGGTTCCACGTTGGCGCCGGAATCCCCGGTGTTGCGCCGCACTACACTCCTCCGCCATCAACCTTCAACGTGCTTCTTGACTCCTACTGGTTCGATTAAACCTTGGTTTCTTACTGAGGGAAACTTGCTACTGTGCGCATCACACCTTCCTCTTGGGGTTCCCAACGGACGTGTCAACTACACGCATCAATGATGATGTTTGTTTGCGAAGAACAATAAAGAACAATTGCAGTAGATTGTATTTCAGATGTAAAGAATAGGACCGGGGTCCACAGTTCACTAGTGGTGTCTCTCCCATAAGATAAACAGATGTTGGGTGAACAAATTACAGTTGAGCAATTGACAAATAAAGAAGGCATAACAATGCACATACATATATCATGATGAGTACTATGAGATTTAATCAGGGCATTACGACAAAGTACATAGACCGCTATCCGAGCATGCATCTATGCCTAAAAAGTCCACCTTCGAGTTATCATCCGAACCCCTTCCAGTATTAAGTTGCAAACAACAGACAATTGCATTAAGTATGGTGCGTAATGTAATCAACACAAATATCCTTAGACAAAGCATCGATGTTTTATCCCTAGTGGCAACGAGCACATCCACAACCTTAGAACTTTCGTCACTCGTCCCGATTTAATGGAGGCATGAACCCACTATCGAGCATAAATACTCCCTCTTGGAGTCACAAGTATCAACTTGGCCGGAGCCTCTACTAGCAACGGAGAGCATGCAAGAACATAAATAACATATATGATAGATTGATAATCAACTTGACATAGTATTCAATATTCATCGGATCCCAACAAACACAACATGTAGCATTACAAATAGATGATCTTGATCATGATAGGCAGCTCACAAGATCTAACATGATAGCACAATGAGGAGAAGACAACCATCTAGCTACTGCTATGGACCCATAGTCCAGGGGTGGACTACTCACACATCGATCCGGAGGCGATCATGGCGATGAAGAGACCTCCGGGAGATGATTCCCCTCTCCGGCAGGGTGCCGGAGGCGATCTCCTGAATCCCCCGAGATGGGATTGGCGGCGGCGTCTCTGGAAGGTTTTCCGTATCGCGGCTCTCGGTACTGGGGGTTTCGCGACGAAGGCTTTAAGTAGGCGGAAGGGCAGGTCAAGGGGCGTCACGAGGGGCCCACACAACACGGCCGCGCGGCCAGCACCTGGGTCGCGCCGCCCTAGTGTGGCGTCGCCTTGTGGCCCCACTTCGTATCTCCTCCGATCTTCTGGAAGCTTCGTGGAAAAATAGGCCCCTGGGCGTTGATTTCGTCCAATTCCGAGAATATTTCCTTACTAGGATTTCTGAAACCAAAAACAGCAGAAAACAGCAACTAGCTCTTCGGCATCTCGTCAATAGGTTAGTGCCGGAAAATGCATAATTATGACATATAATGTGTATAAAACATGTGAGTATCATCATAAAAGTAGCATGGAACATAAGAAATTATAGATACGTTTGAGACGTATCAGCTACTGAAAGTTAATGGAACAAAGAAATCCATCAAACATAGCAAAACAGGCAATGCGAAATAAAAGGCAGAATCTGTCAAAACAGAACAGTCCGTAAAGACGAATTTTTCAGAGGCACCACAATTGCTCAGATGAAAATGCCCAAATTGAATGAAAGTTGCGTACATATCTGAGGATCACGCACGTAAATTGGCAGGTTTTTCTAAATTTTCTACAGCAGGGGCGGCTCAATTTCGTGACAGCAAGAAATCTGTTCCTGCGCAGTAATCCAAATCTAGTATTGACTTTACTATCAAAGACTTTACTTGGCACAACAATGCAATAAAATAAAGATAAGGAGAGGTTGCTACAGTACTAACAACTTCCAAGACTCAAATATAAAATAAAAGTGCAGAAGTAAAATAATGGGTTGTCTCCCATAAGCGCTTTTCTTTAACGCCTTTCAGCTAGGCGCAGAAAGTGTCAATCAAGTGTTATCAAGAGACGAAGCATCATCATCATAATTTGTTCTAATAATAGAATCATAAGGTAACTTCATTATCTTTCTAGGGAAGTGTTCCATACCTTTCTTGAGAGGAAATTGATATTTAATATTACCTTCCTTCATATCAATGGTAGCACCAACGATTCGAAGAAAAGGTCTTCCCAATATAATGGGACAAGATGCATTGCATTCAATATCCAAGACAACAAAATCAACGGGGACAAGGTTATTGTTAACCATAATGCGAACATTATCAATCCTCCCCAAAGGTTTCTTTATAGCATTATCAGCAAGATTAACATCCAAATAATAATTTTTCAATGGTGGCAAGTCAAGCATATCATAGAGTTTCCTAGGCATAACAGAAATACTTGCACCAATATCACATAAAGCATTACAATAAAAATAATTGACCCTCATCTTAATGATGGGCTCCCAACCATCTGCCAACTTCCTTGGAATAGAAGTTTCGAGTTTTAGTTTCTCTTCTCTAGCTTTTATGAGAGCATTTGTAATATGTTTTGTGAAGGCCAAATTTATAACACTAGCATTGGGACTTTTAGCAAGTTTTTGTAAGAACTTTATAACTTCAGAGATGTGATAATCATCAAAATCTAAATCATTATGATCTACAACAATGGAATCATTGTCCCCAATATTTTGAAAAATTTCAGCAGTTTTATCACAAGCAGTTTCAGCAGTTTTAGCAGTTTCAGGCAATTTTGCACGCTTTGCACTAGGAGTAGAAACATTGCCAACACCAATTATTTTACCATTGATAGTAGTAAGTGTAGCAACATGTAAAGCATTATCATTACTAGTGGTGGTAATAGTCCAAACTTTAGGGGAAATGCACTTTGGCTCATAGGAGCATATGCTCCTATTATGTGAATCCACATTTTAAAATGTTAAAAAATTCAGAACAAAATTTGTACATGTACATCTAGATATTTTATGTTGGTGCACAAGTTTTCAAAACAAAAAACATTTTTCTGTGGCTCCTATAAAAAAGACAAATTTTGATGCTATAACATGACTACATTCAGGATATTTTTTTGTCTTTTTTGTACACACCACTCAAAATGTTGTTTTTCAATGAAAACTTGTGAACGAACATAGGATGTCACGATGTATACCAAAAAAATTATGTTATATTTTTTGGACATTTTTTAAATTGTTTTTTTATTATTTTCTATAATGGGTGCAAATGCACGCGTGTGCCAAAATGCCACCTCCAAACTTTAGTTACATTATTCTCTTTAGCTAGTTTTTCATTTTCTTCTCTTTCCCACCTAGCATGCAATTCAGCCATCAATCTAATGTTTTCATTAATTCGAACTTGGATGGCGTTTGCTGTAGTAACAATTTTATTATCATTATCCTTATTAGGCATAACTTTCAATTTTAAAAGATCAACATCAGAGGCAAGTCTATCAACCTTAGAAGCAAGAATATCAATTTTATCAAGCTTTTCTTTATCAACACCCGGATTTTTAAGTCCAGATGCCTGTTATGCCATACATCGCAATCCTAGGAATATTGTTGTTGCGAGACATAACAGTTGAATATCATAAGTCATCATTCATTACATATCATAGTCGTCTTACAAATAGATCACATGATCCAATATTACAATAATAGTTGAACTATTGTTTCACCACACATCATAAATACATAGCGGAAGCGTAGATAGAAGGGGACTCTATAGTCCACAGGCCAACGCTTGACGTCAGGAGTAGTCCTAGTTGTCGTAGACGTCCTGCTGTCCATCATCTTCATACTCGTCGCTCCTCTTCATAGTCTGGCCATTTGAATAGCCAGGGACACAGCCGTGAGTACTTTAAAGTACTCGCAAACTAATACTAGTGTAAGTACTATCAATTCTAGTAAAGGGTACTAAGCTCTAGTTTCTTTTGCATAAAGCCAATTTTGGTTCACAAGTATTTGAAATAAAGACTCTTCATGTACTAACTAACTCAAGTGGGAACATTAGTGTCATTCCCACTACTCAAGTGGTGATTCAAAAACAAGTCACCCATTCACCATTCATTTCATCAATATTTTCAAGAATCTGACACCGGTAACAGTATGGCCTTTCCAACCGTCCGTAACCGTGGACACGGCTATTCGAATAGGTTTACACTCTGCAGAGGTTGCACACTTGTGCCACAACATTTGATTACATCCGTCAGGAATAACCCTGAATAATCGTAACTCAGTACGCGGATCATCAACCATAACCTTTCACTTACATATCCTAGTATAGGCACCTCTCCCCATGAGCTTGGCCTCCCAGTGAAGACCAACTGTCAACCTGGGAACTGCACATGGCTTGGGCCGGACATTCACCTCGTTTCACGTCATTTCTCATCATTTCTTTCGTGGTAGAGGCAGCTTTCGGCATAACCCCGATGACGCTTGTTTAGAGGGAACCCATACTAAGATACATAAACTTCCAGTTAAGCCCTACCCATAATCAGGTATTGTGGGGGTACTCAAGAATTGGAAAGGTATCGCATCCAAACCAATATTAGTTTTTAATCAAAAATCACTATCTTCTCTTGGTCATATTCCCCTTTTAAAATTCATTCAATGGAATGCACCGTCATTCCAAAGTTTCAAATTCATTTCAAGTCACATGTTCCCATCTAGAGTAGTCAAGTTTTAATTTTAGCACTAGCAACTAGTCATGAGGGGTGCTAACTACTTGTAATGCTAGCTAGGCTAAGTTTGATACTCTTGTAGTATTCTAGACTTAGACCAAAGTTAACAATAAAAGTAAACTTCAATATTCAAATTGGAAAACTTGAAAGAGAAAACTTGGGATGGGTTCATGAAGCATAGGAAAAGATGAGTGTGCCTTGTTCTTGGTAGAACTTTGCACTTTGCAAGAATATTAGCTTGCAACAATAGAGCTTGCAATGGTGTTAGCTTGCCTTGGTTGTTGAGGTGATCAAAGTTCTCTTCTTCTTCTGGGTAGAATCCTTCCTCTTCCTGGTATTCTCCGGTACTAGCGTCTATACACGAA
The DNA here is from genome assembly GCF_022539505.1 of Lolium rigidum. NCBI lineage: Eukaryota > Viridiplantae > Streptophyta > Magnoliopsida > Poales > Poaceae > Lolium > Lolium rigidum. The sequence continues at coordinate 24,731,074 of NC_061512.1, read as the reverse complement.
TACGAGGATACAATCACCAAACAATTCATTGGCTATTCCAACATCACATATATTCACACAAACTATTCCAAGCACATAATTAATATAATTAGGGTGCATTGGTTGTGTGGCTTGAGGAAAGTAATTTCTTCTCATCACATATGTAAATGATAGTTTCCATATAGTTCTTGAGAAATAATTTCCTCTCATTGAAATCTTCTTAAGATTTAATTTCTCAAACAATAGTACATGATATCATGTTGACCTAAGTCAACCATTCATGATCACCATTATTTGAGAAGAAGATTTAAATGAGGTAGAATACTTCATACCATTTAATATCACTACATATGATTTAAATCTCAAGTAATTCATATAAGAGAGTTTGGACCAGAGGTACAAACATCCCATGAATTCATGTGAGACAAGTTTAAATGAAGTATAAGATTCCACAATTTTTACTTTAATAGTTTTGGACAATATCAACTAGTTAAACTAGTCAAATTATCCATTAATTAAACTATGGCATGATCATGCCAAGTGACCACACCATTTTCTTGCAGAAACAATTAGTGTAAGTCAAATGTGAGATATTAGAGTTGGAATTAACTTAATATCTATTTTGGTTGATTTTTAAGAATTATTTGAATAGGGAAAAGTCCCTGTCTTGTTATTTTTATCACATTAATTCTACAAAGAATCTGGCCATGGGACCAGTGGCATTTGATAGATAATTTCTCTAGCTTTCCAACAATATAAAGTTCATTAAATTTGGTTGAGCCAATTTGAGTCTATTGAATTTCAAAGTGGCAGCAATATTGAAATTTATTTGGATTTGATTAAACAGAATTTGAATTAAAGGCCGGCGGGAAAACTAAACTGGCTCAAAGGTTTAAAAACGGCCCAAGGCCAGCCCAGCCACGGTCCAGTGCCGCGCGGCGTGCTGACAGCGTGGGGTCCACGCGTCAGTGGCTCATAACTACCGAATCGGTACGTTTCAAAGAGGGACGTTGGATTAGAAGCAAATCGGACGGTCGAGGTTCATCGTCTTCTCCGACGAGAACCCGACGTGCTGGCGGCGGACCTAGGGGGTGGGAGTGCTAACCAGGGCTCCCGCGGTGGCTGGCAGTATGCGTGAGGTAGATGTGGACGACGGTGAAGCTCCAGGTACCGGCGGCTCCTCCTGGAACGGCTCCAATCGACGGCGGCGAGATGAGGTACTGGCGGGCGCCGATCTTCAAATTGGAGCAGCTCCGGCGACAATCGAGCGAGTGGTTGGGTGGAGGAGAGGCAGTGGAGGATGGGGAACGAGATGGTGTGCTCAACTTCGTCCAGGGAACTCCCTATTTATAGAATCGCATGAGGGTTGCGGGGCAGTGAGGTGGTCGACATGGGCGCGGCGTCTCCGGCGGCTGGTCGAGCTAGGCGAGGCTATGGCGATGCTCTACGGTTCCAGGTGATGCTACTGGCAGCGACAGCGTGGTCGGGGGGCGTCGGAATCTCTCGCGTTGCGTCCGTGTCTGGCGGCGGCGCTTGCGGGATCTTCTTCCCCGTCCACGGCGGCGGCGGTCCAGGGTCGGGTCGAGTTGTTGTCTGGCGGCTTCCAGGTGGCGAGTGGAGGCTCAAGGCGTCGAGAGCGGGTCCAGGGCGTGAGCGAGGTGGCTGCGCGGCGCGTGTACTGTGACGTCCGCGTGCATGTCCACGCGCGACATCACCGGCATGATGAGCGCGTCCAGGGCGCGCGTCGGCCGGCGTGTGTCGTCCTCAAGCGTGACAATGGCGATGCTAGGGTGGCGTAGGAGGTGCGTTGGCGCACGGTGGCGAAGTGGCCAGGGCTGGGAAGCAATGGAGAGGGGGGGAGCTTGTCGGGCTCGGCGACATGGCCGGCATGGCCATGCCCTAGCTTGCTCTCTCCTCTCCTTAGCTTCACTAGGCATCCATTAGGGTTTAAGGGGACCAGGGGACACAATGTGGTAGGCTAGGGTAGTTTAGGTGTAATAGAATCACTATTTGCAATAGTTGCAAATAGTGCCCGATTTTGCAAATTGCAAAAATATCCAAATTTGAAATAATTCAAAAGGTGAAAGTTTTTGAAATGTGAGTGTTGATATAAGTTGTATTTGACCAGAGGTGATTTGAGGTGGTGGTGGAAAAATTAGAATTCAAGATTTGGCAAAAATGGCTAAGTGGAGAATGTGGCATATGTGAAAAAGTTGGGACTTTGGATGAGCCTTGCTCATGATCCAAGATGATTTTGGCATGGTGATCTTTACAAAAGTTGTTCACCTTGATGTCCTCTTGGATGACATGCAAAGAGTTGACAAGGTTTAGTTTGAAAATTTCGAAATGCAAGGGCTCAAAGTGGTGATCAGGCTATAATTGGCAGATTTGGCCAATATCATATGTGAGCCAAATTTGAATTTGAAAACCATTTGATTTGTGTTTCTTTGATTCCAAAAGTTGTAATAAGTGTTTAGTAACAATGTTCAACTAATTGTGAAAGCCAAATTGGTCTAGGGTCAAAATTTATAAAAATGGCATAAACCATATGTGAGGGTTTTGTGAATTTCCAACTTTTATTCTTTTATTTTTCTTTGCTTCACTTTGACAAGAGTGAGGTTTATTTGGTGTTAGGTTGAGTTGGGTGAAAGGTTCAAACCATTTTGAGGCAATGGAAAAAGCTAGGTCAAGAGTTGATATTTTGGCTAAGTGCTACATATGCCTCTATGCATATGTTTGATTTTATTTTGTTTCTCACTTAAATTGGTTGGTAGGTGCTTGGTTGAGTGTGTTGAGGTATTTCAATTCATCTACTCAAGGTAGACAAGGCAAAGCTTCATCATTTTCAAAAAGTAACCATAGGCTTGCATATGCCTTTTTCTTAAATAAGATCTTTTCTTTTTAGTTTATTTTTCAAAGATTGAAGACAAGAGGGATGAGGTTTTAGGGTTTAGTAAGTTTTGCAAGGGTTCACCACCATTTTAGCAAAGTAAGAAAAATAGAGTTCAAAACCTCCATATTAGGGCTATAGGCCCACATATGTATTTTTCTTCTATTTTGGTTTCTCAAAATAGGTCCAAAGGATTTTTGAGAGGGTTAGGGTTTTTCTTATTTGATTTCTTTCTCTTTTATTTTATTTGGTTTGTGATCTTCACTTGATCACTTTAAGGTTTTAGGGTTTATCACATAAGCATAATTACACTCATCATGGCAAAAACACAAGTAATAGGTATGAGCACTATGCATAGCACTCTAAGTAAGAAAAGTTTTTGTTGGTTCTCATTTTTGGAAAAAGGAAATTCATTTTCTCTTTGTTTTGAAATTTGGGTTGTTACATTCTTCAACAGATTTGTTAAAAGCAGTTTGTGTACTAATAAATTCTTTAAGCATGGCTTCAAGACCAGGGGGTACATTCCTATTATTGTTGTAAGAATTCCAATAAGAATTACCATAACCATTACCATTAGCAGCCGGATATGGCCTATAGTTGTTACCAGAATTATTCCTATAAGCATTGTTGTTGAAATTATTACTTTTAATGAAGTTCACATCAACATGTTCTTCTTGGGCAACCAATGAAGCTAAAGGAACATTATTAGGATCAACATTAGATCTACCATTCACAAGCATAGACATAATAGCATCAATCTTATCACTCAAGGAGGAGGTTTCTTCAACAGAATTTACCTTACCTTGTGGAGCTCTTTTCGTGTGCCATTCAGAGTAATTTATCATCATATCATCAAGAAGCTTTGTTGCCGCCCCCAAAGTGATGGACATAAAGGTACCTCCAAGCAACTGAATCCAATAGGTTCCGCGAAGAAAAATTCAATCCTGCATAAAAGGTTTGTATGATCATCCAAGTAGTTAGTCCTTGGGTTGGGCAATTCTTTACCAAAGATTTCATTCTCTCCCATGCTTGAGCAACATGTTCATTATCTAATTGCTTGAAATTCATTATGCTACTTCTCAAAGATATAATTTTAGCGGGAGGATAATATCTACCAATAAAAGCATCCTTACATTTAGTCCATGAATCAATACTATTTCTAGGCAGAGATAGCAACCAATCTTTAGCTCTTCCTCTTAAGGAGAAAGGAAACAATTTCAATTTTATAATGTCACCATCTACATCCTTATACTTTTGCATTTCACATAATTCAACAAAATTATTAAGATGGGCAGCAACATCAGAACTAACACCAGTAAAATATGCTCTCTCATAACAAGATTCAATAAAGCAGGTTTAATTTCAAAGAATTCTGCTGTAGTAGCAGGTGGAGCAATAGGTGTGCATAAGAAATCATTATTATTTGTGCTAGTGAAATCACACAACTTAGTATTCTCAACAGTACCCATTTTAGCAGTAGTAAATAAAGCAAACTAAATAAAGTAAATGCAAGTAACTAATTTTTTGTGTGTTTTTAATATAGAGAACAAGACAGTAAATAAAGTAAACTAGCAACTATTTTTTTTGTATTTTTGATATAGAGAGCAAACAAAGCAGTAAATAAAATAAAACAAAGCAAGACAAAAACAAAGTAAAGAGATTGGATGTGCGAGACTCCCCTTGCAGCGTGTCTTGATCTCCCCGGCAACGGCGCCAGAAAACAGTCTTGATGGCGTGTGAGACACACGTCCGTTGGGAACCCCAAGAGGAAGGTGTGATGCGCACAGCAGTAAGTTTTCCCTCAGTAAGAAACCAAGGTTATCGAACCAGTAGGAGTCAAGGAACACGTGAAGTTTGTTGGTGGCGGAGTGTAGTGCGGCGCAACACTAGGGATTCCGGCGCCAACGTGGAACCTGCACAACACAATCAAAATACTTTGCCCCAACGTAACAGTGAGGTTGTCAATCTCACCGGCTTGCTGTAAACAAAGGATTAGATGTATAGTGTGGATGATGATGATTGTTTGCGAAAAACAGTAAAGAACAATTGCAGTAGATTGTATTTCAGATGTAAAGAATAGGACCGGGGTCCACAGTTCACTAGTGGTGTCTCTCCCATAAGATAAATGCATGTTGGGTGAACGAATTACAGTTGGGCAATTGACAAATAAAGAAGGCATAACAATGCACATACATATATCATGATGAGTACTATGAGATTTAATCAGGGCATTACGACAAAGTACATAGACCGCTATCCAAAGCATGCATCTATGCCTAAAAGTCCACCTTCAAAGTTATCATCCGAACCCCTTCCAGTATTAAGTTGCAAACAACAGTACGATTGCATTAAGTATGGTGCGTAATGTAATCAACACAAATATCCTTAGACAAAGCATTGATGTTTTATCCCTAGTGGCAACAAGCACATCCACAAACTTAGAGGTTGCTCGTCACTCCCCGCATTCAATGGAGGCATGAACCCACTATCGAGCATAAATACTCCCTCTTGGAGTTACAAGTATCAACTTGGCCAGAGCCTCTACTAGCAACGGAGAGCATGCAAGAACATAAACAACATATATGATAGATTGATAATCAACTTGACATAGTATTCAATATTCATCGGATCCCAACAAACACAACATGTAGCATTACAAATAGATGATCTTGATCATGATAGGCAGCTCACAAGATCTAACATGATAGCACAATGAGGAGAAGACAACCATCTAGCTACTGCTATGGACCCATAGTCCAGGGGTGGACTACTCACACATCGATCCGGAGGCGATCATGGCGATGAAGAGACCTCCGGGAGATGATTCCCCTCTCCGGCAGGGTGCCGGAGGCGATCTCTCGAATCCCCCGAGATGGGATTGGCGGCGGCGTCTCTGGAAGGTTTTCCGTATCGTGGCTCTCAGTACTGGGGGTTTCGCGACGAAGGCTTTAAGTAGGCGGAAGGGCGGAGTCGGAGGAGTCACGGGGGCCCCACACGCTAGGACCGCGTGGCCCCCCCTAGGCCGCGCCGCCCTAGTGTGGCGGCGCCCCATGGCCCCACTTCGTTTCTCCCTCGGTCTTCTGGAAGCTTCGTGGAAAAATAAGACCCTGGGCGTTGATTTCGTCCAATTCCGAGAATATTTCCTTACTAGGATTTCTGAAACCAAAAACAGCAGAAAACAGCAACTGGCTCTTCGGCATCTCGTCAATAGGTTAGTGCCGGAAAATGCATAAATATGACATATAATGTGTATAAAACATGTGAGTATTATCATAAAAGTAGCATGGAACATAAGAAATTATAGATACGTTTGAGACGTATCATCCTCGACGAAAGCTCCTCTTCTTCACCAAAGTAAGGCTTCAAATCTGCAATGTTAAATGTAGGACTAACCGGACCCAATTCTGCAGGAAGCTCAAATTTATATGCATTATCATTTATTTTCTCTAACACCTTAAAAGGACCAGCAACGCGTGGCATTAGTTTAGACTTGCGCAATTCAGGAAAACGATCTTTGCGCAAATGCAACCAAACAATATCACCAACATCAAACACAACATGTTTTCTTCCTCTATCCCCAGCAATTTTATACTTAGCATTCATGCGTTCTATGTTGTATTTAGTAGTCTCATGCAATTGTAATATCAATTCAGCATGTTGTGTAGCATCCAAATTATTTTGCACCGAAGATGGTAAAGGCAACAAATCAATAGGTGCACGTGGTACAAAACCATACACAATCTCAAAAGGGCACATTTTAGTGGTAGAATGCAGCGAACGATTGTAAGCAAATTCAACATGAGGTAAACATTCTTCCCACAATTTTAAGTTCTTCTTCAAAACAGCCCGCAGCATAGTAGACAATGTTCTATTTACTACTTCAGTTTGTCCATCAGTTTGGGGATGACATGTAGTACTAAACAATAATTTAGTCACCAACTTAGCCCATAAACATCTCCAAAAGTGGCTAAGAAACTTAGTATCACGATCAGAAACAATAGTATTTGGCACACCATGTAAACGAACAATTTCACGAAAGAACAAATCAGCAACATGTGAGCATCATCAGTCTTGTGACATGAAATAAACTGTGTCATCTTAGAAAATCGATCCACAACAACAAAGATACTATCCCTCCCCTTCTGTTTACGAGGTAAACCCAAAACGAAATACATAGAAATATCCTCCCAAGGTACACTAGGAACAGGAAGAAGCATATATAAACCATGTAGATTAAGTCGAGACTTAGCTTTTTGACATGTAGTGCAGCGTGCCACAAATCTCTCAACATCTCGACGCATACGTGGCCAAAAGAAGTGTGCAGCAAGTACATCCTCCGTCTTCTTCACACCAAAATTGCTTCATTGAAGGATAACATTACGCAAGTGGTGAATGGGCAAAGACTCAAACATTATATTTTTGGAGATTCCTATAATGAAGATATTGATATTGTTCAAGTAGTGACTCCGAAAGAATTCATTAAGGATCAAATCCGGGAATCTGCAGAGTCCGTTTTCGAATAGGTAACAGTTCTAGTAAGAAAAAATTCGCGTTAAACTTTCTAGGTTATATTTTTGTGCTTTTTATTAAATATGAAAAATTATGAGATGAAAACGAGTAGGAGGCGGTACCCAGGGGCACCATACCACCCCTAGGCGCGGGCACTAGGCCGCGCCTAGGCCTGGTCTGGGCGCCCTAGATCCCGTATCCGACCCGGTTTCGCCTTGTTACCTTCATTTTATTACGAATTTTTTTTGCTATATAATCCCCCGGATCCCCCCGAGGTTCATATATCGTGTTCTCGTCGTGTTTTCGTTTCGATCTGTTCCTGCCAGGATTTGTTTTAAGATTAATAGCCACCATGTCTTCTTCTGGATCACCCAAGGGCAACCCTTCCGTGAACATCGACCACGCGTACATGAACGAGCTGAATATGCATCCTAAGGAGTTGTCGCTAAAAGATGGGAAGGTGCAAGTAGAAGATGTTCGGGGCCCTAAAGGAGAAGGCAGTCTGGAGGCTAGGATGGAAAGACTGGAGCAAGAAGTCTTTATATACAAGAAGATGGCAGAACGTGAAGTGGACATCATCCACAAGATAAATGCAGAACTTATTGGCAAGCACATAGAGGAAGTTGCAAATCTTTGGGATGATATTTTCTCGCTCCACGAGACCACCAAGAAGTTGCAAGGACAACTCTACGACGTGCAAAATCAAAACTGTGAGTATGAGACCAGGTTTAATCGCATAAGTTTTGCTGCCAGTTTCAGGATATTGGAAACCAAGTCGTCTTTTGTTGATGTGGAGCCTTTACCTTGGAAGTTTGATGATGAGAAGGATTCACCGTCAAAGGAGTAATTCGTCATTGGTATTGGCATACCCTTGGCTTGTTCCAAGCTTGGGGGAGTGCCGCGGTATCACACTATTATCTTTTACCTATTTACTTTTCAGTAGAGTCATATCATGAGTAGTGAAGTTATCATATAGGACAGTTTGCAGTGCGGAAGTATCTCTCGTTTAGTCGATTATCTATGTATCCCTTGGTGAGAGTTGCCTTTATGGAATATTAATGAGAAGTTTTTATCATTTACTTTCTGCACACCTTATTTTAGTTTGTAATTTCTGTCATATGATTAATCTTGTTGGTTAGTATTGGTATCACTTTGGGAGCATCAAGTAATTCTGGTTGGTTTTGGCAAACTTAGCATTGGTAAGTAGCAACATTACTTTGAGGATTAAGTAGAAAAGAGAGAAATACATGTAGATACATTATTCCATTATCTTTCTTTCTTGTTGGCTCATAAGCTTAGTATTCTCTAGTTAATTCGTTTGTACTTCCAAGGAAGATTGCATGATTCTTTTCTATCACATGTACATTTGTTTGTTTCGCTCAACTCTTATGCTTGCTACCCAACCTTGTTAGCCAAAGACATGTACTGAGAGGGAATGCTTCTCGTGCATACAAACCTTGAACCAAAAACTCATGCCATTCGTGTCCACCATATCTACCTATATGTTATTGGAGATATGCCCAAGAGGCAATAATAAAAGTGGTTATTATATATCTTTATGTTTATGATAAATGTTTATATACCATGCTATAATTGTATTAACCGAAACATTGATACATGTGTGATATGTAAACAACAAAGAGTCCCTAGTAAGCCTCTTAACTAGCTTGTCGATTAATAGATGATTAGTTTCATAATCATGAACATTGGATGTTATTAATAATAAGATTATATCATTATATGAATGATGTAATGGACACACCCAATTAAGCGTAGCATAAGATCACGTCATTAAGTTATTTTCTATAAGCTTTCGATACATAGTTACCTAGTCCTTTCGACCATGAGATCATATAAATCACTTATACCGCAAAGGTACTTTGATTACATCAAACGCCACTCGCGTAAATGGGTGGTTATAAAGGTGGGATTAAGTATCCGGAAAGTATGAGTTGAGGCATATGGATCAACAAGTGGGATTTGTCCATCCCGATGATGGATAGATATACTCTGGGCCCTCTCGGTGGAATGTCGTCTAATGTCTTGCAAGCATATGAATAAGTTCATAAGAGACCACATACCACGGTACGAGTAAAGAGTACTTGTCGGGAGACGAGGTTGAACAAGGTATAGAGTGATACCGATGATCAAACCTCGGACAAGTAAAATATCGCGTGACAAAGGGAATTCGTATCGTATGTGAATGGTTCATTCGATCACTAAGTCATCGTTGAATATGTGGGAGCCATTATGGATCTCCGCATCCCGCTATTGGTTATTGGTCGGAGAGAGTACTCAACCATGTCCACATAGTTCACGAACCGTAGGGTGACACACTTAAGGTTTGATGTTGAAATGGTAAAATTTGAATATGGAATGGAGTTCGAAGATTTGTTCGAAGTCCCGGATGAGATCCCGGACATCACGAGGAGTTCCGAATGGTCCGGAGAATAAGATTCATATATAGGAAGTCATTTTATAAGTTTGAAAATGATCCGGTGCATTTATGGAAGGTTCTAGAAGGTTCTAGAATATTCCGGAAGAAAGTCACTTTGGAAGGCGGAGTCCCGAAGGGACTCCACCACCATGGCCGGCCAACCCTAAGGGGTGGAGTCCCGGTGGACTCCACCTAAGGTGGCCGGCCACCCCCTCCCAAGGGAAGGTGGGAATCCCACCTCTAGTGGGAGTCCTAGCTTGGGTAGGTTTCATGTCATATGGAAGGTTTTGGTTTGGGGTCCTATTCGAAGACTTGTAGACCAACTCTTGGGTGTTCCACCTATATAATGAGGGCTAAGGGGAGGGGGCCAGCCACCCCAACACCACAAGGTGGCCGCACCCCTTAAGTGGTCGGCGCCCCCCTCTCCCCAAACCCTAGCCGCCCCACTCCTCCTTCTCTCCCGCACGCTTAGCGAAGCTCCGCCGGAGTTCTCCACCACCACCGCCACCACGCCGTCGTGCTGCCGGATTCAAGAGGAGCTACTACTTCCGCTGCCCGCTGGAACAGGGAGGTGGACGTCGACTTCATCAACACCGAACGTGTGACCGAGTACGGAGGTGCTGCCCGTTCGTGGCGCCGTGATCAAGATCTTCTACGCGCTTTTGCAAGCGGCAAGTGAACGTCTACCGCAGCAACAAGAGCCTCATCTTGTAGGCTTTGGAAATCTTCAAGGGTGAGTCTCGATCATCCCCTCGTTGCTACCGTCTTCTAGATTGCATCTTGGCTTGGATTGCGTGTTCGCGGTAGGAAAATTTTTGTTTTCTATGCAACGAATCCCTACGAGTGGTATCGCAGCCGTGTCTATGCATAGATGGTTGCACGAGTAGAACGCAATGGTTTTGTGGGCGTTGATGCTTATGTTGTCTTTAGTTTGAGTACTTTGCATCTTTGTGGCATAGTGGGATGAAGCGGCTCGGGCTAACTTTACATGACCGCGTTCATGAGATTTGCTCCACGCTCGACATGCAACTTGTATTGCATAAGTGGCTTTGCGGGTGTCTGTCTCTCCTACTATAGTGAAGATTCAATTTACTCTTCTATTGACAACACTAGTATCACCGTTGTGGTTCATGTTTGTAGGTAGATTAGATCTTACTCGAAAACCCTAAACCACGTAAAATATGCAAACCAAATTAGAGACATCTAACTTGTTTTTGCAGGGTTTGGTGATGTGATATGGCCATAATGTGATGATGAATATGTATGAGATGATCATTATTGTATTGTGGCAACCGGCAGGAGCCTTATGGTTGTCTTTAAATTTCATGTTGAGTAGTATTTCAAAGAAGTTGTAATAGTTGCTACATGGGAGAACAATCATGAAGACGGCGCCATGGACCTTGACGCTACGCCGACGATGATGGAGATCATGCCCGTTGATGATGGAGATCATGTCCGTACTTTGGAGATGAAGATCAAAGGCGCAAAGACAAAGGGGCCATATCATATCACATATGAACTGCATGTGATGTTAATCCTTTTATGCATCTTATTTTGCTTAGATCGCGACGGTAGCATTATAAGATGATCCCTCTCACTAAAATATCAAGATAATAAAGTGTTCATCCTTAGTAGCACCGTTGCCAAGACTTGTCGTTTCGAAGCATCTCGTGATGATCTGGTGTGATAGAATCAACAAGTGCATACAACGGGTGCAAGCTTGTTTTGCACATGCGGATACTAAGGTGGCCTTGACGAGCCTAGCATGTACAGACATGGTCTCGGAACACGTGATACCGAAAGGTAGAGCATGAATCATATGATTGATATGATGAACACTTTGAGTGTTCGCCATTGAAATTACATCTTGTCTCGTGATGATCGGACTTGATGTAGTGGATTTGGTTCGTGTGATCACTAAGACAATGCGAGGGATATTGTTTTGAGTGGGAGTTCACTTAGATTTTTTATTTTGTTGAATTAAAATTTGAACTCAATTTATCATAAACATTAGTCTAAACTATTGCAAATATATGTTGTAGATATGGCGTCCTCAATCAATTTTAACCAGTTCCTAGAGAAAGAAAAGCTTAAGAACAACGGTAGCAACTTCACCGACTGGTTCCATCATGTGAGGATCTTCCTCAAGGTGGAAACCTGCAATATGTGCTTGATGCACCGCTAGGTGACCCTCCTGCAGAAACTGAAACCGATGAAGTAAAGAATGTTTACGCGACTCGGAAAACTCGGTACTCTCAAGTTCAGTGTGCCATCCCGTGCGATCCGGAAGCCGATCTTCAAAAACGTTTTGAGCACCACGATCCTCATGAGTTGGTCAATGAGTTGAAAACTATATTTGAAACTCATGCGGTCGTGGAATGCTATGAAGCATTGAAACACTTCTTCAGTTGCATGATGGAAGAAGGCAGCTCCGTTAGTGAGCACATGCTCACCATGACCGGGCATGCGAAGAAACTCAGTGACTTGGGAATAGTGATTCCTAACAGACTGGGGATTAATCGTGTCCTTCAATCACTGCCACCTAGTTACAAGAACTTTGTGATGAACTACAATATGCAGAACAAGAACAAAGAATTACCTGAACTCTTCGCCATGCTGAAATCTGCTGAGATTGAGATAAAGAAAGAGCACCAAGTGTTGATGGTCAACAAGACCACCAGTTTCAAGAAACAGGGCAAGTCTAAGGGAAAATTCAAGAAGGGCGGCAAGAAAGCTGCCATGCCTCCTGTGAAACCTAAGACTGGCCCTAAGCCTGATGCTGAGTGCTATTACTCGCAAGGAGAAGGGACACCGGAAGCGTAATTGCTCCAAGTATTTGGCGGATCCGAAGAGCGGCCTTGTCAAGAAGAAGAAAGAAGGTATATCCGATATACATGTTATAGATGTTTATCTTACCGGTTCTCGTACTAGTACCTGGGTATTTGATACTCGGTTCGGTTGCTCATATTTGTAACTCGAAACAGGAACTAAAGAATAAACGAAGACTACTGAAGGATGAAGTGACGATGCGCGTTGGAAATGGATCCAAAGTCGATGTGATCGCTGTCGGCGCACTTCCTCTACATCTACCTTCGGGATTATTTTTAAGCCTCAATAATTGTTATTTTGTACCCGCGTTGAGCATGAACATTATATCTGAATCTTGTTTAATGCAAGACGGTTATTCATTCAAGTCTGAGAATAATGGTTGTTCTATTTTTATGAATAATATCTTTTATGGTCGAGCACCAGAAAAGAATGGCTTATTTCTGTTAGATCTCGATAGTAGTGATACACATATACATAACATTGATGCTAAGCGAATTAAATTGAATGATAATTCTACTTATATGTGGCACTCGTCGTCTTGGTCATATTGGAGTGAAACGCATGAAGAAACTCCATACCGATGGATTACTTGAATCACTTGACTTTGAGTCACTTGATAGATGCGAAGCATGTCTAATGGGAAAAATGACTAAGACTCCATTCTCTGGTATTATGGAGCGAGCTACTGACTTATTGGAAATCATACATACCGATGTGTGCGGACCAATGAGTGTAGCATTGCGCGGTGGTTATCGTTATGTTCTAACCTTCACAGATGATCTGAGTAGATATGGGTATATCTATTTCATGAAACATAAATCCTAAACTTTCGAGAAGTTTAAGGAATTCCAAAGTGAAGTAGAAAATCAACGTAACAAGAAGATTAAATTTCTACGATCCGATCGCGGAGGTGAATATCTGAGTTATGAGTTTGGCATGCATTTAAAGAAATGCGGAATACTTTCACAATTGACACCGCCCGGAACACCTCAACGAACCGGTGTGTCCGAACGTCGTAATCGAACTCTCTTAGATATGGTTCGTTCTATGATGTCTCTTACTGATTTACCTTTATCATTTTGGAGTTATGCATTAGAGACAGCTGATGTCTACGGGTGCTTCTATTCTTGTAGACAGTGTTGGGCCTCCAAGAGCAGGGCATTTGCAGATAATAATAAAATAGTATCCAAGTACTAAACAACCATAGGCATGTGTTCCGTATATAATCGTACGTGCTCGCAATGAGAAACTTGCACAACATCTTTTGTCCTACCAGCCGGTGGCAGTCGGGCCTCTAGGGAAATGATGTCTACGGGTGCTTCTATTCTTGTAGACAGTGTTGGGCCTCCAAGAGCAGAGGTTTGTAGAACAGCAGCAAGTTTCCCTTAAGTGGATCACCCAAGGTTTATCGAACTCAGGGAGGAAGAGGTCAAAGATATCCCTCTCATGCAACCCTGCAACCACAAAGCAAGAAGTCTCTTGTGTCCCCAACACACCTAATAGGTGCACTAGTTCGGCGAAGAGATAGTGAAATACAAGTGGTATGAATGAATATGAGCAGTAGTAACGGCGCCAGAAAAGTGCTTGTTGGCGTGCAGTTGATGGTAGTAATATTGCAGGAAGTAAAGATGCAGTTAAAACAAGTAAACAAGCAGCGATAGCAGTATTTAGGAACAAGGCCTAGGGATCATACTTTCACTAGTGGACACTCTCAACATTGATCACATAACAGAATAAATGGATAGATGCTAGACTCTACACCCTCTTGTTGGATGATGAACACCACTAACTGTGTAGGATTACACGAACCCTCAATGCCGGAGTTAACAAGCTCCACAATATTCAATGTTCATATTTAAATAACCTTAGAGTGCATAACAGATCAACATAACCAAACCAAGTACTAACATAGCATGCACACTCGTCACCTTCACACTACGAAAGGAGGAATAGATCACATCAATACTATCATAGCAATAGTTAACTTCATAATCTACAAGAGATCACAATCATAGCCTACGCCAAGTACTACACGATGCACACACTTGTCACCATTACACCGTGCGAGGCGGAATAAACTACTTTAATAACATCACTAGAGTAGCACACAGATAAATTGTGATACAAAACACATTGCAATCATAAAGGGATATAAATAAGCACTTCACTATGCCATTCATAACAGTGAATAAGTATTCCGTGAAATATAGCCTAAGAGACCCACACGGTGCACACACTGTCACCTTTACACACGTGGGACAAGGAGTCTCCGGAGATCACATAAGTAAAACCCACTTGACTAGCACAATGACATCTAGATTACAAGCATCATCATATGAATCTCAATCATGTAAGGCAGCTCATGAGATTATTGTATTGAAGTACATAGGAGAGAGATGAACCACATAGCTACCGGTACAGCCCCGAGCCTCGATGGAGAACTACTCCCTCCTCATGGGAGACATCAGCGTTGATGAAGATGGCGGTGGTGTCGATGGAGGATCCTTCCGGGGCACTTCCCCGTCCCGGCGGCGTGCCGGAACAGAGACTCCTGTCCCCCAGATCTTGGCTTCGCGATGGCGGCGGCTCTGGAAGGTTTCTCGTACCGTGGCTTTTTTCGTCTCGTGTTTTAGGCCAGGGACCTTTATATAGGCGAAGAGGCGGCGTCAGAAGGTCAACGAGGCGACGACACAACAGGGGGGCGCGCCCCCCCCCTTGGCCGCGCCGGCCTACTGTTTGGTGGGCCTGTGGCCCCCCTCTGGCGGCTCTCGGGTGTTCTGGAAGCTGCATGCAATCCTAAGATGCTGTGCGTTGATTTCGTCTCGATTCCGAGAATATTTCCTTACTAAGATTTCGAAACCAAAAACAGCAGAAAATAGCAACCGGCCCTTCGGCATCTCGTCAATAGGTTAGTTCCGGAAAACGCATAATAATGACATAAAGTATGCATAAAACATGTAGATATCATCAATAATGTGGCATGGAACATAAGAAATTATCGATACGTCGGAGACGTATCAACAGCCGCATTCACTTTAAATAGAGCACCATCAAAATCCGTTGAAACGACACCGTATGAATTATGGTTTAATAAGAAACCTAAGCTGTCGTTCCTTAAAGTTTGGGGTTGCGAAGCCTATGTAAAAAAGTTACAACCGGACAAGCTAGAACCCAAAGTGGAGAAATGCGTCTTCATAGGATACCCTAAGGAAACTATAGGGTACACTTTCTATCACGGATCCGAAGGCAAAATCTTTGTTGCTAAGAACGGAACCTTTCTTGAGAAAGAATTTCTCACTAAAGAAGTGACTGGAAGAAAAGTAGAACTCGATGAGATTGATGAATCTTCACTAGTTGATCGAGTAGCGCAGCATCGGAAGTTGTTCCCGTGCCGCCTACACCGGCAACGAGAGGAAGCTAATGATAATGATCATGAAACTTCGAATGAGATAGCTACCGAACCTCGCGGATCGACAAGGGAACGTGCCACTCCCGATTGGTATGATCCTTGTCTAAATGTCATGATTGTGGACAACAATGATGAAGACCCCGCTGACGTATGAAGAAGCGATGATGATCCCGTATTCCAACAAATGGCAAGAAGCCATGAAATCCGAAATGGGATCCATGTATGATAACAAAGTGTGGACTTTGGTAGACTTACCTGATAGCCGCAAGGCTATCGAGAATAAATGGATCTTCAAGAGAAAAACAGATGATGATGGTAATATTACTGTCTATAAAGCTCGACTTGTCGCAAAGGGTTTCCGACAAATTCAAGGTGTTGACTACGATGAGACTTTCTCACCTCGTAGCGAAGCTAAAATCTGTGAGGATTTTGTTAGCAATAGCTGCATTTTTCGATTATGAGATTTGGCGTATGGATGTCAAAACGGCGTTCCTTAATGGAGACATTGAGGAAGAGTTGTATATGGTACAACCCAAAGGTTTTGTCGATCCTAAAAATGCCGACAAAGTATGCAAACTTCAGCGTTCAATCTATGGACCGAAGCAAGCATCTAGAAGTTGGAACCGACGCTTTGATAAGGTGATCAAAGACTTCGGGTTTATACGAGTGTCATGGAGAGGCCCGTATTTACAAGAAAGTGAGTGGGAGCTCTGTAGCATTCCTGATATTATATGTAGATGACATATTATTGATTGGGAATAATATAGAATTATTAAGCAGTGTAAAAGGTTATTTGAATAATAGTTTTTCAATGAAAGACCTTGGTGAAGCATCGTATATATTAGGCATCAAGATTTATAGAGATAGATCAAGACGCCTAATAGGGCTATCACAGAGTACATACCTGGACAAGATTCTAAAGAAGTTTAGAATGGACGAAAGTAAGAAAGGATTCTTACCTATGTTACCATGCAAGGTCTTGAGTAAGACTCAAGGTCCGGCTACGGCAGAAGAAAGAGAAAGGATGAGTCAGATCCCCTATGCCTCGGCAAGTAGGCTCTATCATGTATTCCATGCTATGTACAAGACCGGATATAGCACATGCCGTTAGTTTGACTAGCGGATATGAAAGTGATCCAGGAATGGAACACTCGGACAGCGGTCAAGAATATCCCGAAGTACTTGAAAAGAACTAAGGATATGTTTCTTTGTTATGGAGGTGACCAAGAGCTCGTTGTAACAAGTTACACCGATGCAAGTTGGAACACCGATCCCGATGACTCTAAGTCACAATCTGGGTACGTGTTTATATTGAATGGTGCTGCAGATAAGCTGGGCAAGCTCGAAGCAAGTGCACGGTGGCGAAGTCTTCAACGGAATCGAGTACATAGCGGCTTCGGAGGCTTCATCGAAGCGGTATGGATGAAAAGGTTCATTGTAGAGCTCGGTGTGGTTCCTAGTGCATTGGACCCACTAGTCATCTACTCGTGACAACATGGGTGCCATCGCCAATGCACAAGAACCAAGGTCACACAAGAGGCTCGAAGCATATCAAGCTGCGTTATCATTCGATTCGCGAGTACATCGAAGATGGAGAAGTAAAGATTTGCAAAGTACACACCGATCCGAATGTAGCAGATCCGTTGACTAAAGCTCTCCCTAGGGCAAAGCATGACCAACACCAGAATGCCATGGGTGTTAGGTACCTTACAATGTAATCAAGATTATTGACTCTAGTGCAAGTGGGAGACAGTTGGAGATATGCCCAAGAGGCAATAATAACAGTGGTTATTATATATCTTTATGTTTATGATAAATGTTTATATACCATGCTATAATTGTATTAACCGAAACATTGATACATGTGTGATATGTAAACAACAAAGAGTCCCTAGTAAGCCTCTTAACTAGCTTGTTGATTAATAGATGATTAGTTTCATAATCATGAACATTGGATGTTATTAATAATAAGATTATATCATTATATGAATGATGTAATGGACACACCCAATTAAGCGTAGCATAAGATCACGTCATTAAGTTATTTGCTATAAGCTTTCGATACATAGTTACCTAGTCCTTTCGACCATGAGATCATATAAATCACTTATACCGGAAAGGTACTTTGATTACATCAAACGCCACCGCGTAAATGGGTGGTTATAAAGGTGGGATTAAGTATCCGGAAAGTATGAGTTGAGGCATATGGATCAACGAGTGGGATTTGTCCATCCCGATGACGGATAGATATACTCGGGCCCTCTCGGTGGAATGTCGTCTAATGTCTTGCAAGCATATGAATAAGTTCATAAGAGACCACATACCACAATACGAGTAAAGAGTACTTGTCAAGAGACGAGGTTGAACAAGGTATAGAATGATACCGATGATCAAACCTCGGACAAGTAAAATATCGCGTGACAAAGGGAATTGGTATCGTATGTGAATGGTTCATTCGATCACTAAGTCATCGTTGAATATGTGGGAGCCATTATGGATCTCCAGATCCCGCTATTGGTTATTGGTCGGAGAGAGTACTCAACCATGTCCACATAGTTCACGAACCGTAGGGTGACACACTTAAGGTTTGATGTTGAAATGGTAAAATTTGAATATGGAATGGAGTTCGAAGATTTGTTCGAAGTCCCGGATGAGATCCCGGACATCACGAGGAGTTCCGAATGGTCCGGAGAATAAGATTCATATATAGGAAGTCATTTTATAAGTTTGAAAATGATCCGGTGCATTTATGGAAGGTTCTAGAAGGTTCTAGAATATTCCGGAAGAAAGTCACTTTGGAAGGCGGAGTCCCGAAGGGACTCCACCACCATGGCCGGCCAACCCTAAGGGGTGGAGTCCCAGTGTGGACTCCACCTAAGGTGGCCGGCCACCCCCTCCCAAGGGAAGGTGGGAATCCCACCTCTAGTGGGAGTCCTAGCTTGGGTAGGTTTCATGTCATATGGAAGGTTTTGGTTTGGGATCTTATTCGAAGACTTGTAGACCAACTCTTGGGTGTTCCACCTATATAATGAGGGCTAAGGGGAGGGGGCCAGCCACCCCAACACCACAAGGTGGCCGCACCCCTTAAGTGGCCGGCGCCCCCCTCTCCCCAAACCCTAGCCGCCCCACTCCTCCTTCTCTCCCGCACGCTTAGCGAAGCTCCGCCGGAGTTCTCCACCACCACCACCGCCACCACGCCGTCGTGCTGCCGGATTCAAGAGGAGCTACTACTTCCGCTGCCCGCTGGAACGGGGAGGTGGACGTCGACTTCATCAACACCGAACGTGTGACCGAGTACGGAGGTGCCGCCCGTTCGTGGCGCCGTGATCAAGATCTTCTACGCGCTTTTGCAAGCGGCAAGTGAACGTCTACCGCAGCAACAAGAGCCTCATCTTGTAGGCTTTGGAAATCTTCAAGGGTGAGTCTCGATCATCCCCTCGTTGCTACCGTCTTCTAGATTGCATCTTGGCTTGGATTGCGTGTTCGCGGTAGGAATTTTTTTGTTTTCTATGCAACGAATCCCTACATATGTGGTATTTCACCTCCACTCCAAAGTGAATTGCTTGTGTGCTACCTTTAAACCTTCAAATTACTACATGTTTTGTGTTTTGCTCTTAGCTCATGAGGAAGTATTGAATGGTTTATTGTCTTTTCATGACTTTATTCCGTGACTAGCATGAATAATGTGCTAAGTCCTTAATATTGCAAAAAGAGCAAGGCAATTGGGTGCCCATCCCAAGCAATAAATAAATAAATAAATAATGCTCCGCACATTATGTACCAGAGAGATCCTAAATAATGGTGTGCAATGGAGAACTACATGGGAGCCGCTCTTGAGGTCACTATATGAAAGGATGGTAGATCATTTGATACCATTCGTTGACATAGACATGCATACCTCTTAAAAAATATATTTTCATCACTCCTATTGCATTCAAAATAAAAAGATCTAGCACATGAGTAATCTTGCTTCTCTCGGTGTAGGGCCTATCTTTTACTTTTATGTTGAGTCAGTAAACCTATTTTTCTCTATCTCAAGCAAGCATTTGAGTTGTTGTGATCCAACCATTTATGTATGTTGATGCATTCAATCAAATCTTTTATCCTTTCTTGTGTAGCACAATGCTTTTATTTGAACGAATATAACTCTAAAACCTATTTATGATTGTAAAGAGATTGTAATGATCGAGCATGTGATTTCTGCAATAAGCTCTAATATAAAGACTCTGCTCGAAAGATAAGTACAATCTGCTAATTGTTCTCTAACCAAGAACGAAAGTTTGCCATCACCAATTATGATTTTCTCTATGCACCTCTAGTTAGTGACTCCTTACTCATTACAAGTTGAATTATATAAGAGGAAGTTGTTATCTATAATGACTTATGTATTGGTAAGTATGATGCTTCTTGTTCGTATTCTGTTTATCGACACTTCACTCCATAAACCCGTGGTCTGGTTTACTAAGTTCAGTTTCGCTTGGGGACAAGCGTTTCGCTTGGGGACAAGCAAGGTCTAAGCTTGGGGGAGTTGATACGTCCAATTTGCATCACTATTTTATATCATAATTTATGGTTATTCATTAATATATTTCATATTTAGAGGTGATACTTATGTTATTCCATCTGTTTTTGCATGTTTGATGATTATTGGAGAATTAACTGTCGGAACCAGGATTCTGCTGGAAAAAAGGACTGTCAAGACACCATATTTCTGAAGAACAACAATTCCCAGAAAATATATTAAAACTCCTATTTTTCCAGATGACGGAGGAAGCCAGAAGGGGAGACAGAGAGGAGGGGCCCACACCACCCCTAGGCGCGGGCCACCCCCTGACCGCGCCTAGGCATGGTCAGGGCGCCCTAGCCCACCTCTGACATCGCCCCCTCGCGTATTTCATCCCCCCGAGAACCCTAACATCGAAGGAGCAAACATAGAAATATTTTGCCGCCGCTACGGGGCGGAAAACCACAGAGAGAGAAAAGCTCTCCGGCAGGTAGAAATCTACCGGGGAAATTCCTTCCCGAAGGGGGGGGGGGCGGGATCGTCGCCATCATCACCGTCATCGAGCTGGACTTCATCGGGATCATCATCATCATCTCCACCACCAGCACCATCATCACCGCCATCTCCATGCCATCCAGCTGTAACATCTTGGGTTTGATACTTGTCTAGTTCATAGCGGAAACTTTCCCGGTGTTGATTACTCCTTGTAGTTGATGCTATTGAGTGAAACCATTGAATTAAGATTTATGTCCAGATTGTTATTCATCATTATATCACCTCTGATTATGATCCATATGATGTCTCGTGAGTAGTCCGTTTAGTTCTTGAGGACATGGGAGAAGTCATGATGTTAGGAGTGGAACTATGTTAAGTAATATTCAATGATTTGATATTTAAATTGTGGTGTTATTCTTCTAGTGGTGTCATGTGAACACCGACTACATGATACTTCACCTTTATGGGCCTAGGGAAATGCATCGTGTATGTGGCTACTAATTATGGGGTTGCGGGAGCGACAGAAACCCAAACCCCCGTTAGGAATTAAACCGATGCATGAGGGAGTGTAGGATCTCAAAGTTTAAGGCTGTGGTTAGATTTATCTTAATTACTTTCTTGTAGTTGCGGATGCTTGCAAGGGGTGTAATCACAAGTATGTATTATTCCAAGTTTGGGGTAGTACATTAGCATAGGTTCACCCACACAACAAAAACCAATGAAGATTATTCAGCTATGTGAAGCGAAAGCACTTGACGAAATTCCCGTGTGTTCTCAGGAACGTTTAGTCATCATAAGTAAAACAACCGGCTTGTCCTTTGCTCTAAAAAGGATTGGGCCACTCGCTGCAATTATTATTACTGTCGTTTATTTACTCGTACTTTATTTGCCTGCAATACCAAATACCCTTGCAAACCTGTTTGCTAGTGTTTATAGTGAATCCTTGATCGAAACTCCTCGTCAACACCTTCCGCTCCTCGTTGGGTTCGACACTCTTATTTATCGAAAGTACTACGATACACCCCCTATACTTGTGGGTCATCACTCCTCCTTTTTGTTCTTCCTCCCTTACTCCCCCAATAGCTTTTGTGCTTTGTTGGAATTTGGGAGAGTATAACTTGAGCATCTTAGTGGTGTTCTTAGCCATTGCATCAGGTGCATCGGTTTGAGTTCTCCTCGGGGTTTCGATCTCATGGGAGTTCGTGAGTGTTACCTCTCGGGTTCTTGGAACCCTAGACGACTTGTAGACCTTAGTGGTGGTGTAGCCTTTGTGGCCTTTCCGCCTTTATGGTGTAGTAGCCTTTGTGGTGCGTTGTAGCCTTTGTGGCTTTGGAGCCGTTTGTGGCGCGTTGGAGCCTTTGTGGCCTTGTAGCCGCATGTGGCGTGTTGTAGCCTTTGTGGCCCTGTACTTGAGAGCCTCCGACTGTTGTGGAGTTTGCCCCAATCTGGTACGGGTTCGGTGACCACCCTCAAGGGTCCCTTAGTGGATCGAGGCTTTCCCTTTGGTGGGAAAGACTCGAGGAGAATACGGTGGACTTAGTGGCATATTGGAGTGCCTTGTGCCTCCACACCGCTCCAACAGAGAGTAGCACCCGCAAGGGTGTGAACTTCGGGATACATCATCGTCTCCTCGTGCATCGGTTACTTCTCAACCCGAGCTCTTTTACCTATGCACTTTACATTGTGATAGCCTTCGTGCTTGATGTTCTATATCTAGTTTGCTATCACCTTGTTGCTTATCATGCTTAGCATAGGTTATTGGTGCACATAGGCAATCCCTAGTTTGTAGGCTTTGTGCTTAACAAGTAAACTGTAGTTTTATTCGGCCTTGTTAAGCCCTCAAGTAGAAGTTTTATAACCCGCCTATTCACCCCCCTCTAGGCGACATCCTTGTACATTCACTATGGATGAAGGGGCGCACTTGGGTGATGGTAGTATCCCCCCGTACGCAATGTGGTATACTAACTGACATGCTAAGTAAACGACAAGAACATACTCCACCCTTTTCATTGTCGTAAACCGCTTGTTTCCCTTTTCCTTTTGTTGCCTTTTAGCCGATGTGCACATACTAACCGACATGGTAAGTAAATGACAAGAAACAAACTTCACCCTTTTCATTGTCATAAACCATTCACCCTCTTCCCTCTATTGCATTCTTTGTCTCATTGTACTTGACCTAATCGAAGGTGTAGGTTGTGCCATAGCTCACAATTGATTGGTTTTTGTTTCGCCGTCATCAGGCAGACTAGGACGTTATTACCCCCATATAGGCGATATGCACGTAATAACCGAGATGGTGAGTAAACGAAGTGAGACAAAATCCATCAAATTGATTGTCGTTAACCGTTCATTGCCCTATTCCTTCCATATTGCTTTTTTATCTGGTTTACTTGACCTAATAGAAGTTGGAGGTGGGTCACAACTCACATTTGATTGGTTTGTTGTGTCCTCATGATGCATACAATAACATTTTACCCCCACATGGGAGACATGCACATAATAATTGATATGGTGAGTAAACGATGTGATACATAATCCACCCATTGCATTGTTGTTAATAGTTCATTTCCCTTTTCTATTCTGTTAACTTTCTCTCGTAGATCTTGACTTGATCGAAGAAGAAGGTGGTGGCACATCTCACAATTGATTGGTCTAGTGCACCCATACATAACGACGCGTAATAAGATGATAGTATCGACCCTGAGGTGATGGTATCGAAAATTGAGTCATACGAGCGTGGCCAACGGGAGGTCAGAACAACGACGTATGAAGACATCAATATCACCATGGTCATTGACCAGATGCATGACGGTAAACATTATGAATGTAGGTACACCAAATACTAAAGTACGTCAAACACCTAGGCTCGATGTGACCTCATGATGCAGAGGTGCAAACAAGGACCACAAGCAGTGGAGGCAACATACATATACTAAGCGACATAAAATAAGCTACACTCTTTTCATTGTCGAAAACATTTGCTACCCTTACCAGCTTTCATGCCTTTTCTATTATTAGATCAGCAGTAGTCCGATGGAGGCAGCATGCATATGATTACCGGACATGGTAAGTAAACAACATGAAACAAACCTCGTCCTTTTCATCGTCGTCAAACATTAGCTTCCCTTTCCTCCTTTCTTGCCTTTTCTTTCACTCTACTAGCTTGACTCAATCGAAAACGACGTGATGTCACAACTCATATTTGATTGGTTCGATGTGCCCTAATAGATGCAACTGCAGATTAGGTCAACAGTAGTCCAATGAAGGTGTCGTGCATACTGTTAACCGACATGGTGCGTAAACGACAAGAAACAACCCCCACCCTTTTCATTGTCGTCAAGCGGTTGTCGCCCTTTCCTCTTGTATGCCCTTCATTCTGTCTTGACTTTTGTCTTGTCGTAGACGGAGGTGGTGCTACCGCCCCCAGAAATCAAGGCAGTAACCCTAGGGTAGTGAGGAAAACCCTAATACGCCAACATCGAAAGCTGAGCCGAAAGTGCAATACAGGGCAAGTAAACAACATGAAACAAAGCCCATCCTCCTCATTGTCGTCAACATTAGTTTCCCCTTCCTCCTTTCTTGCCTTTTCTTCCACTCTACTTGACTCAATCGTAAACGACGTGATGTCACAACTCACATTTGATTGGTTCGATGTGCCCTCATGGATGCGGCTGCAGATTAGGTCAACAGTAGTCCAATGGAGGTGACGTGCATACAACTAACCGACATGGTACGTAAACGACAAGAAACATCCCCCACACACTTTCCATTGTCGCCAACCGTTTGTCGCCCTTTCCTCTTGTATGCCCTTTCCTTCCATCTTGACTTTTCTCTTGTCGTAGACGGAGGTGGTGCCACCGCCCCCAGAAATCGAGGCAGCAACCCTAGGGCAGTGAGGAAAACCCTAATACGCCGACATCGAAAGCTAAGCCGATAGTGCAATGCCAATGCGGGATGTGAACGATGGAGATCACCACGGCCGTTACGAGAAGTTACGACAGTAAAAACGCAAAACGTACGGTGGACATCACGGTACGTCGAACCTAGAGGAAAAGGACGATAGAGGTTAGATAGAGGTTAGCAAAGGACGCGAGGGACGGAGAGATAAACACCATGAGGTGGATCCCTCTCATCTCTCACACCCCCAACCAACACTCTAGAAGCGGCCATTGATCCTCCCGTGGAGCTTTGTAGGTGCAGCGCGGCACCTGGCGCAGGCCATTGCCGGGACGCAAGATCGTGCGGTCGCCACAACATGGTTCCAAAAATCGGCTGGCAGAGTGAGTTAATGGCGAAGGCCCCTGCCGCGCTATAAATACCAGGCGCGTATTCCCCCTGAAATACGTACTACTTAGAACGAAAACCATTTCTCTAATCGTATACTGTACATGGAAGCCTAGCTTAGGAGCCGGCCTCCGTCGCTAAACCCGATCCGGTTACTCGACTCGACTCGACTAGGGCGCCGCGCACACACGCCCCCGCGCTCCGCTCCCCTTCCCACCGCCCGCCCGCCCTATCTCCTCCTCGGCGACGACGCGGCCGCCGCCGCCGACGACGACGACGACGAGGAACCGCGTGGTACAGGTAAACTCCCGATCTCTCCCGGACGGGCGCCCCGGCCCCGGCGCGCGCGCGCGCCGAGCGGGGGCCGTGAGGGGCGAGGTCAGATCCGGAGGACGCGGGGGGAATCGGAGGGGAGATTTTCGTTTATTTCTCGTTTGTCGGTGAGGGGTGCATTGGCGCGCTCGCGGGCCGGCGCTGCCCCGATCTAATCTGCGTCCGTGCGTGGTCTCTCCTCCTCCGACGGCCGTTCGTTCCCCGGGGGAGATTGGGCTCTGGCTTCCGCGCGGGGGCGGGCGTCGGGTCGGGATGGGACGGGTGCCCCGGGCTTTAGCTTAGCTGATGGCGTCGCGCGCCAGCTCCATGTGATGCTGGCGCTCGCAGGGATTTTCCATGCGAGCTGTAGGCAGTGCATGGGCAGGCCCCCAGGGGGAGGGAAGAGGATTAGGTTTGACGTACTCCTGGTGATTTATTTAATTTAATGCTGCTTGGGTTCAAGTCTTCGCGGCCTCGAGATTCTAGGTCTTGTTCAGTTCTTCTTAGACCGGACGGCCATGGCGTCTCCGTGATCTGGAAGGGGTATTTTATGCCATGCGCCAGGAACTAGTTCTCGTGCTGTGTCGTTAGTCGTTACCCATGTCTGCGATCGCCCCACAGCTTACTTTGCAATGCCAGGTCTGTATGCAGGACTTTCTAGCGATTGCTCATTATGAGATGCCACCACCGGGTAGATATAGGTTCTACGTACAGACTACCGAACAGCCATTCCTACCCTAGGGTTTTTTTTTTTTTTTTTTTTTTTGCCTTTGGTGTCTTCGGGCGATAGAGTTTTAGGGTTGTCCTTTTTATGCTCCTTTTGTTGCCGTAACTGACGTTTGATGACTTCACGGTATCGATTCGGATTGCAGGAACGGAGACGGCGAGGTCGCTGCACTGCGCCTCCCAAACTGGATAGGTTAATGGCTGGCAGTGTCGAAGTAGACCATACAGAGGATGGTAGATCCTCGTCAACCGAGGACTTGCCCAGCGATCAGCAAAGCTACTCCGGGGAATCTTTAGCGGAGTGGAGGTCAAGCGAGCAAGTCGAGAATGGGACACCGTCCACTTCACCAGCGTACTCGGACACTGATGACGATGATTGTGGTACGTATCTTCACCTTATCTTGCATTTGTTCATATCACCTGTTATTGCTTTGTTCGGACGTAATTATTTTAGCTTTTAACATGTCCTTTTCTGGTTCCCATCTTGTCTGAGCGATATAGACCTATTTAGTCCTCATTGAACTGTTCTCTGTATACAAGTAAAACAATTGATCTTGTCTTGGTGCTACGTACTGCATGTAGAACCGATCTAGTGATGTTCCTGAATCACTGCCCATGGCCCCATGCACTCTAATGGAATTCAAATGATGACTAAGGTTTATCTTTTCGGAGTTTATTTTTTCGTAATACCGTTACAATTCTTGGTTGACTGGTTAGGTTTAAGACAAGTAACATGAACTAATTAAGGCATGTAAGTTTTTTTTTTGTTTTGATTGAACTGGTTAGTGCTTAGATGAATCAGGATTCAAGAGTTTGAAGCAGTGACAAATAGTTGCATATTGATCCCTTGAAACATATTCACGTTTGTTCTTGCATGCAATAAAACATTTATGATATGGCAAGGATATCACATATATACAGGCTCGAGAAGTCCTCAGGTTACGCTAAGTATTATATGATTCTAGCAAAATCTAGGTATCTTACATTAATTTAGAGGTATCAGTCTTTATGTCATAAGATGACTAAATTCTACAGAATTTATTGATTGTGTTATTTGCTCATGAGATGTGGGTTTCTGTCATGTGTGAGTGACATGGGGGGTTAAGTACATGTTCCCTAATAAGTATTTTACTTGTAAGACCTGACCTCACATGCGCGTTTCGACCAAAAAGGGAAACTGGAATCAGGCGTGGTGTCTGTTTTAATGGATTCACTGAGAGAGAGAAAAAAATGATCTCCTGTTTCTGAATTAAATTACAACTGTGAATCAACTTACTACCTCACGCTTCCAAATCTGTTGCGCTGCACCCAACCTACGTACGCTCAATCATGTGCTTTATTTAGCAGGTTCTATGTTACCTTGTTTCAATATGCTTCCATCGCATGCCAATCCTTTTTTTCATGTGAGAATCTCACATGCCACGGAGGGTTTTATATCATACTTATTAATTCCATTCTGGTTGGTGTTTGCAATGTAATGTCTTGGTATCACCTATATCACAGCATTCCGGTGCTTCGTTATGGTTTTCTGTAAGTTATATGATTTTTTTTATGTATATATAAGACTAATACTATTAGGCTATATATAAGGCTTCCAAAGAAAGTAGGGAAAAAATACAAATTTTTTGAAAGGGTTTAGTGGTGACTTACCTAGCAGTGTGTACAACACGAGCTTGAAGTGACCAGCCCAACACACCTGTAGGTACCAGTCCCAATATTTTATGCCCCTCTGGGTTTTGCTAGAATGGTAAAACCTTCCTTGTTAGTCCCACCTCGCTGAGGGTTGACGACTATATAAGAGTATCAGAGTACTAGAAGACCAACAGTACCACGTTTGTCAACTCTACCAACTCGGTAGGAGAGCTGTAGCTGGAATGACCAGAATTTTGACCGGTATGGGATGACAGCTTTGTGAATACTCTTTTGGTCCTGAGAACGGAACGTTCTGCCCATTCTGGACAGAAAGGAATTAAGATGCTAAAAGTTGATTTAGTTTGTTTTATTTCTGCATTTCGCTCCTTATAATTAGTTAGTTACTACTTAGCATCAACTGTTTCTTGACCTGTTGCTTTTATTTCCTTGTATTAGGGCCAAGGCCTGCTGAACTTTATGGGAAGTTTACATGGAGGATCGACAATTTTTCCCAAATTAATAAGAGGGAGCTCCGGAGCAACTCCTTTGATGTTGGCGGTTATAAATGGTATGGTATTCATAGGTTGCCAATTGGACTTGCAGTATCATCTTTATAAGTTTCTTATTGTTTTTAACTTGTTGTTGTGCTGCATCTTGGTGGGTCATGGGATATGCCTAGAATAGCTCTTGCTCATACCATTTTGTTTGCATACACATTTAATCTGGACACGATATTCATTATTTAATTTGCCTATTTTGTGGAGTTTGTACTCCAGGTTCTTATATATAGTCTGCTGATTTTTAAATTTCAGTAAGTATCATCTTTGAGGTAGATATATGTAAGCTGAAGCTTTTGTTCTGCATCATGTGTTAAAATCCACTGGTTGACTTTCAGGTACATCCTGATTTATCCACAAGGATGTGATGTTTGCAATCACTTGTCGCTCTTTCTTTGTGTTGCAAACCATGATAAACTGCTCCCAGGTAGATTAAATGTTCCATGTATTGCCAACCATGGCACACTTTTTGATTGCAAAATGTTAACCTAAATATTGTTTGCTTTTATTTCAGGATGGAGTCACTTTGCACAGTTTACAATAGCTGTAATTAATAAAGATCCTAAGAAATCCAAGTACTCTGGTGAGTTTGAAATACCATTTTCTTGTTTGTCTACTAACTTTGGTTGAGTTCTGCATGTGAAGTTTAAAGAAAATGGCGTTTCAGATACGCTGCACCGATTTTGGAAGAAAGAGCATGACTGGGGGTGGAAAAAATTTATGGAGCTGTCAAAATTACATGATGGCTTTATTGTTGAGGATGTTCTTACCATCAAAGCTCAAGTTCAAGTTATTAGGTATCTGTTTTCTGTAGTTATGTAGCCTCCTTCTGTTGATTTTACCGACTCTGGGTGAACTGTAGTGTTGTAACAGTTATTTTTGGAGCTGAGTATTTATTTTCTTTGCATAACCATGGCTGCTTTTCCATTGTAATATTTGAGGGAGAAGGCGGACCGCCCATTTCGCTGCCTTGATGGCCAGTACCGAAGGGAACTAGTTAGGGTGTATTTATCAAATGTGGAGCAAATTTGTCGGCGATTTATTGACGAAAGAAGAAGCAAGCTTTGCCGGCTGATTGAGGATAGACTCAGATGGTCCAGGTTAGATAAGTATCTTGTTGGCTACTTTTTATGGCTTATGAGTTGTGACCAAACACATTTTTAATGCTATTTTATATAAATGAATGTGTTGTGCCTATGTATTATTGAAATGTTTAATTGGTGGGTTGCAGTTTCAATGCATTCTGGCTAGGGATGGATCCAAGTGTGCGACGGCAGATGACAAGGGAAAAGACCGACACCATATTAAAAGTTCTAGTGAAACATTTTTTCATAGAAAAGGAAGTTACATCAACCTTAGTAATGGACGCACTGCATAGCGGACTGAAGGCTCTGGAGTATAAGAGCAAGAATAAACTGGGCGTATCTAAACTAACAGAGGCAGATGCTCGAAGCACTTCTATGGTGCTTGTTGAGCAGGATATGTTTGTCTTGGCAGATGATGTGTTACTTTTGCTTGAAAGAGCTACATTAGATACACTGCCACATCAACCATTGCCTGCGAAGGATGAAAAAAGTTCACAGAACCGCACAAAGGTATGCATTTTTCTATTTTTACCAGTTTGTACAGTTAGCTTACTGAGGTAACATCCATCCATTGTATGGTGACTCCATTGGATATTAACTGCTGATATTTTCATTTTGGCTTCAACCTTAAAACATGAAGTACCTTTTTTCATACCATCCATCCACTTCATAACCAGAAGATTTAGATTTTGAGGTTCTGTTCATCAACTAGGCTTTGCTAAACAATACTGTTATGGGATAGGATTTAGGAGTCATTTACTTGCATCTTGGTAAGTTACAAACTGGAAAAATAATGTCCTCTTCAAGAACCTTGTCTTGATGAGTTCTTGTTCTAGTCTGTGTAAGCAGTCCTAACCAATTATGTGATTATAGGATAGCAGCTCAGGTGATGACTTCAACAAAGACTCTATTGAACGTGATGATAGACGACTTATAGAGCTTGGCTGGAAGACGCTTGAATTTTTTGCCTTGGCTCATATATTCAGGTGAGAAGTTTTTGTACAGTTCAACGTGGCCATCTGTGTAGGATCTTATTTTGCTCCACAACTGTGTAACACAAGAGTCAGCAACTTGAAATATCAATTCCAAGCATTTCATGCTAGACTTAACCTTTTGTTTCTGTTACTTTGATTCAATAGTAGATGACTATCCTGGTGCTAGTTACCATTTTTGGCAAGGCATGCAACTGCTGTTATTAGATATTTGATAGATCTGTTTCCATGTTATTTTCCTTGGGAAACCAGGTATCTCATGATGAAATTCTTACATCTTATAAGTCTTGGGTAAATTATGATCTCCATGGACATGTTACTTATATAATTCTTGAATCAGTCGAATAGAAGTGTCATACCAAGAGGCGGTGGCTTTAAAGCGCCAAGAGGAGCTCATTCGTGAAGAAGAAGCTGCTGGGCTTGCAGAAATTGAACTTAAGGCAAAGCGGAGTGCTGCTGAGAAGGAAAAACGTATAAGGAAAAAACAGGTTGGTTCATAGTGGCTAGTTCAACCATGTCATCTTATTCTTTCATAATGTATTTTATCCTTCTTACAGTACTAAATTCTGATATAAAACATCTCTTTGTTTCTGGTTTATGTCATGTTTCCCCCTTAAGCTGTTTTGATGTACTTTGTAGACCCAGTTGATTGTAGGAGTGTATGGGGGGTGTTGGCACCTCATTTATTCCTCTGTGTTCTCTTTCTATTAGGTGAGGATAACTTTGATAATGTCTTCTTTCTCTCTTGCCCAGGCCAAACAGAAGAAAAACAGTCACAAAAATAATAAAGGAAAAAGTGAAAGGTTTGACATGAAGAATATAGTTATAGAGACCACTCCATCAGATGATAGAGTCCCTGATGATGTCTCAAGTCAAGCCGAAGAAGTGACCTTAAATGCCGACAATCCTGATGAAGCATCTGATGTTTCTGATAACAGAGACGATAATTCAGAGGTGCTTCAGATGGACTTTGAAGACCGTGAATCCAGTCCGGTTAATTGGGAAACAGATGCTTCAGAAACTCAAGCGACAACTGTGCCTGGAGGTGGTGAGGCGCAAAATGACCAAGCAGGAAAGAGGCCTTCATGTGTGGATGATAGCTCATCTACTTGTTCATCTGACTCGGTTCCTTCAGTTATTTTGAATGGGTCGTCTGCGGAAGGTGCCTGGACAAGTGTCAAATCCTCATCCAACAGGTATGTTTTTGTTTTCTTTATTTTCTTCCCATTTTTTGTCGCTTAGTATTTATCCTGCAACATTTTGTGATTCAGAGGGAATAACCGGAGGAATAAGGACACTGATACACGAACAGGGCATGCACATGGTGGGTCAAATTCAACACCTAATGGTAATTTCGGATCTAGCAATTCAAGGGACATGAAACTTGAAGCTGAGGTACGCACAGACCTACCAGGCTTTTCATTTATGTATGCCACAAAGCAGCCCATTTCAGATAATAAAAGTTGTATTTATGTATGCCTCAAAGCAGCCCATTTCAGATTTAATAAAAGTTGTATTGCAGAAGGGTGTTGTTCTCTCTTGCTATCTCTTTCATCAATTCATTAAGTAGTCTGCTCGGCTGAATAAGAATCCAAATCAACTTATTTCAGGATTACAAAGTTGTGCCGCAGAAGAAGCAAAATGCACAGCGGCAAGTTGATGTCATGAGCCCCTCCAAGTTAAGAGTGACAGAGTCTTCCTTTCCTTCTATGAGCCCTGTTAAGAAGCAACCTATCTTCTCCCAGCAGCCAAAATCTTCATTAGAAAGCACAAGCAGTCTGACTTCCCGTGCAAGCGAAGTTTCAGGTGCTGCAGGTACTGCTACAAGAACGGGTGTCTCTTCAACCCCAATAGTTCAGCAAGTTCCAAATAAAGGGCCTCGGACAAATCCTCCAACCCATATTGAGAGGCCAGTTCCAGTTGTAAGTAGACCTCTGCAGATACCTGTACCCACCAAGTCTGAAGCTCAGAAGCCGACTTCTCTGGTAAATAGCGCTACTGCTACCCAGGCGACTACTGTTTCGAGGCCCTTGAGTGCCCCACAAGTCCCTGCAGCAAAACAAGGGGCACCTGCTGTTTCCAACAGTTCAGACTGCACCAGCTCTTTCTCGTTCGAGGAGTGCAGTTGGACGGCTGGGCAATGAGCCTTCTGCCAGTGCTCCTAGCTACATTCCCCGGTCATACCGTAATGCCATGATGGAGAAAAGTTCTGCTGGGGCAAGCAGTCTCACTCACCAG
The DNA here is from genome assembly GCF_022539505.1 of Lolium rigidum. Classification (NCBI taxonomy): domain Eukaryota; kingdom Viridiplantae; phylum Streptophyta; class Magnoliopsida; order Poales; family Poaceae; genus Lolium; species Lolium rigidum. Next base: position 24,698,196 of record NC_061512.1, on the reverse strand, counting down.
ACAAGTTTGTCAGGCCAGGGAGTTACGCACTCACAATCAATGTTTTCATCATCACCTTCCATTCTGTCACCAGATACCTCATCTAGGAAAGAAATTCCATCATTGAAGCCTGGATTTACGTTTGGAACCGTGAAGCCTGAGTCACTCAACCAGTACCAGTGGAGAGAGGAGAGCTCACAAGAGGCAAGCTGCAGCAGCATTAATGATAATGGTGTGCTGAATTCAAGCGTGGTTAATGAGTTTGAGAAGCTCAATTTGAATGGAAGACCACGGAGCAAGCAACTGTTGTCAGAAATTTCTACCAGATTCACTCCATACCAACCGCAAGGCCTGGTGGGAGAGGAGTTCCCTCACCTAGACATCATCAACGACTTGCTGGATGAGGAGCTCAGCGATGGAAGAAAGGTTCTACAGCCAGGATTTGCTCGGCAGTTCTCTTTGCCCAACAATGTGCCAAACAATGCCAGCACACCTGATTATGGTATGTTTAGCGATCCATATCTGTTTGATCAGTCCGAGCAATACTATGATGAGGAACTTGCACCGTACTACAGTGATCTGAACGGTGCTCCTCCTCAAGGGCTTAGGGACCGGAGCTATTCACAGTTTGATCTCCCCTCATACTCCAGCAGTCAGTTTGACGACATGGCGATGAGCCAGTGGCCATACAGCCGCACCGACAACTCCTCGGTGCCAAGCTTCGGGGCAGATGTGAACGCCTACCCCTATCAGTTGAGGGATTATCCAACCTCAGCAAACGGAGCAAGCAGCCGCTATCCTTCCTATCACCATGCGAATGGGCATTGAGCCCTTTGAAGAGAATAATGATTGCAACCGTAATAATGCGTCGTTGTAGTCCTGTGCTCTTTGCTTCTGAGCCGAGTGTAATTGTAATCCTTCCCCTAGGGCTAGTGGTCTTCTAAAGAAAAATGCTCGTCGGTTCCTTATAATAGTTATATTTCCTTGCTTGATATAATTCAGTCAGTTTTGCCCCTGTGCTTGGTAAAGAATATCGAATCAGTTACATACATAGTTACATAGTCTGGGTTAGCCTCTTGCATCATTAATTTGCCTTGTTGTTGTTACCAATGCGTGTTTTGGTTGATGAGCTGTTGGCCTCATTGAGTAATTTCCATGATTTCTTATGTTCCAAGGTATTATCAGTCGAGTCGCTGTTGCAAAGGCGGAATAATGATTTGGTTTAGACCATCTCTAGCAGACTATTTGGTTTGACTCCTGAAACCCTCTTTTCAGGAGCCTCAAGTTTTTTAGGAGTTTAAAAAGCTTCTGCCAAACTAACAGTTACCCTTAATTGTGCTCGCTAATTTTTTCTCTCTCGATATTTCTTTTTTGATTCGTGGTCGGTGATGGATCACGCCCAGTAATATGGCGCACAGACATAATATTTTAACAAACTTCTATAAAAAAGACCCTAGCTATACCTTTCTTTTGGAAAATGCAATCAAGTTCCTTCAAATCAGCCGAGGACGATGCATTCTCCCCCGGCCAGCCTCTGCCCGCTACCGGCCAGTGAGACAGCGCCGACAGGCCTCCTGGTTCCCACCGCTATAGGAGCTCATCCAGGGACCTTCGAGCATGTCACGGTGCGCCAGCAGAGGGCTGGGCGGCGGAGCTCGGGGCAGTGGCTGAGCCACGTTGTAGGTACATAGGCTGAAATTATACTGAAAACTCTGAAAATTCGTATAAATAGATATATTTGACTACACAAGTTTAATGTCCTGGGACTGGGAGTGGCTCGGAGAGGCCAAGTTCGGGGCAGGGAGGTAGCAGCGGAGCTCGGGCATGGGACGCCAGCAGACTGGCAGCTCGGGGCGTTCGAGCGCGGGTGAAATTTCTTGGAACGCGTCTGAACTTGATTTTACAGGGCGATGTAGCCCGCGCCTCAAATATACAGCCCTTTTTTGCACAAAGTAAATTTTTTGAGCGCGCTTTATTTTTTGTATTTGTTGGAGCATGGTTTTTACTCTTCCACGTTCAAAATAAACAGTTTTTTTTAGCTATAGCCGATTTTAGCGTGCCCGCTCTAATAGTCCGAGTAGGTTCATGTTTCAACATCCCGGGCGACCTAAAAACTCCTTCCACAAAAGCCCAACTGATTTCTCAATCCGGAATCGCAAAACCACGATCGACCAGCACTCGGCGGCTCCTAATCCTATCACACAAGGCCAGGATTTCGAAATCGCAGGTCTTCCCGGCCCCGGATCGTGTTCTCGCGGCGAGAGGATGTCCGGCGGCAGGGTGGAGGACGAGCAGCTGGAGGAGACGGAGGACCAGCCGGCGCGCCTGCCGGAGGACGTGCTCGCGGCCATCCTCCACCGCGTCCGGCCGCGCTGGCTCGCAGTCTCCCGCTGCGTGTGCAAGACCTGGCGCGACACCGTCGACGGCCGTGGCCTCCTCCGGGCCGACCTGCTCCCTCTCTCGCTGGCCGGCCTCTTCGTCCACTTCGACGAGCACGAGTTCCCGGAATTCTTCGCCCGCCCCTCCTCTTCCACGGCCGGCGCCAGTGCAGTCAGCGGCGACCTCAGCTTCCTGCCCTCTGTCAGCGGCGACGAGGACCGCGTTCATTGGTGCTGGTGGGGCCGGTATGGCATCCAGGATCACTGCAACGGTCTCCTCTTGCTTAGCTGTAACTATGTGGTCAACCCCGCAACTCGACGGTGGCACACTCTACCACCAAGCCCGCCCAACCTTGGTACGGGGAGTGTGAAATACCGTGCGCACCTTGTCTATGATCCGATGACATCACCCTACTACGACGTGGTTATGATCCCCACTTTGGATAACCATTGTCATGAAGACGAGATAGACCCCTCGATGGAGGATTCTGAATGGCCGCCGTCACGATGCAAGATGTATGTCTTCTCATCGAAGCTGGGTTACTGGGAGGAGAAATATTTCGTCCGAGAAGGGGATCCTGCAGGGACCGTTCGGCAGATGCGAGCGGGTTTTGTGCAATCCAAACCCGTCTATTTTCAAGGAGCACTTTATGTACACTGTAGACCTAATTTTCTCATGAGGTACGTACTTACTATGTTAATTACTTGACTGAACTTTTTATCTTATACTCCTAATGTCTTTTTCTGAAACGCAATGATTTGCTTTTGCAGAGTATCTTTGTCTAATAATATGTACCGTGTAATTAAACCACCAAAGGATACATCCGAGGACAGATGCAATTATCAAGTTGTAAGATCAAAAAAGGGGGTTTACTTTGTGTCGCTCGATAAGTACTGGCCATGGTATAAATGTTGGCTTCGAGTTTGGATCCTGGATGAATCGCGTGGTCGGACGGAGTGGATGTTGAAGCTTGACAAAGACCTTAAGCCCCTGCTAGCACGTCACCGGCTTAACAAAAGATTTAAGTGGATCTTAGAAGATATCAACTACAACTTGTTCCTTTCTTCTGTTTACCCAGAAGGCAACAAGAAACCAACAGGTGAAGAGAGTGTTGAATGGAACTCTGATGATGATGTTGAAGAAGAAGAAGACATGGTTGATCATTATTTATTACAAGACAACATGAAATCAGTAGTTAAGAAGGAATTCAAATGGAACTCCAACGATCATAGGTTTTCATCAGATGAAGAGCGATATTTCTTAGGTGAAGAGCGTTATATTCATTCTTATAGTGACGTTGAGATACTTGGGTTTCACCCATATAAAGAGATCATCTTCTTGAGTGCATCAGAGCGGACAGGACTGGCATATCATTTGAATGAATCGAAGATTGAAGAACTAGGAAATATATACCCAAAGGAATATGGACAGTTCAAACAGGTAAGTAACGAACAAGAGAAGATCAAATCTTTTCCATACACCCCATGTTGGATTGAAGAGTTCCCTGGTTAATCTACAAGTCCACCTCACACATTGGTCATGTTATGTGCCATTTATTTGGGTGATGTAATGAATGCCTCTTTGAGTCATCTTCAATTTGTATGTAATTGTAAGGATTGGTTAATTTATTGTTGAGAAGATCTACAATTGTATCTATTTTTCTTTTTATTTGTGAGTACTATTAATTTTTAATTTTTACTGCTTGTTTGTACGATTCATCAGCTAGTCTCTTCATTTGAACCATGCACTTACAAATATGCATTTCTCAGCTTGAATTAGCTCCCTGATAGTTTCAAACATTTCACTCGTTTCACCTTTGGAATGGATTGCCTTAATAGGCAAATTGTCTCCCCTGTAAACCAGAGACATGTTTCTTTTCCTCTGCAGGAATTCAGGAGTATAAGCTCAACAAGGCAACAAGTAAGTTCACTCCAGTTTAAATATTCATGTATTCTGAGTCGATGTTATACTTCCAACATCTGTATCATTTTCTTGCATGTACTTTTCGATTGTTTCTACCTTCCCCATCAAAGTGTCGAGTCAAATTAACAGATTGGCACTTGCAACAAATCAATATCTACCTGCTTCTTCTAGCCACTACTACTTTGGGTAGGGTATAATTATATTTTAGTATATTGCTAATTGGCCTCAAGTATCTTGTCCTGTTTTTTTGGGTAGCCAAGAAGAAGCAAGCAAACATTTCTAGGTGTTTTCTGTCCTTCCTGGTCTGCTATATACTACTCCCTCCATCTATAAAAGAATGTCTTATTTACTTAAAGTTGGATGTATCTATAGACTGTTGGATATCTAGATATATCTAATTTTAGAAAAATCTAAAACATCTTTTTATAGACAAAGCTAGTATATTCGTTAACAAGACACGGTGCAAAATTATGTGCAGCAACATATGTACTAACTTAAAAGCAAAAGTGCAGTCTTGTTCTTGGAAGCGCCATGGATTACATATTTACGTTGGGCGAACATGCTGAACATAATTATGATAGGAACTTATGATTATCATTGTATTGACGTGTGTAATGATAGGAACCTATGGGCCTGATTGGTTGCTCGCACCGAAATTTCCACATTTCTGCTTTTGACCCGCTGGATGCTGTATGAGGTGAAACAGAGGCTGGGTGTGTTTGTGCACTATGATTTGGATTCTAACAAAGTTTCATGGTGCAGTTTTGGCCCATTGATTGGTTGGCAACAATGTGTGCTACGTTGGCTCACGAAGGAAGAATCGCCTGTTTGGTTAAGTGCTAAGCGGCGATTCCATTACCTCCGTCTTCATAAGGTGCTCTTACTCCTAACTAGCCGTTACCATGACACTACCCAATACTCAAAAGAATAGACATAATAAGCTAACTGCATTACCAAATCATCATGGGCTTACAAACACGCCCTAATCAAAAGCAAGGGTGTGCCAGGGCGATATAAGCCCGTAGAACCCCTTGAGTAAAAGCAAGGATGTTTCGGGGAAATATAAGCCCGTAGAACCCTTGATCAAACATCAATGTCTTGTACACATAGGTTCAGAAGTACCACTAAAACTACAGATGGACAAAATTAACATACATACAGATAAAAGGAGGGCCGCCGCCGTCTAGCCGTGATCGAGGCAGGTGTAGAGCCTGGCGGTGGAGTAATCAGCCTTGTAGATGATCATCTTCAAGACGAAGGCGTAGAGCTTGAACTCCACAACGTCTCTGTAATGCAGATCATACTTATAGACCGTATGTGTCCAATTCCTGCCGAAGATCACCTGGACACCATGGTAGGTGACATGCACCCACACGTCGCAGAACCGACATGAAGACAAGGGCACACTATATGGCAGTGAGATCTTGATGCACTCCCGGAGCGCATCTTGGAACCATGGCGGCACGAAGAGCATGTGGAGGTCGTTTGTGTCGAGCTGCACGTAGAACCTCTGCGGCATGAGCGACCTAGCGAGGTGCCCCAGCTTAGGCTGGCGGCCCACGGTCGGAGGTGGCATCAACACAGCCTCCACCCTGCCTGGCACCTCCGGCTTAATTAAGAGTGCTCGTCCAACGTTTGAGGGCGATGTTGTCCTGGTAGCCGGGTGGAGGGAACCACTCCTTGCCCACCCTGTCGCACTCCAGCTTGACGACCTAGTCAGATAAGAAAGTTCGTGTAAATGGCATGATCAGGAGCTTTGGCAAGAGCTATAGCACTGTCAATGTGTTGCTCATCATCAAAAGCATGAGCACGACAATGATCAACATCTTTGACAACTGGTCAATGTGTTGATCATCATCTTGAGTAGGAGCAAGACACTGATCAACATCTATAGCAGGAGCAAGACACTGATCAACATCTAGAGCAGGAGCAAGACACCGATAAACATCAAGAGAAGGAGCAAGACACTTATCATCATCTAGAGCAGGAGCAAGACACTAATCGACATCCTTGGCAAGCTGGTCAATGTGTTGATCATCATCCAGAGAATGACCAAGACCATGATCAACAACATTGGCACTGTCAATGTGTGGATCATCATGTAGATCATGAGCAGGACAATGATAAACAACATTGGCACTGTCAATGTGTTGATCATCATCTACAACATGAGCAAGACAATGCACAACAACATTACCCAAATCTTGCCACAACATTACCCAAATATACAAAAGCATTCTCCAGGATATTGCAAGTTTTGTCCCAATTTACCAAATTAGGGTGTGCAATCATTTCACACCCCGACAAATGCACTACCTAAATTGGGAAATCTACCATGCACATGCAGCACCTCGACAAGCTACCCTAGTGGCGCATGCATTTTAGTCCTAACGTTGTACCGCCGGTCAACGGACATAGCACAATCACCGGCGGTTACCAATATCAACCAAACCCTAACCGCTACCTAAATCTACGAGATTGTGGGCGTAGCGTGGATAAACCGGGTGCTCATGTTGGCGGAGGAACACTCTGAGACTTGGGCTGACCGACCGGAGCACGGGAAGAGGATGATGGCCTGAGGGGTAAAAAAAACCCTGCCAAATCAACGAAGGTAGGACCTGCGAATGCAGGTGCCTTGCCCGCCACGATGCTCTAGGGATCGGGGATCGCCATCGATGACGATCCTCCAGTCAGATCCGTGATCTCTGAGGCGGCCGCCGTGGTCGCCGCCCCCGTCCCACGCGGCCTTGAACAGACCGGGGAGGGGCGCTTCAGAGCGTCCTCGAGGTTGCCTCTGCCGGCCGCTAGCTGGTCTAGTTGGTGCGTCGCAACTTCCTGGGAGGACATCTTCCGCTTGGTGGGGAGACCGCCGGGCGGAGGGGGAGGTGGAGGAGCGCAGATCATGGAGAAACCGAAGGAACTGAGAGTGCTAGTTGGGCGGTGAGGGAGTGGAGTGCAGAGTAAAGGGGTACGCCTCGTCTCCTGCGCTTCCCAACACGTGCAAAACAGTAACCGCGTGGCACTCGACACGGTCTGTCCCTGGAAAAATGGTCGAATCAGCCGTTTCTCTCGGGCCAAATTTGGCCTGCTTTAAACATCGCGGTGTGCAATATTTTAGTGTAATCTGGGCTTCCAAACGGCAGAATTTTGGCCCACTGGGAAAGATATTGTTGGCAACCAATCAGGCCCTATGAGTATGAGTGTCAATGCATATGTGTGTTCGATCGGAACGAGCTCCATCCAGGTTTCTCTTTGACCCCACAAGTCGCGTACGTTATCACGAAGGGCTTGTTTGGTTAGACGGGTCAAATTTGGGGATGCCTACGCCACTGAGATTGAACGCACTGCGCGTTCCATACAAGCTCTAGGCCAAAAAAAGGCACTTTGTTTGGTAGCCTGGGTTGCATATAGTGGTACATAAGTGCCACTTTATTTGGTTTGTCGCATGCTATTCTTAGCCTCACTGAAAGAACATCTCTCATATTATGTTTTGAGTGTTTGATGTCAATGTATGTGATACACTAATGGTTGTTTAAGTGATACAGGAATTACATAGATACATTTGTATGTGTGTTGGATGTGGTCAGTATTGTCAAAAAGCAGTTGCAAAAATATTCATCAGGCCGGATAATCCGGGCCGGATATTTCCAAAATATCCGGCCCCCCTGAAATTCGGCTAAGGACTTGAGGAAATGCAGCTCAGTATAGGGGCCGGACATTTGCCGGATATTGTCCCGGTTTTGTACCAGGGCCGGATTATCCGGGCCGGATATTTCAAGAATATCCGGCCCCCTCGAAAATGGCTAAGGACCTGAAGAATTGCTTCTCTGCCTAGGGGCCGGACATTTGCCCGGACATTGTCATGGTTTTGTACCTGGAGGCCGGATTATCCGGGGGGGGCGGATTATCCGGCCCTTACTTAGGGCGGATTATCCGGCCCCCCGAAATGCTCAACGGCTGGATTTTGGGGAGGGGTATTTATACCCCTCTTCTTCTTCCTTACCCCTTTGCTCAATCATTGCACAAGAAATCTGCCAAGCTTCACCTCCATTAGAGCCACCTCAAGAAATACAAGATTTGCAAGATCTCCTTCCTCCCCCAACCAAATCTCTTGATCTTTGGAGATTCGAAGGAGAAGCCACCGATCTACATCCTCACCGAAGCGTTTTTCATTTCCCCCTCATTTGTTTGAGGGATCTCATGCTAGTGTTCCTATTTGGTTCCCTAGTTGATTTGTTGTTGATGTGTTGTTGTTGATTGTTGTATTGTTACAGATTTGGGAGCCTCCAATTCAGTTGTGGATGTGTGCCCCAAGAACCTTGTAAAGGCCCGGTTTCCGCCTCGAGGAAATCCCTTAGTGGAAGTGGGCTAGGCCTTCGTGGCGTTGCTCACAGGAGATCTGAGTGAAGCCTTCGTGGCTGTTGGTTTGGCTTGCGTAGCAACCACACTCCTCCAAACGTAGACGTACCTTCTTGCAAAGGAAGGGAACTACGGGAATCATCTCCGTGTCATCGCGTGCTCCACTCTCGGTTACCTCTATCCCATTCTATCTCCTATATATTGCGTAGCTATATCTTGCTTAGTTGATAACCTTGTCATATAGGTAAATTCACTTAGTTGCATATCTAGAGAATTTACCTTTGTGTCAAGCCTAAATTGAAAAAGAACTAAAAATTGGTTAGCACCTATTCACCCCCCTCTAGGTGCGGCATACGATCCTTTCAATTGGTATCGAGCCTCGGCTCTTATTTCGGGCTTAACCGCCTAAGAGTATGCCGAACGAGGAGTCCTCGGAAGGGGCCGCCAAGACGGTCTCCATGGAAGACTTCAATTCGTTGAAGTCCTCCATGGAAGCCCAAATGGAAAGCATGAAAAAGATGATTGCCGAGCTTTTGACTCCGGCCCTTCCCAAGGCTCCTAGTGTAGAGGTAAAGGACACGGGTGCGTTAGATGAGGGAGATGCTTCGGACTTACCCTCATCTACCAAACCCGTGGAAGGTGATAACTTAAACACTATAAAATATCCCATTGCATCTCCTAGGGCAACTAGTGGAGGTGAAAGCTACAATCGAGTAGCTCCACCTTTTCTATCTCCCGATATACCGGTTCCCCATCCCCATTTGAACATTCGGGGCGACCCACCTAAGTTTTCCATTGATAATTTCGATACTTGGCAATTTGAGTTCCGCTCTCATGTTTGCAGTGCCTCCAATGAACTTTGGAGAATCATCTTGGAAGGCTTCAAGCCATACAACCCCGACAAGTTGACTAGAAGAGAAGCGGTTGATAGTCAACTCAACAACACCGCCTTGTACATGATTCAAACTAGTGTGGGGACAAAGGACTTGCATCGTGTTCGGAACTACACCACCGCCAAGGAAGCTTGGGATGGTTTGGCCGCGAGTTGCATTGGAAGTGAGAGCACAAGGAGGAACAAGTATAATGCTCTTAAGAATAAAGCCGAAGGGTTCATGAGGCTACCGGATGAAGATCATGAAGTCATGTATGGAAGACTTCTCACCGTTGCCGATGCCTTCCGGCTTATTGGTGCCACCCACATCAATGACTCTTGGATCAAGGAGAAGTACATTGAATGCATGATGCCATTTGTACCCATCGATGTCAAGACTCTTGTGGGGAGGGAATGCTATTCCTCTCTCACCTCTCAACAAGTCGTGCACGAGATGCAAGCTCTCAAAGTGCTTGAGGAAACCTCTCATGATTCTCGCAATCGAGCTCTTGGGATGGCAAAAGGTTCCAACCTTGCCTTGGCGGTCAACTCCGTTGAAGAAGTGATTCCTCAAGAATCTTATAGGGCATCTTGGAGTATGTCCTATCCGGAAGATTTGCAATGCCACTACCATGATCACATGGCCTTCCATGCAAAGTCCTTTTGGGTTGATCCCTCCAAGGCCAAGGAAGACAACATCAAGAGAAACAACAAAAGTGGGTTCACTAGCTTTGGTCCAAAGACAAGATCATGCTACAATTGTGATGACAAGCGCCACTTCATTGCCGAATGCCCCTATGAGAATAGAGAGCTTCATAATGGGAGGCTCATTCCCAAGGACAAGAGCAAAGACACAAAGGGCAAATATTCAAAAGCCCCCAACAAGAAATTCTACAACAACAAGACCAAGAAGGGCAAGAGGCCCTCAAGAGTTGTGCTAGTAACAAGGGAAGAATATTCTTCCGATGAAGTGGAAAGCTCTAGTAGTGAGGAAGATGAAGAAAGCTCAAAGGAATTGGCCGCCATCGTCACCACCAACATTCCCTCTTCATCTCTCTTTGACTCTCCCAATGAGAATCCTCATATCAAGAATGCACATTGCTTCATGGCAAGGTCCTCCTTGGACACATCTATTGTGCTATCAACTCAAGAAGAGTATACCTCCGGAGATGATGATGTTGATGATGAAGAAGATGCAACCTCTAATGGATTGGTCGCTCTTGCCTCCCTCTCCACTAACTCTTCATCACCAAGTGAATCCCCCAATGAGGTCATTCATGTGGAGGAAGAAAGTTGCCTCATGGCTAAATCCTCCGAGGTATCATCCCCTAACCCCTCTATGCCTAACATATCTAGTGATCTAGGGGTTGATGATGCTAGTCTAAAAGTGAAACAAGAAATGCTAGAGTTTGATGATTTCATTCTCAACCTACAAGGTAACACTAAAAAGCATGTTTCAAATCTCATGGTTCGTATAGCTCAACAAAGTGATATTCTTGAGAAAAAGGGTCAAATAGAGAGAGAAGACTCTCTTGAAATCCATGCTCTTAAAAATGCTCTTGAGGAAAGTCAAGAAACTATAGCTTCTCTTGAGGAGAGGCTAGAAACTCTTGAAGAGCCTCAAGATAAAATTAACAAGCTCACAAAAGCTAGAGATCTTGCTAGGGCTAAAACTAAAGTGCTTAAAAAGGAAATGGCCCAATTTGAGGTTGATCATGAGAAACTTGTGAAAGATCTAGATGAACTAGACAAAGCTCACAAAGCTTTGAAGAGTGAATACACTCTCCTATCCAAGTCTTATGAGCAAATTCAAATTAGGCTTGCTTCATATGATGTGCCTAGTTCCTCTACTCCTTCATGTGATCATGCAAATGTTATTGAGGAAAATGCTAGGTTGAAGGATGAACTTGCTAAGGCCTCCTCTCCCCAAAGTAAACTTTCGTTGGATGATCTTTTGAGTAAGCAAAGATCAAACAATGGGAAGGAGGGCCTTGGTTATAATGCCAAGGCAAAGAAGGCAAACAAGCAAAAGGCCAAGCCCGCACAAGAGAAGAAGAAAGCCATCACTAATGGTGAAGCCTCTCCAAGGGCAAAACCATGAATGATGATGATGCGGGAATTGCTAACCCTCACTATGTTTTATTTAAAGATTATTATGGTGATGTTTATGCTAAATATGTTGGCCCATATGATGGTTATGTTGCTTGGTCTATTTGGGTCCCAAAGACCCTTGTTGCTAACAAAAGAGGACCCATTGTGAAATGGGTACCTAAATCCAAGAATTGATCTCATGTAGGACTATGCCGCCGGAGGGTCAAAATGGGTACTTGATAGTGGATGTACAAGTCATATGACCGGCGGCAAGAACCTCGTCAAGGAGTTGAGGCCCAATATAAATAATATCACCGTCTCCTTTGGCGATAATTCTACATCCGAGGTAATGGGTTTTGGCAAGGTTGTGGTTGCACACAACATTACTCTTGTGGATGTCATGCTTGTCAAAACCCTTGGTTACAATTTGCTTTCCGTTTCCGCCCTTGGCAAGATGGGTTTCGCCGTCTTTATTGATAATGATATTGTGGTCCTCTTGTGGAGCAAGACTCTAAAAGTCGCTTTCGTTGGGTATCGCGAACACAACTTGTATGTGGTGGACTTTTCGGGGACCACCACGACAAGTGCGATGTGCCTATTCGGAAAGGCGGACGTGGGTTGGTTGTGGCATCGCCGCCTAGCCCATGTCAACATGAGAACTTTGCAAAGTCTTCACAAGGGGAACCATATTGTGGGACTAATGGAAAACGTGTCTTTTGCCAAAGATCGTGTTTGTAGGGCTTGTGTTGAAGGCAAAATGCATGACTCTCCGCATCCAAGCAAGACTATCATCTCTTCCAAGAGGATCTTGGAGCTCCTTCATGTGGATCTCTTTGGTCCCGTTACTCATGCAAGTCTTGGTGCGAAGAAACATTGCTTGGTGATTGTTGATGATTACTCAAGATACACTTGGGTCTACTTTCTCAAGACGAAAGATGAGACTCAACAAATATTCATTGACTTTGCTACCGAGGTGCAACGCCAACACAACCTCCTCATTATGGCAATAAGAAGTGACAACGGCTCCGAGTTCAAGAACTATACACTCAATGATTTCCTTAGTGATGAGGGGATTCGACATCAATATTCCGCTGCTTACACCCCTCAACAAAATGGTGTTGCGGAGAGGAAGAACCGGACTCTTATGGATATGGCAAGATCTATGATGGCGGAGTATAAATCCCGCTATAACTTTTGGGCGGAAGCCATCTCCACCGCTTGCCACTCCTCTAACCGGCTCTATCTCCGCAAGGGCTTGAACAAGACTCCATATGAAATACTCACCGGGAACAAGCCTAATATCTCATACTTCAAGGTGTTCGGGTGTAAGTGTTTCTACAAAATCAAAGGAGTTCGTTTGTCTAAATTTGCTCCTAAAGCTTTGGAGGGTATATTTGTTGGTTACGGTGCCGAATCTCACACTTATAGAATCTTTGATGTATCCTCCGGGATTATCATTGAATCTTGTAGTGTGAAGTTCGAAGAAAATGATGGCTCCCAAGTGGGGCAAGTTGATGTTTGTGCAGGTGATGAAATACCTCAAGATGCCATAGTAAGAATGGGTGTGGGATTTTTCCGCCCCATTGAGGGACACGGTGTGGCGTCTCGGGAAGAACTATGCTCTACCACGGTGGAGCCCTCATCTTCTCAACATCAACAAACCCTACCTAGTGAAGCAAATGATGCACCAACCCAAGAACAAGAACAAGACCCTCCCTCTTGTGTGCAAGATCAAGGACAAGATCAAGGTCAAGATCAACCAAGCATTCATAATGGCTCCAATGAGGATCCAATCAACTCTTGCCCTTCTCCGAATATTGTTCAAGATCAAGCACATGAGATTGAGCAACCCCAAGCAATTGAGGAAGCTCAAGTTCAAGGTCAAGACGGGGACCCAAATGATCAAGTTGATCAAGTGACACCTCCAAGGCCTAGAAAGACCAAGGAGGAGATCGAGGCCCGTCGTCTAGCAAGAAGAGAAAGGAACCTCGAACTTCGTGGACACACTCATGACAAGGTTCTTGGTGATGTAAGGGCAAAGGTTTCCACAAGAAGGCAATTGGCGAACTTTAGCCATCATCATGCTTATATCTCCTTAGTGGAACCCAAGAAAGTATTTGAAGCCCTTGAAGATTCGGATTGGTTGGAAGCTATGCATGAAGAACTCAACAACTTCAAGCGCAACAAAGTGTGGACTTTAGTAAAGAAGCCAAAGGAGTGCCGCAATGTTATAGGCACTAAATGGATTTTCAAGAACAAGCAAGATGAGTTTGGAAATGTTGTGAGGAACAAGGCAAGATTGGTGGCTCAAGGGTTCTCTCAAGTTGAGGGAATTGACTTTGGAGAAACCTATGCTCCCGTGGCTCGCCTTGAGTCCATCCGTATCCTTCTTGCTTATGCTTCGCATCATAACTTTAAGTTACAACAAATGGATGTGAAAAGTGCTTTTCTTAATGGTCCTTTGCATGAAGAGGTTTATGTTAAGCAACCCCCGGGGTTCGAGGATCTCAACTTTCCTAACCATGTCTACAAGCTTGATAAAGCACTTTATGGTCTCAAACAAGCTCCTAGAGCTTGGTACGAGCACCTTAAGGAATTGTTGGTAGACCGTGGGTTTGATGTTGGGCTAATCGACCCCACTCTTTTTACTAAGAGGGTCAATGGGGAGCTTTTCGTTTGCCAATTATATGTTGATGATATTATATTTGGCTCTACTAACAAAGCTTTCAATGATGAATTCTCAAAGCTTATGACCGATAGGTTTGAGATGTCTATGATGGGAGAGATGAAGTTCTTCCTCGGTTTTGAGATCAAGCAATTGAGGGAAGGAACCTTCATCAACCAAGCAAAATATCTCCAAGACATGCTCAAGAGGTTCAAGATGACCGAGATGAAGGGTGTGGCCACTCCTATGGTTACCAAATGTCATCTTGCACTAGATCCCAATGGTAAAGAGGTGGATCAAAAGGTATATCGCTCCATGATTGGATCCTTGCTTTACCTTTGTGCATCTAGACCGGACATAGTGTTGAGTGTTGGTGTGTGTGCAAGGTATCAAGCTTCTCCTAAGGAGAGCCACATGATGGCTCTCAAAAGAATCTTTCGATATTTGGTTGATACCCCAAGATATGGTATTTGGTACCCCAAAGGCTCAAGCTTTATTCTCAATGGTTATACCGATGCGGATTGGGCGGGTGACAAGGATGATAGGAAATCAACTTCCGGGGCTTGCCAATTCCTTGGTAGGTCCTTGGTGTGTTGGTCTTCTAAGAAGCAAAATTGTATATCTCTCTCCACCGCCGAAGCCGAATATGTTGCCGCCGCAAGTGGATGCACTCAATTGTTATGGATGAGGCAAACTTTAAAGGAATACGGTGTCATTTGTGACAAAGTGCCTCTATTATGTGACAATGAAAGTGCCATCAAGATTGCCTATAATCCGGTGCAACATTCAAGAACGAAGCATATTGAGATCCGGAATCATTTCATTAGGGATCATGTTGCCCGCGGTGATATTGAGCTTATCTATGTTCCAACCAAAGATCAACTTGCCGATATATTCACGAAGCCTCTTGATGAAGCAAGGTTCACTTATTTGAGGAATGAGCTAAATATCATTGATTCAAGGAGTATAGCTTGACCATCTTGCAAACACACCTTTGTCTCAAAACTTTATTTGGTTTAGATGTGGGCATGGAAATAGGGGAGTGCGGTTTAAATTATTGAGCTATCCCTCCCCCATAATGCCAACATTAAGAAATCATTCTCTTTATATCATGTTGATATGTGAGCGTCAATGATGAGTAGTGGCTTGGACCCAAGATATATCTTCGCGGTGCCATGCCACAATACTCATATATGGTGGCCTAGGCCACCACACTCTTCTTTGTGAAGAGTTGGAGTTATTTGGATCTTATCGCCTTTTATTTGACAACTCCATGTTCTTATGGGAAATCACTCTAGTTTGGCCTTATTTGCTCATATCTTGCAAACTTGAGTGATCATGTACCATTAACAGTTTGAGTCTTCTAAACCCAAGCCTACACTCATCTATAAGCCATTTCCATCTTGCTCATTTGTCATGTTTGGTAAAAAACTTGGAGTTTGAGGTTTCTCGGTCGGATGATCTAGGTTGCCCCATCTTATTGGTAAATATGCATCTTATATGTGAGGTGATAGTTTATTGCACCACATATGGGTACGCAAATAACCAACTAAAGATAGGCGGGATTGACGGTGTTCGAAATTTTCCGGAACACCGGATAATCCGCCCCACAGCGACCCGGAAAATCCGGCCCGGCCGGATTATCCGCCCTAAACTAGGGCCGGATTATCCGGCCTGGGCTGATCTTGAAAGGGCTGAGGACGAGGCCGCGGGGGGGAAACGGTTCAGTCCACCCCCCACGCGCCTCTCTCTCCTCTCTCTCCTCTCAAGATCGCCGGAGACTCTCCTCCTCGCCGGAGTTGCCCCGTCCACTCCCTCCCGGAGTTTTTGGGTGGATCGGGTGCTCCTCCCTCCTAGCTACCTTCTCCTCCAAGCGGCTCTCGCAATGGATGCGGGTATGACTCACAATCCCTAACCCTAGGTGTTGTGTTTTATATGTGCTATTTTCTTGGTGGATTTGGTGTCTAGTTGTTCCAAATCGCTTGTAGTGTACTCCTCTTGCATGCTATAAGGCCGATCTGTTCCAAGACAAGTTGTTGATTGCAAAATCTGCTAGTTTCGCAGGGCCGGATTATCCGGCCCCGCGAGGACCGGATTATCCGGTCCGGCCGGATTATCCGCCCCCTTGGGGCACCGGATTATCCGGCCTGGAGCTTCATCGCCTCTGCAGTTTTGATTCAATCTATCTTGTTTTAGACTTGTACCAGCTTATAGTATGTTTCTAGAGTGCATTACTGTATCATACATGACTCATGAGCATTATCTTCTCTTTGCTATCCATCTTTGCTATTCACAGGTCGTTCTTCTCGGGGTACCTCTCGGAGACGCGCAAGAGCTGATCGGTCAAGTGATGAGTTCGTGTCCAACGCTCCTCGCAAGTCAACCTCATCTAGGCACAAGAACAAGGCTTCAAGGGAAAACTACAAGACTATGGACATTGTCTCTTATCAAGCAATCCGTATGAAGAACTGGTATGAAGACCTCCCAAGGGATGAAGAGACGAGAGGGCAGAAAATATTGGTGCATGGAGCAGGAGTTCATCTATAAAGATATCTATGAGCCCATGAGGAAAGTTCGTCCCATGCAAGCTATCGATGTGGACGTTACGGCGGTCAACAATCACTTTGAGGATGCCATTTGGGTGGCTGGAAGGTTGGGCTTGAAGGATTTGATGAAGATTCAATGTGACTATAGTCCGAGTTGTTGAAGCAGTTCTTTGCTACGTTGGCCATCAAGACAGATGAGGACCGTACTATGGAATGGATGTCTGGCTCCACTCACTGTAGTGCCACCTTGCACCGTTTTGCTGCTATTCTTGGAGTTCCTGCAGAAGGAGGCCGTCGTCTCCATGGACCTCAGAGGGCTGATAAGAATGCTTTGTTTGATCTCTATACATCTGCTGGAAAAGTGGGAGAGGCCAAGGGGCTACTTACCATCTATGGTCAGTTGCTTAGGTTCTTTCGGGCCACCATCGCTCCTAGTGGTGGCAACAATGATGCACTCCGAGGAACTCTTGTTGACCTCATGTACCTCAGCTTTAGGTGTGCTCGTGATGAGAATGAGGAACGTAACTTCACTATTGATATCATGGACTACATCTTCCATGAGATTCGTGATGCCATGATCTCCCGGACCACTATACCTTATGCGCCTTACATCCAGCTCCTCATCAACAACACTGCGGGCGTGCGTGGTGAAGACTTGAGCGGGTACTCTTATTTGAAGCACTACTGTCAAGAAGGCCTACAAGCTTAAGCCTGTCTCTTCGTTGTACCTCCACCGACTCCTTCATGGGTGATGCTCGTTCTAGTGGATTTGCTCCTGCTCGCCATTCGACCTCCCTGCTATGAAGAAACAAGTGAACAGGCTCGGTTGGTTTCAGCGTTACATCCTTTGCATGAACATTGAGATCCATAAGGAGAACTATGCGGCCAGCCGGGAGCGTTCGAGATTAAGCATACTCGGGCGGTTATTCGCACAAGCTCGGTGGTGAGCAAGGACCCCCTCCTCGGCCTCCAGTTCACCCAGGTTACAGTGGGTGGCATTCTGCACAGGTTCCGTGGAGTGATCTTGATAGTTGCATTCAAAGGTCCAGCCTCACTCGCCGCTCTCCGGATGCACCTGACACTGATGAAGAAGAAGAAGAAGAAGAAGAAGAGGCGCAAGAGTCCGATGATGATGATGCCTCCGAGTGATCCCCATGGGGCGAGTAGCATCGCGCTTGTCCCCTTTTTGGCGTCTCGATGCCAAAGGGGGAGAAGCGTTCTATTAGGAACTCTCTCGGGGATTTGCATGGTTTGGGCACAAGCATATGCGTTTATCATTCCTTTATTGCTTGTGTTCCCTCTTATTTGAACTATTTGCTTTGGTTGTGTTCCGTTTAAAACTATGTGCTATGTGGTGTGAGACATTGTTATGGTTTTCGGATTTCTATATGTTGAGATCAAGACTATTGTATCATGTGTGATGCTATATCTCCGTATCATATATCTACACATGGGTATGACTTCTAGCATCCTATCTCAACTTCATATATGTATATGTCTCTTGTTAGAGCTCATGATGGATACCTCTAGTGTTGAGGCACCTCAATCCTATGTGTTGTGTATTTGTATTCAAATGCAAATTACTTATATGCACACATGTAGGGGGAGTGCCTCTATGTTTTTGCCATCATGCTTGTCTCTATAGTAATTCTCTTGCAAATCCGTATATTGTCATCAAACACCAAAAAGGGGGAGATTGAAAGAACATCTCTCATATTATGTTTTGAGTGTTTGATGTCAATGTATGTGATACACTAATGGTTGTTTAAGTGATACAGGAATTACATAGATACATTTGTATGTGTGTTGGATGTGGTCAGTGTTGTCAAAAAGCAGTTGCAAAAATGTTCATCAGGCCGGATAATCCGGGCCGGATATTTCCAAAATATCCGGCCCCCAGAATTTCGGCTAAGGACTTGAGGAAATGCAGCTCAGTATAGGGGCCGGACATTTGCCCGGATATTGTCCCGGTTTTGTACCAGGGCCGGATTATCCGGGCCGGATATTTCAAGAATATCCGGCCCCCTCGAAAATGGCTAAGGACCTGAAGAATTGCTTCTCTGACTAGGGGCCGGACATTTGCCCGGACATTGTCATGGTTTTGTACCTGGAGGCCGGATTATCCGGGGGGGCGGATTATCCGGCCCTTACTTAGGGCGGATTATCCGGCCCCCCGAAATGCTCAACGGCTGGATTTTGGGGAGGGGTATTTATACCCCTCTTCTTCTTCCTTACCCCTTTGCTCAATCATTGCACAAGAAATCTGCCAAGCTTCACCTCCATTAGAGCCACCTCAAGAAACACAAGATTTGCAAGATCTCCTTCCTCCCCCAACCAAATCTCTTGATCTTTGGAGATTCGAAGGAGAAGCCACCGATCTACATCCTCACCGAAGCGTTTTTCATTTCCCCCTCATTTGTTTGAGGGATCTCATGCTAGTGTTCCTATTTGGTTCCCTAGTTGATTTGTTGTTGATGTGTTGTTGTTGATTGTTGTATTGTTACAGATTTGGGAGCCTCCAATTCAGTTGTGGATGTGTGCCCCAAGAACCTTGTAAAGGCCCGGTTTCCGCCTCGAGGAAATCCCTTAGTGGAAGTGGGCTAGGCCTTCGTGGCGTTGCTCACGGGAGATCTGAGTGAAGCCTTCGTGGCTGTTGGTTTGGCTTGCGTAGCAACCACACTCCTCCAAACGTAGACGTACCTTCTTGCAAAGGAAGGGAACTACGGGAATCATCTCCGTGTCATCGCGTGCTCCACTCTCGGTTACCTCTATCCCATTCTATCTCCTATATATTGCGTAGCTATATCTTGCTTAGTTGATAACCTTGTCATATAGGTAAATTCACTTAGTTGCATATCTAGAGAATTTACCTTTGTGTCAAGCCTAAATTGAAAAAGAACTAAAAATTGGTTAGCACCTATTCACCCCCCCCTCTAGGTGCGGCATACGATCCTTTCACTCACCTGTATGGCAACATGGTGATTGGTGACCTTACCTCACCCATCACAAGCATCGCCACGCCGGCGATCATGAAGCAGACATCACCATGGCACCACCGTTCACACCAGTCATAAGCATCACGACGTCGTTGTATACCACCATGACACCGTCGGTCATGCCGGTCACATGCATCACCATGTCGCTGACGCTGTGGCCAAACACCAGCATGACACTGCGGATCACAAGCATCACCATGTCGTCGACGACATCGCCGAACACCACCATGACACCGTCGGTCACAAGCATCACCATGTCACCGACGACGTCGCCGAACACCACCATGACACTGCCGGTCACGCCGGTCACAAGCATCACCATGTCACCGACGATGTCACCGAACACCACCATGATGCTACCGGTCACACCGGTCACAA
The DNA here is from genome assembly GCF_022539505.1 of Lolium rigidum. Lineage (NCBI taxonomy): Eukaryota > Viridiplantae > Streptophyta > Magnoliopsida > Poales > Poaceae > Lolium > Lolium rigidum. The sequence goes on along the minus strand of NC_061512.1, from coordinate 24,678,009 downwards.
CATCCCCATGTTACCGACGACGTCACCAAACACCGCCATGACACCTTGATACGTTGCAAACATATATATAATTTTTGATGCTCCATGCTTGTTTTACACCAATTGCTATATGTTTTGTTTACACTTCGTGGCACTTTTATGCATTTTTTGGAACTAACTTATTGACAAGATGCCACAGTGCCAGTTCTCTGTTTTCTGTTGTTTTGTATTTCAGAAAAGTTATATACGCAATATTCTTGAAATTGGAAGAAACAAAAGCCGAAGATCTTATTTTTCCGTAACGAAGAAGAAGTCCAGAGGGGCGCTCGAGCGCGGGTGAAATTTCCGGTGGTAGCAGTTGGGACGCGTCTTGAACTCGATTTTACAGGGCGATGTAGCCAGTGCCTCAATGTACAGCTTTAGATTAGGAAAACGCTCCGTTTCCTCCGGAGGCTGCGAGCAACGCAACCTCCGGGTCGGGAGTCCTCCGATGCTGCCCATCGTGCGGACCGCGCCGCGTGTGTTGAAACGTGGCAAGGAAAATGGGGGCCCCACCTTATCTCTGTTCTTCCCCTTCAATATCTCTCGTCCACACAATTCCTCTCTCCCTTTTCTAGTTCCCCACCGAGAGATACGCAGCGCCATGGATTTCTGCAGTTTTGTACTACTTCTCTCACCCATGCAAGACCGCCGTTCTTCTCGCACACCAGCTCTGCCGCCGTTCCTCTCGAGCGCTGCCTCCCCACTACTGCAAACAAGCACCGCCGTACTGCAAAAGGCTCGCAGCTGCTGGAAAATTTCATGCGGCAGTGCTCCGAGGAAAGGCTGCCGACGGTGCTCCGAGGCCAGGCTGCCGGCGCTTTTGCTAGCGTTGCTGCAAACGGTGCTCCGTAGAGCTTCAAATCCAGGTTGCATCTGCTGCAAAGGCAGGCGGCCGGAGATGCGATGGCGGTCGGCCCCAGTTGCTAAGGCGGGTGGCCGGAGCTCCGGCCGGAGGTGGGAGCCGGTGCTGCGAACGAAGGACAGCAGTGCTGACATTGGTGGGCGGCAGTGCTACCAAGAAAGGTCGCCAGTCGTACTATCGGTGGTGGAGCGGTGCTGCTGCCATAGGTAGGCGCCATTGATACCATCGATGTTCGTCGGTGCTACAAGGAGGGCGGCGGTGTGTGGCGTTGCTGCAACAAAGGGATTCCGTGCGCCGCCGGAAGCAGCAATGGTGCGCCCCGAGAGCTGCAATGGTGGGCCGCTGGAGCTGCAAAGGCGCGCCACGGGAGCTGCAAAGGCGCGACGGAGGAACTGCAAAGGCACGCCGCAGGAGCTGCAAAGGCGCGACGGAGGAGCTGCAAAGGCACGCCGCGGGAGCTGCAAAGGCGCGACGGAGGAGCTGCAAAGGCACGCCGCTGGAGCTGCAAGCAGCAAAGGCCATCGGTGTTGGCGTCGCCTCCGTGCTGCTGCAAGCTCGCCGTCGAGCGTCGCATCCGTGCTGCAAGCGGCGCCGTGGTGCTGCAAGCTCGCCGTCGAGCGTCGCCTCCATGCTGCCAGAGCACCGTCGAGCGCCACCGTGCTGCTGCAGGCCCTTCGACGTCGGAATCGCCTCCATGCTGCAGGCCGGCCGTCGAGCGCCGCCGTGGTGCTGCAGGCCCGTCGACATCGGCACCGCCTCCATGCTGCAGGCTGGACGTCGAGCGCCGCCGCGGTGCTGCAGGTTCGTCGACATCGGCACCGCCTCCATGCCGCATGCCGGCCGTCGAGGGCCGTCGCGGTGCCGCAGGCCCGTCGACGTCGGCACGCCTCCGTGCTACAAGTCCGCCGTCGGGCGCCACTGGCGGTGCGTCGGCCGGTAGACGTGCTTCTCGCATGAGAGGATTTATTTTCTTTTTTGTGCGGGACTAGGTAGCTGCACATGGGTGATAGGACACATGTCGCGTAGAGGACTCGGAGGTTCGGGAGGAATTATCCTCCGGAGGATCCTCAGCGCTACCCTTTAGATTATCACACTGTTTACACAAAGTAAAAGTTTTGAGCGCGCATTATTTTTGGTATCTGTTGGAGCACGGTTTTTACTCTTCCGCGTTCAAAACAAACAGTTTTTTAGCGCGATTTTAGCGCGCCCGATGCTCTAATAGTCCGAGTAGGTTCATGTTTCAGCATCCCGGGCGACCTAAAAACTCCTTCCACAAAAGCCCAACTGCTTTCTCGATCCGGAATCGCAAAACCACGATCGACCAGCACTCGACAGCTCCTAATCCTATCACACAAACCCAAGGGTTTCGAAATCGCAGGTTTTCTCGGCCCCGGATCGTGTTCTCGCGGGCATGGATTTCATTTTCACTGAGATTTCAATGTAATACAATGAATTTCAGTGATTTCGGTGGACACCGAAATTATTACCTTTCGGCCAAAATATTTCAGTCATTTCAGTAATACACATGGATCTTAAAAATATTCAAAATAATTTTCAAATTTTTGAATATTTTAATTAACTTTGAGACAAAATTTCGCTCTTTTGGCTGAAATGAAAACCGAAATCAGTGAAATTCACTGAATTTCAGTGATTTCAGTAGGGGCTGAAATTTTTCCGAAACTGAAAATTGAAACCATGCTCGCGGGTCACGGCGAGGGGATGTCCGGCGGCAGGGTGGAGGAGGAGCAGCTGGAGGCTCCCGAAGCCGCCGCTTCTCGCGGCGATGGCAGGGAGGGGGAGGAGGAGATGGAGGACCAGGCGGCGCGGCTGCCGGAGGACGTGCTCGCGGCCATCCTCCACCGCGTCCGGCCGCGCTGGCTCGCAGTCTCCCGCTGCGTGTGCAAGACCTGGCGCGACACCGTCGACGGATGCGGCCTCCTCCGGGCCGACCTGCTCCCTCTCTCGCTCGCCGGCCTCTTCGTCCACTTTGACGAGCACGAGTTCCCGGAATTCTTCGCCTGCCCCTCCTCTTCCACGGCCGGCGCAGGTGCGGTCAGCGGCGACCTCAGCTTCGTGGCGCCCTCTGCCAGCAGCCCTCATTGCGGCCATATCTATGACGAGGACTGCCTTCATTGGAGCCTGTGGGGAAAGTATGGCATCGAGGATCACTGCAACGGTCTCCTCTTGCTTAGCGTTAACTGTGTGGTCAACCCTGCAACTCGACGGTGGCAAACTCTACCACGGTGACAAGGGATTAACTTGTCAATGCCTATGGATTGTAGGCTAGGGTTTAGTTAGAAGTAGAGGGCAAGTAGATCTCGAAGGTTTCAGCCGAAAAGTACTCGACGAATATGAAAACTAGGGTTTGCAGACAATGATTCGATGATCTTCTCGTCCCTCGACCCCCCTTTATATAGGTGGAGCCGAGGGATTCGTGCTATACAAGGATTACAGAGTCCGGGATGGTTTCTAACTCATCCCGCCAGATTACAAATAACACTTCCTATTACAACTCTATCTTTTCCTAAAATACATCTTGGGCTCTCGAGTCTTTTTATTCTTCGGGTAGTGGGCCTTCAATAAACCCCGGGTACTATATTAGGCAGGCCCATTTGGGATGCCTATGTCAGTAGCCCCCGAGATTTTGCTTGAATCGTAGAATCAGGGAAAATCTCCACTGTTTATTTTTACTCGAAAGCTCTAACTTTTATACTTTTTCTCATAAAATTCTATATTGTGCAGGGATATTGGTAGTTGGGGCTAGTTCATCTGACGGATCAGGTACTAGTTAACTGCTCTAGTGGCAATCCGCAAAAACCTACTTCAAAATCACGTCCCTGGACATGATTTCGGGATACTGGTGTAAACTTCGACAGGCGCCGCTTAAGGTCTTACCATTCTGTCGAGTCCCAGTTAAATTTATCGAGTACCTAACGCGTCCGTTAGGATTTTTCTTCGTATCTGTTGATACGGATAAAAGTAGCGAGCGCAGTCTTTGGCGATGCCACGCCCAGCGAGAATAGGTCCGGGGTCTTACCTTCGCAATTTTGCGGCATTCAGAAATTGATCGCAACTTCGGCGTTACGAGAATATATTGTCGAGTGCTTTTCCGGCTGTTGGAATGGCACATTTTATCGAGTCAAATATGACTTATATTGCCTTCCCGATGGGAGTATATGGAGAGTTTAACGATAACTCGAAATATACTCTCTTGCTTGTTCTATTTTTCCTTTGTTAATTTCATCGGGCACGCGAACAGCGTTCCCGATGGGAGTAGCCCCCGAGGCTACAGCCAAGAACTTGTGCTTGGTTGTAGGCTCAACACTTTAGTCCACCTTGTCACTATATTGCCATTATCCTCTGATATTCTTTCCTCCTTCTTCTTCTCTCTTTCTTTTTTTTTTTTTTTTTTATATATATCGGGTGCGCGAACAGCGCTCCCGATGGGAGTAGCCCCCGAGGCTACAGCCAAGAACTTGTGCTTGACTGTAGGCTCAACATTTTCTATATTTGCCATTGTCGAAATTTTTCTTTTTTCAAAGTAGCCCCCGAGCATTTGGGCAAAAACTTGTTTCTGACCAAAGGCTCCCGATGCATTCAAATAGCTTATCCTGTCGCCATTCTCCTTTCTCTTGTCGACATATTTTCCCTTGTCAAATTTTCTTCAACTCTATCAATCGTCGATATTTTTCTGCTTTGTGGGTCCATCGTTCCCACCATGTTGACACGTCGTGCAAGTGGGGACACACGTCCTCCGCTTTTTCTGGTGCACGTACGGTAACGCCTATCCCAGTAAAAATACTTTTTTGCCCTTGTTACTAGAAGATCAATTCTCACCACACGATTTCCTCATCCAACGGTACACTTGCTTCACCCAATTCTTATATAAACCTGTCTTCAACCTCCGTTCATCCCCTCGCTTGCGCCGCTCACCTGTTCCTCTTCGCAAATCTTCCTCTGCGCCCAATCTTCGCCGATTTCCCGCTCTCGCATACATTGCTCAATCCGCTGCCGTGGATGCCACCGCGTGCGCGTTTGATCCGCCACAGCACTCCAGAGTCCGCGATGGCCGCTGAAAATCCTGAGTGGGAAAGATCCAAAATCTCCAACCAAGACGCCAACCTGATGAAAAGGCTTGGCCTGATGAAGAAGGAAGGCGCCATCCGCTTTCCCAGTGAAGAAAGCTATCCCAAGCCTCCCATGGAGTATCGGGTTAGTTTTGTTGATCATCTTATCCGTGGCCTCTCTCCCCCTATCCATGATTTCCTCCGCGGTCTCCTCTTTGTTTACGGGATTCGGTTGCACCGGTGACTCCCAATTCGATCCTCCATATTTCTATTTTTATCACTCTTTGTGAATGCTTCCTTGGAGTCGCTCCCAATTGGGCTCTTTGGAAGCGCATTTTCTGCCTTCGCCGCAATGGCGCGCACAACGCCACCTACAACATAGGTGGCGTAGTTATCTGTGTCCGAACCGATGTCGAGTATTTCGACGTCAAATTTCCCGACTCCGTCCAAGGATGGCGCAAGAGGTGGCTCTATATACACGAAGAAAGCGCCAACTCCGTGGAACACAACATAGTTCCCTTCGACGGAAACGCGAAGATTCAACGCCGCCACTCTCGGGACGCCGAAGCTTCCGAAGAAGAGAAGAAAGCGACGAAGCTCTTATGTCTCGTATTCATCAGCTCCAAAATACTCGAGGCAAAGAGTTATCCGGTGTCCAAATCACAGCCTATTTTCTTAGAATTAGAGTGCAGCCTCTTCGGGCTCGCAAAAATCCTCTTTGGACGTACTACGGTGCCAATGACGCCAATAGGCTCTCCGGTGATCTTTACGTGAAGGACTTGGAGAAGCTTATTCGAAGAATTACCTCTACGAGTAAGAAGGATCCTATTCCTTCCTCTGTCGCGTGGCACCCTACAACTCCACCAACCCTCTTCCCGAGGTATTTTGTCTTCTCGAATTTTTATCTTGTTCTGAATTTTCCCTGCATCTCATTGTATTAACATCTCGCTATTTTTCCTTTGTCACTATTTTTATAGGGTCACCCTACTATGGCTTCCCTTCCTCCTCTCCACGAGGATGGAGAAGTCGAAGAAATGGGTATAGTTGCCGAAGATGCTCAAGGCTCTTCCCTTCCTGAAAGTGAAGTCGCTGGTTCTCACAAATCTGCGGCTTCCCATGAAGAGAGGTTGAGTCTGAAGCTAGTGAATCGACTGAATCCCTTCCTCCTGCTGTTTCTCCGAAGAACAAAAGGAAGAGGACTGAAGTCGAGGATTCTGGCATTTCTAAGGCTGAAGAAGTTGTTCCTTCTGATCCGAAGGCAGCTTATGATCCTTATTTTGAGTCCCTCATCAGCTCGTAAGTCAATTTTATCTCTCCTCCTCTTTTTGATGTACTCGAAAGATTTAACTCTGTCTTGCTTTTTGTCTTGTCGATTTTTGTTTACTAGTGATGAGGAAGAAGTGCCAGTTCCTGACGTAGCTCCTCGGACCAGCACGTCACGTACTGTGCTTGTTTCAGACACGTTAGTTGAAGGAGATGAAACATCGCCTCCTCAACAAAACGTCGTCACTACTACTCCACCATCGAGCCCCCTTGTCCCTTCGCCAAAAAGGGCAAGGGTTGAAATGACCGTTGAGCCTCCTCCTCAACCAAGCAACTATTCGTCGCAGCTCTTGGATGATGTAAGTTTATCGAGATCTATATTTCCTCTATTTTGCTTTTGTGGAGCCTTACTTTGTGTAATGCCGAAGTTTTTCCCCTTCTTTCCTTCTTCTTTGACAGCCTATGATCAAGGATCTTATTCGCATCGGGTCCCAATTTATTGGGTACCGCGAGTATGCCGACGGGGCCGAAGGTAACGTCTTTTATACTTGCTGTTTCCCTTGGTTTTTTATTCCTGCTGCTTGTCGCTATTTTTGATCTTTCTTCTCTTTCTTTTCCTTCCTCAACAGAAAAACTTGCAGAGGCTAACAAACGTGCCGAGACACTTGCTCGAAAACTCGAGCAAAGTGAGACGGCTCGTAAGAAAGCTGAGCTTGCCGCTAGCGAAGCCAGAGCTGAAGCTGATGATGCCAAAGCAAAGGCTGCTAGTGTCGAAGAGTTGCAGCAAAGGCTCAAAGATGCTGAATCTGCCTTGCACGAGCAAAAATCTGCACAGGTTGCCCGAGAACAAGGGATCGTCAAGCGTTTGAATTCGCAAAGTCGACGCACGCTGAGTAATATCACTTGTCCCTTCTGTTTTTGTTTGTACTTCTTGGTTCTTGGTTTTCGACTAATGTTCTGTCTTATGTGGCAGCCCAAACCAACCAAGATTTTGATCTGGAGAAGCCTGTCAATGACCCTCTCCTTGACGCACTTTCTCTTCTAGAGTTCCATGGACGCGAAATTCGTGAAGGCGTGGCCAATGCCAGTGGGGCTTTGTCGGCGTTGTTCCCCTACTTCTTCCCGAAGAAAGAGGAACCGTCGACTTTCCTTGACCTTGCCAAGCTTTTCAATACATCAGAAGATCTTGGGCTGAAGATACGCCATGAGAATATGAAGGTGGCTGTTGAAAATACTGTTGCTGCGGTTGCTGATAGTCGGCGGACTGTCGACTGGACGAAAGTTGGTGACACCGATCAGATAGAACAGTCGCGGTGGAAGTCATTGATGAAGGCGGCCAAGCCCAATACGAAGAAAATCTTGGCGTATCTCGGGATCAAGCCGACGTCGACTCCTAGTTCGTCAAGGCCGGAGGTCTAGTTGCATGCCTCTGTTTTTCTTTTGCTTCTTTGCTCTTGTCGCCAAAGTAGTCTTTTGGCGACACGTACTTTCTTAATTCCACTGTAGTGCCCTTGTAATTATTCCCAAGAGATTAATGAAGAACTCTATCTTTGCCTGTTTTTTGATGTTGTTACGTTTAAATTTCGGTTGATATTTGATAACTATACTCCAATTCCTACTCCTTCCAATGCTTCGCCTTCTTCCCGCGCGGAGAGAGCTGTTACGATCTGCACTTTGTCGATGATACCTTGTCGCAAGAATTGAATGATCTTCGACAACAACTTCGATATGCGAAAAAGCAAACACTTGTGATGATGGAGCAGTCTCGTAAATCATCCGAAGCCGAAAAAGTTGCTCTTCGACAAGCCCGCGAGGCTGTGGCTGCTAAGGAGATTGCTTGTTTACGAAGCTGAAAAAGCGGTCACTCGAGAAAATTTCATGCTCGAGTTAATGAATGAAGCCGGTGCGGATATGTCGGGTATGTTTGTCTCGTCTTGTGATATCTTTCATCTTCATGCTATTGTCTCCTAACGGTTGTCCCTTCGTTGTGTTGATAGGTGCCTTTATTGATGCTTGCTGCCGAGGAAGAGAGGGTAAACACTAGGACAAACCTCCTTGTCAATCTTTCCTTGGACCATGGTTCTTTGTTTTGGGCCACTCCGGAGAGGACCCGCCAAATTACCAGATTTCGGGATCGTACCTCTCAAACCCGTGATTTCCTTCACTTACGTACCAAAACCTTATCCATGGTTTACAACTCCATGTTTCCTCGGAATGTCCCACCAAAAACTCTTCCTGAATTGATGGAAAGGTTCAAGGATGCTCGCGGTATCCACGATTTTGTCAAAGCACAAGCGGTGGCTGGTGCCAGATTTGCTCTTATCATGCTCCAGATCTGTCACTCGAAGCTTGACCTTGCCCAAGTTGTCGAGAGGGTTCATCAAAAGGTAAAACGTCGGAGAGTTGGTGTTGATAGGATTAACACGAAGGTTACACCTATAGCCGAAGAAATGATTGAGGACCTTCTTCGGATGGATGCCGACTTTTTTGCCGATGGCCATTATGCCGACTTTCTTGGTGCTGCTCCTGAAGAGAACAGAGTTACTCTTGATGACATATTGAATCAAGACTAGTTATTTACTTCTTGTAGAAATTCCTTCTTTGTAGTCCATGACTATATTGTAAAGCAACCATTATATTTCTATGTTTGCCTAGCCCCAGAGTGTTTCGGTGACTTTTTACTATATTTGTATATTTGCGAGGTTGTGGACCAAGGCATTTATATATTGAAGGCAAATATGAGCCCCCGAGCTTTTGCTGAGTACTATTTTGTATTTTTATTGACTCACGAGGTATTTGAATACCAAGGCAAGATTTTTTTCTTCTTTTATCGATGAACTATATTGAAATTCGTCGGAGCGATGACTTTGGTCGCGTTGACAAAGAAAAAGGTGATATAGCCACTATCTTTATTATATTGCAGCACCGCGAGCCCGCCTCATTAAAAACCTTCTCCGGCCCCACTCGGTGCCCCGAAAAAGGAAAAGAGTGCGTCTGAAAACTCGCGGGCGTTTCAGTACATTGAAGTTTTACAAGGACTATATTTCGACTCTAGGCGTAGAACCGCCCGAGTTGCGCCACGTTCCCGGGGTTTGGCTCCTCCACCCCTGTCTTCTTGTCCTTTATCCTGTATGCTCCTCCTCCGATTACTTCCGTGACGATGTAAGGGCCGAGCCATGGTGACTCGAGTTTTTCATGACTTTTTTGCGTGAGCCGAAGAACTAGGTCGCCCACATGAAAAGATCTTGGCCGCAAACGTCGACTGTGGTAATTCTTCAAGTCCTGTTGATATTTGGTTACTCGAGACAATACTTCATCTCGAGCTTCATCAAGTGCGTCCACATCATCTTCTAGCGCTTTTCTCGACGTTTCTTCGTCATACTCCGCGACACGTGGAGAGTTGTGCTCTATCTCGATTGGCAATACGCCTACGCTCCATGTACCGGAAAAAATGGAGTTTCTGTGTCGTTGTATTTGGAGTTGTTCGGATGCTCCATAACACACTTGGTAGTTCTTCGGGCCAGGTATGTCGAGCTTTTTCTAGTGGTCCTAACAAGCGCTTCTTGATGCCATTGCGGATGATGCCATTGGCTTTCTCGACTTGCCCATTGGTTTGAGGATGTGCAAGCGATGCAAAGTTCAGCTTGATACCCACCTCTTCGCAATAGTCTTTGAATTCATTGGACGTGAAGTTGCTGCCGTTGTACTGTGACGATCTTTGTGGGGCACTCCAAATCCGAAGACGAGGTCTTTTATGAATTTTACTGCGGATGCTCCGTCTGGTGAATTTATCGGCTTCGCTTCTATCCACTTTGTGAATTTGTCGACAGCTACTAGCATGTATTCCTTTCCTCCTGGCGACGATTTGTGTAACTTGCCTACCATGTCGAGTCCCCATTGTGCAAAGGGCCATGACAAAGGTATTGGTGCTAGCTCTGCTGCTTGGAGAGTGAGGTTTTGCGGCAAACCTTTGACACGCGTCGCAAGTTCGCACTATGTCCTTAGCGTCCTCTATTGCTGTCAACCAGTAGAATCCTGCCCGAAAAACCTTGGCTGCGATAGCTCGACTACTTGCGTGGTGGCCACATATTCCTTCATGTACGTCCTTTAGAATTATTCTTCCTTCTTCGGGTGTAATGCACCTTTGCAAGACGCCCGAAATACTTCGCTTGTATAATTCTCCTTTGACCACCGTGAAAGCTTTGGAACGTCGAATTACTCGCCTTGCCTCAACTGGATCATCTGGTATTTCTTTCCTTAGGATATATGATATGTATGGCTGCATCCATGGTATCTGTATTACTAGGACCAGGTCTTGCTCTTCTTCTTCTTCCTCTTGCTTCTCCTTGATAGCCCCGAGGGTTTCTTCTCCTTCTTTTTTGATTTTGTCGTCTCGGTGGATCTCTCTGTTATCTCCTCCCAAAATACACCTGGTGGGACTGCAAGGCACTGCGACCCGATGTTTGCAAGAACGTCGGCTTCGTCGTTGCTCAATCTGCTAATATGATTTACTTCGCATCCATCGAACAATTTCTCAAGCTCATTGTACACCTCCTTGTATGCCATCATGCTATCATTGACTGCGTCACATTGGTTCATAACTTGCTGAGCTACCAACTGTGAGTCGCCAAAGATTTTTAGTCGAGTTGCTCCGCAGGCTTTCGCCATCTTCATCCCGTGTATGAGAGCCTCATATTCCGCTTCATTGTTAGATGCGTTGGGGAACGTCATACGAAGGATGTACTTCAACTTGTCGCCTTCGGGTGATATGAGTACTACTCTGCGCCAGCCCCTTCTAGCCTCTTGGACCCATCGAAGTTCATGGTCCGGGTTCTCGATAAATGCGGGGGTCCTGTATTTTGCAACTCCATCCACTCTGCGATGAAGTCCGGTAGTATTTGCGACTTTATTGCTTTTCTTTTTCATACGTGATGTCCCGAGGGAAAGTTCTATTCCCCAAAGGGAGACACGACCCGTAGCTTCTGGGTTGTTCAGTATATTTGACAAAGGGGCTTCATTGACCACTATGATCGGGTGTGCCGAAAAATAGTGGCGCAACTTTCGTGCTGTCGTGAACACTCCATATGCTAACTTTTGGTACTGAGAGTACCTTTGTTTTGAGGGCGACAAGACTTCGCTCACGAAGTATACTTGGTCGCTGTACTCCATGGATTTTCCCTTCTTCTTCTCTTTCGACAACTAACACCGTGCTAACCACTTGGGGCGTGGCTGCAATATACGGCGGGAGAGGTTCCTTTTCCTTAGGAGCCACTAAGATTGGTGGTGTCGATATTTTTCGCTTTAGATCTTCGAAAGCTCGATCGGCTTCTTCGTTCCACTGGAATTTATCTCCTTGCTTTATCGGCGCATAAAATGGTAGTGCTTTTTCTCCTAACACGGCGACGAATCTGCTCCAAGCTGCGACTCGCCCAGTTAGCTGCTGTATTTCTTTCAACTTCGTTGGCTTCCTCATTGTTACTATGGCTTGTATTTTGTCGGGATTTGCTTCAATCCCTCTTGCTGAAACTAGAAATCCCGAAGTTCTCCTGCTGGGACCCCAAAAGAACACTTCGTCGGGTTCGGCTTGAGGCAGAATTTGTCGAGGTTGTCAAAAGTTTCTTTGAGATCCTCGATCAGCGTTGTCCCCTTTTTTGATGTTATGACGACATCATCGATGTATACTTGCACGTTTTTCCCAATCTGTGTTGCTAAACACTACGCATCATCCTACGATATGTTGCTCCCGCATTTTTAGACCGAAAGGCATTGTCTTGTAGCAAAACACGCCGTAAGGTGTAATAAACGCTGTCTTGGCTTCATCATCTTCTTTTAGTCTGATCTGGTTATAACCAGAGTATGCATCCAAAAAGGAAAGACGTTCACAACCTGCCGTGGAGTCGATAATTTGATCGATCCTTGGGAGGGGAAAGTGATCCTTAGGGCAATGTTTGTTGAGACACGTGAAGTCGACGCACATGCGAAGGACTGTCGTGTTTTTCTTCGGCACCATCACTGGGTTAGCTACCCATGTGGCTTCTGTAGATATCTCTACGATAAAACCAGCTTCCTCTAGTCGATTTATTTCTGATAGCATGGATTTGCGGTTTGGTTCGAAAACGCCGCAAAGGTTGTCCGATTGGTTTTGTTGTTGGATCCAAATTTAGGTGGTGCTCGGCAAGTTCCTCGGGTACTCCTGGCATGTCGGCTGGACACCATGCGAAGATTTTCCAGTTCTCACGGAGGAACTCGACGAGCGCGCTTTCCTATGCGATATCCATGTTGTTTGCAATGGATGTCGTCTTTTTGGATCTGTCGGGTGAATCTGCACCTCCTTAGAATTTTTCTCTGTGTTGAAAGTTGATTCTTTATTTGGCCTTCCGACGTCTGGCAATACGTCGTAATCAGTCATGCTCTTTGACGCCAAGTATTCAGCTTGCATCCCGAAGGTTTCTGATAACCGATGGAAATCCTTGTCGCACTTATCTGCTAAGGCAAAACTCCCTTTGACCGTGATTGGTCCCTTGGGTCCAGGCAATCTCCATAACAGGTATGTATAGTGTGGTACTGCCATAAATCTAGCGTATGCTGGTCGTCCCAACAAAGCGTGGTACTGCGATGGAAAATCCACGACTTCAAACTCCAGTTTCTCGATTCTATAATTTTCTCGGGTTCCAAACTGAACGTCGAGGTTGATCTTCCCCAATGGGTAACTTGGTTTCTCTGGTGTGATTCCGTGGAACCGTGTGTCCGTTGGCTTCAAGTTTGCTAAGGATATGTTCATCTTCCTCAATGTATCTGCATACATGAGGTTTAAGCTGCTGCCACCATCTATGAATACTCGAGAAACATCAAAGCCTGCGATGACTGCTGGCAGAATGAGTGCTTGGCCGCCTACGGTCGAGGAACTTGCTGCGGATGATCTGCTATTGTGAAACCGATGTCTTGCCCCGACCAATTGAGGTACTCAACTGTTGGTGGAGGCATTTTCTCTGCCATGAACACTGTCGCGAGATTACTTTTTGAGCTCTATTGGATGGCCTTCCCTTCGAATCATCGACACTTGCTCCGTTGGAATTAGGATCAACATAGGGTGGTGGTGCGAGTGCTGCCGCTATTATGAGCTGGTGTTGATTGCCTTCTGTAATCGCGGGAGGTGGCGGTAGATGAACTTCGCTCCTAGGCTCCCGAGGGTTTCTCTGTGCTGCTCGTGCGTGAGCGTTTTCTGCACATCTGAACATTGCTTGGAAATTTCGACAATCTTTACGCAGGTGTCCTGATTGTCTTTTCCCATTGCTTTGTCGAGGAAAAAATGCATACGGCACGGTCCGTTCAGCATTTCTTCGGGAGACATAAAAGGTCGTGGAAACCTTGGCCCACTATTTTGCCTGTTACGGGAGTCGTCCCTATTATCGCCTCGCTGCTCATTACTTCTCTGATAATCATCTCTGTTGCTTGCTCCTGTATTTGACCGAAATCCTGCCGAAATTTGCCCTGGGGCGTCGTAGTTTGGATACTGCCGAGGAAATCGTCGCCTCGTCTGATAATTTCGACCACGGTCCTCCTCTGGCGACCTGTGTCGTTTATTGTGGACAGCGTCTTCTCCGTCTGCCCATCTATTTGCTATCTCCATCAACGCAGATACTGTTTTTGGATTGGTCCTTCCCAAGTCCTCGACAAAATCTCCGCGCCTGATTCCTGCGACAAACGCATCTATTGCTCTTTCGTCAGATATATTTTCTGCCGAGTTTTTTATGATGTTCCACCTTTGGATGTACTTTCTCATTGACTCATCTGGCTTTTGTCGACACGCCCTCAGCTCTTCCAACGATGCAGGCTTCTTGCATGTGGATCTGAAGTTCTTGACGAAAACGTCCTCGAAACTTTCCCAGCTGTCGATGGATCCTGGCGGAAGTTTTTTGATCCAAGATCGTGCGGCTCCACTTAGGTGCACCTGAATACTTTGCATGGCTGTTGCTCTAGTTCCTCCAGTTAGCTTTACCGTCTCGAGGTAATCAATTAACCAGATCCTCCGGGTCTTGCGGGCCGTCGAACTTTTTGAAGTGATCGGGTAACTTGAATCCTGAGGGGACTCGAGTTTTTCGGACTCTTCTCGTGAAGCACGGTAGACCGCACATATCCTCGTCATTAAGCTCCGGGGACTGCCGATGATCTCTTCTGCTTTGCCTTGCTCTATCGACCCTCGCTTGTACTCCTGTGTCTCTTGCTCCACTTGGTCCTTCCGGAGCCGCCGCCGTTGCTGCCGCAGGTCGTGGACTATTTTGCCTTGCCGCTTCTTCGGGAGGCGTTGCTACGAACGCTGTCCCCATAGCTCCAACCCCTGCTAACGCCATGTTGTATAATGTTTCCCTTGGATCTCCTGGGGGCGGCTTGGATGCGAGGATGTAAGCTTGTGTCGCCATATACCCAGCTTCTGGTGTCTTAGGGATAATATTTCCTCTTGTATCTATCGTCATAAAGGACATGTCGAGGTTTTGAACCAAGTACTCTCTTTCTGCTTCGGGTATGTGTTGTAACCTTGACCTTCCTCTGTTCCGAGCCTCCCTGTGGCTATCACCCGAAATTCTAGACTGTCCACTTAGATCTGCCCTTCTCCTGCTGGATGCAGAAGCTGCCGCCTTTCTCTTGTTCAACTCAGCTGTCTGTTTTTCTATTTCTCGGGCAGTTCGTGCGAGCATATATTGATAAGCTTGCAGTTCTTGAGCTGTAGCTGTTGTCGTCATTGGTTCCGAACCATCTATGGCTTTTGCCGCTCTATCCCAGTGCTGCTGTGGAAGTTGGACTCTGACGCGTGGTGTGGGCCCGACATATTTAGTGCCCATACCTCTCCTTAGATCTGAGGGATCGACAAAAGGATTTCCCAATTGGTCGAAAGCCTCCGATGTTTCCTCTTGATCTTCGATAGCATAAATCTGATGATATTTTGTACTCAGGTCTATGTTGGGTTCGGTGACATCATTGTTGAAATTGATGAAGACCTTGCCCACTGTGAGAGATTTGTCGATGAAGTCGTAACTGTCGACATCGCTTGAGCCATCGCTTATATATGAGTCCGCAGATGACCCAAACGATGTGTTGCTGAAGATCTTGGCGAGTTTCTCTCTTGCTCTGATGCTGACGTATCGTGTTGCCGAAGTTTCTTCTTCTGACTCAGTTGATGATGCATAGCTTGAAAATTCAGAATCGACCGCCGACGATCCCGACGAAATCGGAATTTCGACACGATACGATCCTTCCTTCTCGACGCGAAAGTGGAACCTTCCGAACGTCATCTCCAAGGGCTCCGCCAGATACGCATATGCATCCAAACGGGAGGGTGGGTGAGGAACAAAATCAACGGGACCGGTAGCGATCTGTTTACCTCGATCCATAGTGTTGCTTCCGGTTGACGATGTCGAAGATCTTGAACGTGCCATCGAGATCAGATCCTTACGCCTCTAATTCCCACGAGACGGCGCCAATTGACAAGGGATTAACTTGTCAATGCCTATGGATTGTAGGCTAGGGTTTAGTTAGAAGTAGAGGGTAAGTAGATCTCGAAGGTTTCAGCCGAAAAGTACTCGACGAATATGAAAACTAGGGTTTGCGAGACAATGATTCGATGATCTTCTCGTCCCTCGACCCCCCTTTATATAGGTGGAGCCGAGGGATTCGTGCTATACAAGGATTACAGAGTCCGGGATGGTTTCTAACTCATCCCGCCAGATTACAAATAACACTTCCTATTACAACTCTATCTTTTCCTAAAATACATCTTGGGCTCTCGAGTCTTTTTATTCTTCGGGTAGTGGGCCTTCAATAAACCCCGGGTACTATATTAGGCAGGCCCATTTGGGATGCCTATGTCACACGGTGCCCGCCAAACCATGGTGCGGGACGTGTGATATACCGTGCACACCTTGTCTATGATCCAATGATATCACCCTACTACGACGTGGTTATGATCCCCACTTTGGATGGCCATCATCGGGACGAGGTAAACCCCTTGATGGAGGAATTTGAATGGCCACCATCCCGATGCAAGATGTATGTTCTCTCATCGAAGCTGGGTTATTGGGAGGAGAAATATTCCGTTCGAGAAGGAGATCCCGCAGGGACCGTTCGCCAGATGCGAGAGGGTTGTGTAAGATCCAATGCTGTCTATTTTCGAGGAGCACTTTATATACACTGTAAACCTAATTTTCTCATGAGGTACGTGTTTACTATGATAAATACTTGATTGGACTCTTCTTATCTTACTGATTTATTATTTAAACACAATGATTTGTTTTTTTTTTGTGGAGTATCATTGGTGAATAATACCTACCGTGTAGTTAAACCACCGGTGGATGCAGCAGAGGACAACTGCCAATATAGGGTTGTAAAATCAAAAAAGGGGCTGTACTTTCTGTCCTTCAATAATTGATTTCCTCTATTAAAATGCTGGTTTCAGGTTTGGGTCCTTAATGAATCATGCGGTCAGACAGAGTGGATGTTGAGGCATGATAAAAGCCTTAAGCCCGTGCTAGCACGCCGGTTTTACCGAGGAGCTCAATGGATCTTGCAAGATATTAACTACAACATTGTCCTTTCTTCTAGTTACCTAGAAGAGAACGAGGAAGTAACAAATGAAGCGAGTATCGAATGGAACTCTGATGAGGATGTTGAAGACAAATACATGGCTGATCATTGTTACTTAGAAGACAAAAAGAAATCTGTAACTGAAGAGAATTTGGAATGGAACTCCGACGATCATAATACTCTTAACAATGGATATGCAGACAAAGAGTATTTCTCAGATGAAGAGCATCATGTTCATTGTTATGGTGACATTGAGATACTCGGGTTTCACCCATATAAAGAGATTGTCTTCTTGAGTGCATCACAACAGAAAGGACTAGCATATCATTTGAATGGCTCGAAGATTGAAGAACTAGGAAGCATGTACCCAAAGGAATATTCATATTTCCAAGCGTTAAGTAATCAAGATGCAATGATCAAATCTTTTCCATACACCCCATGTTGGCTTGAAGAGTTCCCTAGAACCAGTTAGTCTAGAAGTTCATCTCACATATGGGCCATGTTATGTGCCACTTATTCCAGCGATGTAATAAATGGCTTGCACGAGATGTTTGAGTCTTCTTGAATGTATATGTAATTTTTAAAGGATTGGTTAGTTCGTAGTTGACAAGATTTACAGTTCTATCTTTCTTTTTCTTTTCATTGTGAGTACTATTTATTTATAATTTTTTACAGCTTTGTAGTTCGAAACATCGGCTAGTTTGTTCTTTTCAAACATGCACTCTTTTTTTTGGCGGGGATTGAATCATGCACTCTTAGAAATATGTATTTCTCTGCTTGAATCTCGCTCCCTGTTTGTTTCGAACATCTCGCTCCCTATTTCACCTTTGAAATGAATTGTCTGAACACGAAAGGTTTCTCCCCCGTAGACCAGGCATTCTTTTCCTCTGCAGGAACTTATTAAGTATAAGGTCAACAAGGCAACAAGTAAGTTCGCTCCAATTTAAATGTTCATGTATTTTGGTGGCAGTAACAACATGGATTCTAAGACAATGTTATACTTACGACCTCTGTATCTTCTTCCTGTATGTACTTATCATTTCGATTGTTTCTACCTTCCCCCATCAAATTTTCGACTCAAATTGACAGATCGCACCTGCAACAAATCAATACGTCAGCTGCTGCTTCTATCTGCAACAAATCAAGATCTCCTGAATCATTTAGTCAGAGGTGTGCCTCTGTTTGGATGCAAGATCACTATTGCGGGCCATATTGGTCACTAAACGCACTGAAAATACCTACTAGGAATCTAGGATGCTGCAGGATGGAACATGTATGTATCTACTCACATCTGCATCTGGTTACCTGCCAAAGAGGGCTCACTTAACTTATATTGACGCAGCGGTGTAGCAGAAAAAATCTGAATTCGAAAAAATATATGCTGAAAGCTGTTTTTCTCTGCAATAAATATATGACTAATGCTACATCTACGGATGTTTTCTTACGAAAACACCTACGGACTCACCGATTGTGCAGCAGCCCATGAGGTTGTTTCCGCTTTTTCCCTAAGCAAATAGTCCGTGTATGTCTAGGATTACCGTAAATATATACTAAACCGTCTTTCAAATTTACTGTCAAAAGAAAAGGAAGAGGCTCAGTTTTGTCTAAAGCTTTTTCTGTCTGAAAAGGTCTGCAAATTTCCTGTCGTTTCACATCTCTAAACATTAAGGACACCGATCGCTGTTGGTCCGGTTTGCTCGAGCATTACCGTAGCGTAGAAGGACTGCATGTGCAGCCAAACCGCTTGCAGGTCCGGTCGGGATACCTCCGCCTCCTCATCACAAAAATAAAGACCTTAACGCATCGAGGGTTTCAGCAGAAGAGGAAGGCGATGGCCGCGGACGAGCTCAACCAGTCACCCAAGGCTTTACACTGCGACGGCATGGATCATCAGGACCGGCTAGCGCGCCTGCCGGACGACATTATAGCCGACATCCTCCGTCGCGTTCCGCCGTGCTGGCTCGCTGCCTCCCGCTGCGTCTGCAGGGCCTGGCGCGACGCTGTCGACGGCCACGGCGTGCTGCGCGCCGACCTGCTCCCGCTCTCGCTCGCCGGCCTCTTCCTCCACTTCAGACAGCACAAGTTCCCGGAGTACCTCGCCCGACCCTCCTCCACGGCTGGTGCTCGCGCGATCAGCGGCGACCTCAGCTTCCTGCCCTCCGCCAGTCCCCATTGCGGCTATATCTGGCAGGAGGACTGCACCGATTGGTACTACTATGACATCGATGGTCACTGCAACGGTCTTCTCTTGCTTACCGGCGACTATGTGGTTAACCCTGCGACACGACGGTGGTATCAGTTGCCGACCTGTCCACCTGAGCACGTTAGGAAGGGCGTGGTCTACGACCAGCATCTAGTCTATGATCCGATGCTATCTCCTTACTACGAGGTGTTTAGCATCCCCACTTTGGACTATTTGGAGAAGGTAGACCCCTCGATGGAGGAATGTGAATGGCCGCCGTCCGTGTGCAAGATGCATGTTTTTTCATCAGATTCAGGTTGCTGGGAGGAGAAGGATTTCTTGCGGGAAGGGGATGCTGCAGGGACCATCGCTCAGATGCATTATAGTGATTTAAAGTCCATCTACTTTCGAGGAGCACTTTATGTACACTGTGGAGGTAACTTTCTTATGAGGTAATATATACTTACTCTGTTTAATGTTGTATTGGACTTTTATCTTACCAATTCCTTGTTAAAATAATTTGGACAATGATTCAATTTTGCAGAGTTTCGCTGTCTACTAACACGTACAATGTAATTAAGCCACCGATGGATCTTAAAGTGGAGGGCAATCAAGAAAAAAGTATAGCAAGATCAGAAAAGGGTGTGTATTTCTTGGCACTCTACAACTATCGGCTTCGAGTTTGGGTCCTTAATGAATCGTCTGGACAAACGGAGTGGATGTTGAAGCATGACAAAGACCTTAAGCCCATGCTAGCACGTCACCGGTTCGACCAACGAGTCCAGACACCATGGATCTTAGAAGACATTAACTACAACCTGTTTCGCTCTTCTCGTTCTCTAGAAGACAACAATAAACTAACAACCGGAGAGATATTGGAATGGAACTCTGATGATGATGATGATGATGGTGTTGAACACCAAGATATGGTTAAATACGGTGATTCAAAAGAGAACGAATGTTACGGGGATATTGAGATACTTGGGCTTCACCCATATAAAGAGGTTGTCTTCTTGAGTTCATTTGCACGGACAGGTCTGGCCTATCATTTGAACGGATCGAAGACTGAAGTGATAGGAAATATATACCCAAAGGAATATGACTATTTCAAATCCTTACCGAATGAAGGGGAGGAATTCACATATTTTCCATACACCCCATGTTGGATTGAAGAGTTCTAGCTAGTGGTCAGTCTCGCATACAAACCTATGCTAGTTGCTATCAATTTGAGCGACCTATGAGATGGCTTGCACAAGATGCTTGAGTAACCTAGGATGGTTAATTTCTACTAGAAATGATTTACTGTTATTGTATTTCTTTGGTTGTTAGTGTTATGTTGTAGTTGTCACTGTTCAGTATGCACTATGAACTAATTTCTTGTTTTGAATCACTCGCATACAAACCTATGCTAGTTGCTATCAATTTGAGCGACCTATGATCGAGATGGCTTGCACAAGATGCTTTAATAATCTAGGATTGGTTAATTTCTACTAGAAATGATTTACTGTTATTGTATTTCTTTGGTTGTTAGTGTTATGTTGTAGTTGTCACTGTTCAGTATGCACTATGAACTAATTTCTTGTTTTGAATCACGCACTCCTATAAATATGCACTCCTCTTGAATCACTCTTAACACACAAATTTCTATTTGGGCTGAAGGAGGAGAGGAGGCTATCCATAGGGTGAATTGCACTTAACGCACAAGTGAAGAGGAAGGGCAATTGACTTTAGGTCTCGCCCCGCCAATGCCACGCAGGCCGTTGGGAAGACAACGGGAGGTGACCCCTCTAGAAGCTACAACCGGCTCTCTCACACCCGTTTCAAGAAAATGTTCTCATCCAGTGTGGTGCAGTGACCACACTCTTTGTACTACGAGGACGAAAAGGGTCACCTAACGATGGTTGGGTGAGACCCCATAGGTGTGAGATTTTTGAACTCTCCTAAAAAACATGTGAAGTTTCTTAATAATTTAATATTTAATAAAATTAATTCACAGATTCCTCTTTGGAGCTATTTCATTGCTACTAGGAAAGGCTGTTAGATTTAATCACATGTATGTTACCGTGTCCACTGTGAGTCTATGCTGAGTCGGCCGGGGTGGTATCTTTCTACTAAAAATTTGAAATTGGACGTGATGTTTAGTAGGTTGCTCCCTAACTGCCCCACGTTTTCATAGTATTTAGGTAATACTGCCACTTAGCGGTTCTATGTTTTCCCCCTAGTCTGCCTCACACGTTTTCTTCCCTCCATCTAAGGCCTCGTTTGGTTGCATGGGGGTTAGTTACACTAGTGGTTTTGTGATAACCCGAATTTTCGGGTAAATAATTAATTTAAGTTAAAATGATGTTTGGCTGCTAATTATTTTGTTTAGCTATTAGCCAGTGTTTAAAAAGTAGAGTTAAATATCTACATGCAAGAATTAATTTAAAACTTGGCTTGTGCATGTCGATTAGTAGTACCAATTCTTCTGTCAATCTAGCTAATTAGTAGTGAGTAGCTGGTTGGCTTCATACGTGCATACATAGCTAGAAACGTGAGATGATTGGTCAGAAGGTGGAACGTGGCATGCTACTAGAGGAGTTTAGCTGTGTTGGCAGACTCAGAATAGTTTAGTCATCTTGCTCTCTCCGTGGACGCTCTGCATGGTGTACGGGTAGGAGCGAATAATTATCAGCTCACTTCCAATGGACGTCGGCCGGCAACTTCTACTCAGCTCGAAGCGGCAAGCGGCAGGATATTTCAGATATTTTGGTCAGCACCCATGGTCCTGCCCCTTCCTATAAATAGCTGATGCTCACCACTCTACACGCACAACACTACATCGATCAGACTCGGAGAGAATGAGAGGGAGGAGCTGAGCGACGAAGAGCTGCTGGTATTCCTACGTACATGATGTGGAGTAGCGTAGTTAGTCGGAGATACTGTCAAGACAGCCGAGTAGACGAGTAGTAGATTGATGTTTGGTACTGCCATCGGTTTTCATCTGGCGTAAGTGTGATTGATCAATTGGAATGGTGCTGCCATGGTTCTTAATGTATCTACCGAGAGGCAAGTAGATGTTCTCCTATTCCTTTGATCTGCCAATAGTTCATCTGCTATTATTTTACTTCGTTGTTAGTTCCTTTGATCACTTGCTCATGTAAGTAGTTACTCTGCCATGATCCACTTTCTTTGATCCGTTGAATATATTGTTGCACCTTGATCCTTGGTCATGTTTGATCGTTGTGTTGTCGGAGAGAGACGGGTAGTCATCTCCGGCTTGTTGGAATTGTCTAATCTGCGGGAGCTCATGTGGAGCCGTGAGGTTGTTGACCTCATGACAGTGATTGTATCACTTACCTGCGAATATCCTTGATCTTGTCATATTGGTATCACGACGGCAAACATATTGTACCGGTCACAGTTCAGGTATGGGACTGTCTGTGTTCTCCGCTGGGGACGGTCTCTGTTCGGGAACGTGTAGGTGATGGATCCGTAGGAGCGATCGACATCAGTAGGTCAGAGGTCCGGGTCTTAGCGGGTAAAAGGGCACTGCTTGGCTAGTGCCGGTGGGGCTAGTCAAGACTGTCGATGTCGGAGTACCCCTCTGCAGAGCGTAAAAGTGTGGAATTTCACCCCTGTGACTCCCGGGTTGGGAAGCTTGCTGTCATGTGTGATGCCAATATATTCCTTGTCCATTTCCGAGTTCCATTCCTTTGTTGTATCTATGATATCCGGCTCCGACTGACACTTTGTTATTATCCCTTGATTTCCGCTAATCTCTTGATCGTCTATTATTTCCTTGTTGTATCTACTTGCTGAGTATGCCCCCATACTCACCCTTGCTTCCTCATTTTTTTTACAGAAGTGAGCACGATTTGGAGATGATGGCAAAGCGTAGGATTAGCACTACGGGAAGGGGAAATAAATGTTGTATTATGATTCGTGTAATAGAAAAGATATTGAATAAAGTGATGTCTATTTATAATCGGAAGGTTATAAATATGTGGCGTTGTCACGACTAGACCCGGTTTCGGGGCGTGACAGGTTTCATCCCTACGGGGATTTGGGTGAACCTGAACCATCACCCTAATCCCGGTTGCCCATCTCCCTACGTTCCCGGCTTTACGTTTGCATTCGGTTAATCCCTCTCTGCATGCTGCGAGCAGCATAGGCAGCAGGCAACACAGTTGCCAGACGGATACAAGAAGCGAGATACAAGAAGCAGTAGTCCTCGGACTACAGCTTGTACTTAAATATGGTTGCACAGTCGCCAGAAACAGTTCTTGGTAGTTTTGGGGTGCTCGGTGACCACGGCCAAACTCCTTCAAATGGTATCGAACACCACGATACGGAGCGAGAAAGAATTTAGTATTTGCGTACCCATCGTCCACAAGATAGAACTTGCCCTCAGGTACTCTAAACACTTTGCGAATTGCTGACCTAAAAACCCTAGCATCAGTCGCAGAACCCTCCCAACCACAAGAAATGAATGTGAAGTTCAGGTCAAAGTCACACACCACCATCACATTCTGGCTGAGTGTTCTCTTTCTATTTCTAAATGGTGTGGCTATGTCACCATTAATGTTCATGGGAACATGAGTCCCATCAATAGCTCCAAGACAATTCTGCAAAGAACACCAACAATGTATCATTTGCTATGTGAAAAAAATATTTCCATGGTTATATGATTTAGACTGAAGTAGTTTAGCAAAAACCTGAAAATAAGGAAAGAATCTTGGGTTGTTCCGGATCTTTGGGTGTACTTGAGCTGGATTGGGAGGCTTCAGAAAGTGCTTCGATAGTGCAGGAACGATGTTGAAGAAGTTATTTGTGATGTTATGGAAAGTGTCATTACTATGCTTGAACTGTACTTGGAGATCCTGGTATGAAGAATTATGGGACAGCATCCACAGAAAGGCTGCAAGTTTCTCTTCAACGCTAAGTCTGGTATCACGCACCAAACTCTCGCGTCGAAGGAAACTAGCCAAAGCCCTGAAGATGTGGGCCTCCATCCTAAATGCTACCCGGCAATTTTGTACGTGCCCTTCCAGCAAGTCCCTTACAACCTCCTCGCCTCTTATCGTCAATGTATGGCGGGGCTTTTTTCCCTTGGTTCACCCAACAGATGCAACATTGGTAAACAAATAGAATCATATCATCATCATCCTCCTCTTCCTCCTCCTCTCTCTTCCTAATCCGATCCGTAATTCTCCAAGCCATCTACCTTAGTTTGAAAGATGTAGATTTAAATACCATAAACACAAAGAGAACACACAGAGTATAATTGCAGCTAAATACCACAGCACTCAATTACACTTTTACACTCAACAGAGTTAGTACTCGCTTCAACACATCGGACTTACAGACAATCGCAATCACTTCATCCATCTCCAACTGTGGAGTATGGAGTGATGAATTAATATAGTACAAGAAAGACAAGTTTGCGTAAACAATCGAGCAAATTTTCTACTTCAATTGAAACACAGCTCTGTAATTGGTTCAGAAGAAACAAAAATCTTGCTAGCAAGCTTATCTGTCATTGTTTGGCAGTCATTTTGCATGTTGGATTACAATAACAGAAAAAAGATACAACAAGAACTGATTGTTTTGGGATTCTCAGATCAATTCACCAATGCTTAAATTGGAACATCATTTGTATTGAGTCCTAGAGATCATTTGTATTGCATCAACAGTTGACTAGACAACCATATGAACAAACATAAACTATAACATACACATGGATGTGAACATCACTGTACAGCCTAGGTGAACATCTAGACGGCAACATTCCACATCAAACAAAATATTAACAAAACCATGCTAGAGCAATATTTTCAAACTGTGAGATATAGATCGGACCATAGGAATAACGCTAGAGTAATCTCTGGTTCAACCTCTCACCCTGTACAACATCTACCAGATCAATCTTTGGCTCATCCCGAGCAGATCGAAGCCAGATCAAAACATCACTACTAGGACCAACCAACACGAACAAGCCAGAAAAGAAGAAGAGGAGGAGGAGGAGGAGATTATTTACCTTCTACCGGCTAGCGTCGGAGGCGGGGAAGAGGAAGCTCTCCGGCTAGGGCTTCGGTCGGGCTCCGCGGCGGCGTCCGCGTTGAGGAAGGGCAGCGTCAGCTCCTCTCCTCCAGCCAGCCACCGTCTAGTCACCGCCGCCGTCCCCTCAAACCCTCCGTTCCAGTCGCCGCCGCCGCCGCCACTATCGCGTCGCGCTCGGGAGTCGGGATGCTATCCACGGGTCGAGCCTAGCGTTTCTAAAAACCGGCCAAAATAGAGGGTTTCGTACAAAACCGGGCGGGGCAGAAAACCAGCGAGGTTTAACCGAACGGGTCTCCAGCGTGGGCCAGTATTTTACCCCCCGGGACCCAACCCCGGTGTGACCACGTGTATCTGGGCCCAAAACCGGCCGGGTAGGGAGCAACCGAACGAAGCCTAAGGGTGTCATGCGACGCGCGATGCGGGATTACATTTATACTTGCCAGGCACTAATTTTCATCTGATTCCATACCAACTTTTTCCGTGATTTTGCTTATGCAGGACGCCGCTTGGAACCTGACCTCCATCGTCCTCATCTCTCTGGGCGCCACCGTCCTCCGAGACCACACTGCCGTACCTGCACGAGCTCCAAGAGATGCTGGCCCATGACTAGGAGGAAGGTGAGGCGCTTCAGCCACCCGCCTCATTTCTCGTCTGCACGGAGGCGGCGGCCCTTCACGTGGACGCACAAAAATAAGGTTGCACGGGCAAGTTCCGGGAGTATCTCTAAACAGTGGGTATCAAATGTAAAATTTAAATCAGGAAACGGAATTGATATAGCCGTCGTGGATGCTTTGATTCGTAGGAAACCTGAATTTTGTTTCTGTTTTGTGAGTATAGTCGTCGTGGCTTTTTGGACATGATCGCCCTCGGGTCGGGTGGATGTTCTGCTATGTGCCTTGGTCCTGTCCGAGGTAGGGCTAGCAGGCGTCCTGAGTAGGTCAGCCTGTAAATGGGCAGACATGTGGGTGTCCGCTAGCTGACCACCTCTGTCCGATTGACTAACGCGGGATGCCGTTTCCTACCGGTTTAATTCTTCCAGATTTAGCGGTGTTCATTCTGCCCATTAAGTTCCCTTAATTACCGAGGAAACAAAGAAGTCTCGTCGGCTGCATCGCCCCCTGCCGCTCCATCACCTGCTCAGGCCCTCGAAGTTCACGCCCTCCCCGTCCTACTCCGAGAAGCTCGTCTCCTCCCTGTCCGACGCCAACTCTCCAAGAAGCTCCCCCTCCCCGTTCGAGAAGCTCCTGTCCTCCCCGTTTGACTCCGGGAACCTTGTGACGCCCGCCGTCGTGAGATCTCTCGTAGCCGTTGATGGTGGGTTGCTGGTTGCGGCTTGGTTGACGACCTGCCTACTGGTGGCGCCATGGCCACGGGCGCCGATGGACGCAGCCGAGAGGCGGATGTGAAGAAACTGTAGGTCGTGCCATCTTGCCGTCCTTGGAGAGACGGAAGTACATGTCGCCGTTCTTTAATTTCTCCAATCCCAATCGATGGAAAAAGGAGAGAAGGTGGAGTCAGGAGATGTCCGCGCCAATCGTTGGACTTGATGCGCGCGAAGAACTTTCTGATACGACGAGAGGGGATTTCTGCGCCATGGAGGTCTCGATGCGGCGTGGCGGATAGGCCGCTACAGTCCGTCAGTTCTGTCCATGTGCCCATGGGCTTTCACTTAGCCGATTCGGGTGGGTTGGGCTGGCGGCGCCGTGGACAACCCGCGTCCAGTTACAGGCCTATGAGTAGGGTGTGGCGGCGCGGTCTGGATGCTAGGGCCAGCCCAAAAGGAAACATGCCACGGAGATTCAGAGAGTGAGCGATGCTTCAGCATCCCAGCCCAAACTACTTCCACAGAAGCCCAACTGCCTTCTTGGCCCCAAGTCACAACACTCCTGACGACCGGCCCGGCGGACCCTGAGTTCGTCGATCGCCTCAGATCAAATCAGAATCGAAGATCACTATGTTTCAAAAAATCACTAGGGTTTAGAAATCCAAGTTTCTCCAGTCCCCGGATCGTACTCTCGCGGCGAGGCGATGGCAGGCGACGAGGACCGGCGGCTGAAGCCTCGCGGCGACGGCAGGGAGGAGGACCAGCAGATGGAGGACCAGGCGGCGCGCCTGCCGGAGGACGTGCTCGCGGCCATCCTCCGCCGCGTCCCGCCGCGCTGGATCGCCGCGTCCCGCTGCGTCTGCAGGGCCTGGCGCGATGCCGTCGACGGCCGCCGCCTCCTGCGGGTCGACCTGCTCCCGCTCTCGCTCGCCGGCCTCTTCGTCCACTTCAACGAGCACAAGTTCCCGGAATTCTTCGCCCGCCCCTCCTCCTCCGCGGTCGGCACCCGCGCGGTGAGCGGCGACCTCAGCTTCCTGCCCTCCGTCAGCCCCCATTGCGGCTATTTCTGGGAGCAGGACTGCGTTGATTTTGACGACTACAACATCAAAGATCACTGCAACGGGCTCCTCTTGCTCAGCGGTAACTACGTGGTAAACCCTGCGACGCGAAGGTGGCATACTCTGCCGACGTGCCCGCATGAAAGCGTTACAGGAGGGGGTGTGAGCTATAGTACCTATCTTGTCTATGATCCCATGGTATCACCTTACTACGAGGTGTTTAACATCCCTACTTTGAGTGCCTATCATCGTAGAGGCGAGGTACACCCCTCAATGGAGGAATCAGAATGGCCACAGTCCCACTGCAAGATGTATGTGTTCTCATCCAAGTCGGGTTACTGGGAGGAGAAATATTTCGTCCGAGAAGGGGATGCTGTAGGGGCTCTCCGTGAGATGGAAGAGTGTTTCGGGCGATTCAACGCTGTCTATTTCCGAGGAGCACTTTATGTTCACTGTAGGCCTAATTTTCTCATGAGGTATGTACTTTTCTATGTTAAATATTTGATTAAATTTTTATCTTACCGGTTTCTTTTTAACACAGTGATTTTCTTTTCCAGAATATCATTGTCAAATAATACGTACCGTGTAATAAAACCACCAATCGATGCAACAGAGCACTACTGCCCATATCAGATTGTAAGATCAAAACATGGGGTGTACTCTGTGTCAGTCAATAAGTATTGGCCTCGGCGCAAGTGTTGGCTTCAAGTTTGGATCCTTAATGAATCGTGTGGTCAGACCAAGTGGATGTTGAAGCATGACAAAAATCTTAGGCCTCTGCTAGTACGCCGGGCTTACAGAAGATTTCGATGGATCTTAGAAGATATTAACTACAACAAGTTCCGTGCTTCTAGTTGCCCAGAAGACAACAAGAAAGCATCAAGTGGAGAGAATACTGAATGGAACTCTGACGAGGATGTTGAAGAGGAAGACATGGTTGATCATTGTTACTTCGAAAACAACAAGAAATCTGCAGTTGAAAAGAAAATGGAATGGGACTCCAACGATCATAATGCTCTTAACAATGGAGATGTTGTTGAAGAGTATTTGTCAGATGATGAAGAGCATTATGATCATTTTTATCATAGCTGTTCGGATACTTGGGTTTCACCCATATAAAGAGATTGTCTTCCTGAGTGCATTTGAACGGAGATGTCTGGCATACCATTTAAATGGCTCGAAGATTGAAGAATTAGGAAAGATCTACCCAAAGGAATATACATATTTCAAAGAGTTACTTAATGAACAGGAGGAAATCCAATCTTCTCCATACACCCCATGCTGGATTGAAGAGTTTTCTCTAAACAGTTAGTCTGGAAGTTCATCTCACACATGGGCTATGCTATGTGCTATTTAATAAATGGCTTTCGGTACAATGTTTGAGTCATCTTGAATTTATATGTAATTTGGAGTTGAAAAGATATACAATTGTATCGATTTTTTTCTTTTCTCTGTGAGCACTATTAATTTTTAGTTGTTACTACTTTCTGTGTGATTTGTCAGCTAGTCGCTTCTTTTGAATCATGCTCTCTCAGAAATATCTATTTTTTTAGCTTGAACCTAGCTCCTAGTTAGATTCAAACATCTCACCTGCTCCACCTTTTGAATGAATTGTCTGAATTAGTTCCTCATATAGACCAGGCATGTTTCTTTACCTCTGCAGGAATTTAGTATTATAAGTTCAAGAAGGCAATAAGTGAGTTCACTCCAATTTAAATGTTCATGTATTTTTGGATGGTTGCTTCTACTTTCTCCATCAAATGCCGACTCAAACTAGCGTATGGCAGTTGTAGCAAAACAAGATGTCAGCTGCTGCTTCTAGCCACTACCACTTTGGGTAGGGTATAATTGAGTATTGGAGTATTGCTGACATCCAGTGGAATTTGCATCCGGTGTCTTGTCTAGAATGTTTGGGTAGGCAAGAAGAAGCAAGCAAACATTTGTGGGTGTTCTCTGTCCTTCCTGACCTGACATGTACTACACTTAGTTGATAAGACGCGGTACATGATTTGGTGCAGAAACATATGTGAACTAACCTAAAGTAAAAAAAAAAACTATTGTAATGTGGAAGAAATCCCCATGATAAATCTTAGTGCAACTTCAGTCTAAATAGTTCTTGCATCTTATCGGACAAAGCTGTTGAATGCTAACCATCCAAATTCTGAGACATGAGTACTTGTGATCGAAGGATTAAAATTCGGTATTGTATTAGTATATTGATTATTGTTGTGGTAGGGCTGTTGGGATATTGGGGGCACATCCACGCCAGATGTATAGATTGTTGTAGACTATATATGCTTTTCACGAAAACGCAAAAAACTTTGCATTTCGATTCATTGATAAAAATACGGAGTATGTTTCTCTATTTCCTTATTTAGCAATTTCTGATTGAAAATATATGTTCTACTGATAGCTGTGAGCTGTGCTCAAGGCAGCAATGTGCTCTCATCTCAAGTACAATGTTGAGAGCTGCTATTGCAGAATGCTGAATGCTTAAAAGCAGATGAGGTACGTCCTGATTACCCCATTTGTACTTTTTTGTTTTGCTGAAGTTGTGTGATTATGGTGTGTCATGGATTTGGTGTTTGTGCTTTCATGATTAAATTCTATTGAAGTACTGTTGTTTTTGTTGCTTAATTGGTTTAGAGACCAGGGGATTTTTTTTAACAATCTCTGCTCTCTCATAGTCTCACTATGGCTAACTTCGGACACTGCCCGCACATTTCCTTTTTTATGAGAAAGGATTGTTTACCCACAGCATATAAATTTATTGCTCATGTTGAAACAGGAGGTTCTGAGGCCTGCCTGGAGCAACTGTTTCACCACATCATTCCAGCATTCCCAGTCACGAGAAGTCTTGTTATTCTATGACACGATGTTTTCAGCGGTGTCGTTAAAAATCCTTGTGTAGGTCAGGAACAAATTGAAACTACTGCCATCAAGTGTGCGACTAGTCGAATGTTTTGATCTGTTGGGCTTCTATGACGGCCCAATTAGCTATTTGGCTGCTGCTATTCATTGCAAACTTACCTTAGATTTGTTAAAGTTCTCATGAACATTTTCTGTCCTGTTTGTAATATACTGTACAGTCAGTTTTAGAAGCTTGAATTGAAGTTTACCAACGACAGGCTGTGATTTTGCACTATCTGCTGTGTCCTCGACTCGTCTCGTGGTGGTGTGTAATCTGAACATTTCGAAGAGAGGATAACGGTATTTTCTATCGTCTGTGCCCATCACTATAGTATGGTTGTATGCAAATTAAAATGTTATAGGAGTGTGAATGCAGTTGCTCAAATGAATGTAGGATTTCTAACTCTTTACTAGTACAAATGCCCGTGCGTTGCCACGGGCTCTCAAAATTCATTTCTCAATGTACATATATAATTCACAACTCACTATGAAAACTTAAAAAAAATTAGGGATACCATGTAATACAACATGATAACACCGAACACAATAACAAGACAACATTGTTTTGCATCTGTGTGGTTCTAGGTTCTAGATATTTTTCAATAACGGGTAGTTCAATGTCCGTGCGTTGCCACGATTCCTCAATTTCTTTGTGCTACACATGTAATACACCTAAAAATTCACGTATAGAAAGAGATATCAGCATAGTATTTCAAAAACAATTAAATTCTACTTTTTAAAAAGTATTATTTGATAATAAGGTAATGACACATCTAGTTATTTCATTTTCAAGTTTCAGTGACTGCTAGTATAATTCGATAAGTATACCGCTAAAAATAATGGTTGTCTAAGTCATATGGGAAAATGAGTAAATGATTGAAATGGTCCCTTTTCTAGTGGACATTATAAATAAACTATAAGCTAGTATCTAGGTGAAGTTATCTTTTATCTAAAGAATGCTGGTCCACTTCGTGAACTAAAAGGTAGTATCGAATCGGCAGGACAATCTTTCTACCGTGGTCATAAAGTGGCCATGCCCATTTCTAGAACTGAATTCAAATTAATGGACATGATTTTTTTTGCAAGGTGAAACTAAGCACACACATGTAAAGTTTTAATGGTAAAAAACAAAGCATTTATTCATTAGGTATGTAATAACCACAAGTATATTATAGTACCTAGGTGGTGGAATTTGTATGTACATTCTACGAAAATTTAGTGAAAGTATAATAACATTGTACAAACTCAGGAGGTGCAAGTATTTGATTCAAACTTGAATTTATTGCATCAAAACTCATATTTACAGCATAAGTTACTACTACACGGTCTAGCCAACTTGTAAATTATCTCAGGTAATATGTGGAGAAAACCTCACTTCAACTATTTCCCCATACATGAGCTTGGTCTGGGGTAACACAAGTTCTCTATTGACTAAAAGCATCTTCTCATCCATGCCCATTCGTAAACCAGCGCAATCAGCCATGCTCCCATACAGTCAGTAGACAATGTCCAACGCAAAAATGGATACAAACACATAAAGGAAAGACGAAGGTGAAGCACCATAATAGCATGGTTCTAAGTGTTGCAGCTACTCCACAAGTGTTTTTTCATTGAACATCATCTCATGAAACTGAAAGTAGATGGAACATCAGTCAGTATAATAGAACATCAAACAATGAATATGTGTTTGCACAGTATATATCCACAATAGCTTCATCTTGATCCAGTTCAGAGTTCAACAAAGATATTATAATTGGTATGACTTGGCATGAAAAAGGAAATAACAATATGAAGTTAGAAATAACTTATCCCCGTTAAGGAGCTTAGATAAGACCATTGAACTGCCAAAGAGGAAAATCAACCTTTCGATACAATAGAAGGGTGCAAACAAAGACTCAAGATTAAAAAAAAGGTCATGATGAGAACCATAGGAGACTGAGTTTCTGGAAATTATAGTGCACCATCCAAAAAACGTAGTGATGCTTTGTCTATGGAGGTTCAGACTAATAGGACCGATCAGACAATCCAAGGCATGACCAAATAGCAAACCATATTAGGAGTATACCCAGCATGATGAGCACCTCAGGTAAGGAACTGCTATAGGACCTCACACGCATTAGAACCTAACACACAACCTATTCTTATATGTACGGTAGAATGAGGGTATGAGCATCTCCACGTAAAACTGTTAGAAACAAAATGTTACAACATCATGATGAATTGTGTATCTGTTGCTATGATATCATGTAGACATTATGACAACATGTACGCACCATGACAAATTATTGTCAAAACACGAAATTAATTATCCAACAGTGTTTGGTGTTTGTGTAATCCATACAGGATATCAAGTTCAATAATATAAAAATGGCATATCATATGTTATTATTTTGCTTCACCACTTAATTAGTGTGTATCTTTATATTGGGAAAACTGAGCATACATCAGATTGCCCGAAAAACATCAAAGTATTGTCACTAAGAAACAATGAATCTCTATAAGCTGTAGTAGTGTTTAAGAGCATCAGAGTGAGACTGGCAAGAACATAATCTCTTATTTACGGAAAAAACCTCAAAGAAACATGAATGCCCTTGAACCGAGGATCTAAAAAACAAAATTTTATTATATCTATCGTAGGCCAATTCCACCTCCGCAGTTGCCATATGAAATATTATGAAACAAACTGAAAAATGAAGCATCATGAGTAGAAAAGGCACAATATTCAAGTGTCGAACAAACTAAGCCATGATCTAAATTGTGACAGGTTTAGATTCAAGAAACAATGCAGTACATGATATTTAAGTGTAACAAACATCTTCCAGGACCTACGTGTAAGCTGGAAAAAGTTCAAAGAGAAACAAAAAATGGAAAAACTAAGGAGAAAATTACTAAACACAAAAGGAAAGGAGAAAAGTTTATCTTCAAACCAAACAAATTAGTCATGTGTCAGTAATCATGGTGCAACATTGCAGTGTACTTGCTGCTGGTACTTATTACTCTCTAAAGAAGGTACATGTTCTCAAAAATCAATTTGACAATATAAGTAAATCTCAATCATCTTAATCAAGCATGGAGAAGTAATTCAATGTATACCTGTGTATATATTCTTCTTTGACATGTGTTCCAAAATATTCTTCTCGGAAATCGAAGAGTTCTCTGCAATAAATTGTATGCCCTTAGGATGCTTCACCAAAATACAATTAGAGCTGCAACACTTATATCGACGGAATTAGAACATGATGAATAGACAAATTAGAACCACATATACATCTGGCATTGCCTAAATAGTGGGATATCACAACAGTAGGTTTGTCCCAGCCTTTTGGGAATACCTGGAAGAAGTGATGTTCTTCCTCCAACAGAAAAGTTGAAGTTCAAGTAGGCCAAAAGTTATGTACCTACACAAAATAAATCAGCTCAGTTCCATGTTTTTCTAATACCTCATCCACCTGCCTGGTTAGCAGGGAACCGTCGCCAGAGGAACCTGTGTCATGCCTCGCCACCGCGGCCAGAGGCAGCAGGGAGGGTAAGACCTGATCCCCGGCTTGCCGTCTTGACTCTCGCGGTCTCACCATCTCGCTGGCTTGACTATCGCGGTCTCGCCGGCAACTCCAACTCGTTACCGTAGCTCCTCCGGTGACAAAAACCCGGCCGCCATGCCACCTAAGTGTCGGCCATGCTCGCGCGTGCTTCTTCTTCTCTCTGGAGAATAAGAAGGTACATGGATTCAAACTTCCCTATATTTCAGAAACTTGATCATTATTGCAGAAATGTTGCAATTTCTCTGAAAATAAATTGTCAAGTGAACAAGCTACAGGAATTTTGATCAGCATTTGTGTTCAACATTTGTCTAGGATTACAGTGACCAACATTTGTTGGATTTGATGCCTTTGAAGCTTTTTCACTGTAGGGTGTGAATAGGCTGTATAGGCTGTACTGACTCTGTGTGTTTATGATTCCTGTTGGTTATACAGCTGACTATGAATTGGATATGTGCTTGGATACTTTTCCAATCCTGGAGAAAGTAGCACTAAATCTCCGGGAACATAATATTCAGCCAAAAATAAAAAAATATGTGGCAATATAGTGTATTTATTATTGTTTGCATGTTTCTCCAGTAAAAGTTGTTTCCCATGTACCTAAGCATATCATTTATGTTGCAGGATAAATAAATATACTGTTGAGAATAAGACTGGCTAGCTAAATAACTGCCAAGAATATATCACAAATAGCTGGATTCACATTACAAACATAGTAAAATGCATTTCAGACCTTAACATCTTCAATCTCTACAAGACAAATGATGTGGTAGTAAGCTAATGCCAAAACAATAAATTTCAAAATAATTTATTCAAGGTCAGATAGCCAAACCTGCTTTACAAAATAGACAACAACATTGTTATCTGCATAGATTGCTTTTACAAGGCCTACACCAATTGCTTTTACACAGTTCGTTGTCTTCAATAATTAGCATGGCTACAAAGATTGCTATTCAATAAAATATTGAAGTCAAGAAGTCAGGACAACACTACTGCAATTCTTATCACAACATATCCCAGAAGTACAGGAAAGGTTAGTTCATCATCAGTTTAAAATTGGATTGGTTAGAAATAATGGCTGCATGCATCTAACCGATGCAGAGGCAGGGGCTGATCCCCATTTTGAAAATAAAAAATTGGATTGGTTGCCCCATCCGAGCATATCCAAAAGGGGAAACGGTAACTTAAAATTTGGTCAACCAAACATTCTTCTTTAAGTAGAGAACATAATACTCCTCACTTTCTCTTGCATTAGATTAAACTGATTCTTGCATGATACAGTACAGGTAAGATAAAGGAAGAAAAACATCTACTGACCTCCACCACTTCAGTATCCTCCTCACTTTCTCCATCACCAGAACAGGAGCAAACTACTTTTGCAATCCGGGGATGTGTCAATGAGTTGTGCTATAACTTTGATGCATGATTGGCACGGAGAAAAGCTCCCTCCACGGAGCAAAAATTGTCAGCAACTCGCGATACATCTGATCACCGTGGCTTTGTTCGTGAGTATTGATTCACCACTGCGAGCTTGCAATTATTTGAATCCCTGGAGCTGTGATTTCACAAAAGTAGGATTCAGTGTAAGTATCGCCTTACAGTGACACAGAGCAACCCGAAAATTACTTTTGTACATGACCATAGTTTGCTTGCAGATTTTGTTTCAGAACTACTAATAATATTGTTACTGGTCTCTAATGGAGATAATTATTTAGTGGGAGTAATCCCAGCTCTTGGCCGATCTAGAGCACACAAAATCAGGGAGGAAACAAAAGTGATGGAAACGGGTCCTCACCTTCACAGCAAGCGGGCAGCTGGATGCAGACGAGGTCGCCGGCGGTGACGTGAAAATGGCCCCGGAGCTGGTGGCCGTTTCTAGCCAGCAGCAGCAGCAAGCCTGAGCGGTGGCCATCGGCTTCAGCTCGGGGAAGATGCATATTTTCGGGTGCCTCGGATGCTGACGGCGATGTGGAGGAGGAGGAGGGACGGGGATGGGTACCCGTGGCCTTGCGTTGAAGACCTCCTCCTCGGTCTGGTTTGTGTCGCAGCGGCGGATTTCGCCGACGCGGGGGCAGACCGAGGATGCGTAGGGGCTGCCTACGGCATCGTTCCCGTGGAGCCACTCCTCCTCGGTCTGGTTTGGCGGCGGTGACCCTTCCATGAGGCACTGGCGCAACTCGGACGGCCTCCCGCACGTATGGACACACGAGGAAGGTGGTGGCGCCGGCGCACGTGGTGGAGCGATGGAGTCCGGCGGCGAAGCCCGTGAGGAAGAGAAAGGGATTGCTGGCGGTGGAACCCTAGCTCTCGTCTCGCACCAAAGTGAGGTAAAGGACTGTGGGTTAATTCTCCAATTTGCAAGGGACCAAAGTGCAGAATGCACATCGACGGGTCGGGAGTGCTGGTTGACGACCAAAAGTTTGACGTATTGAGAGATTGGCAGAATAAGGAACATGTTCCTCCTTTTTAAGTAGTGTAGATGTAGATGTAGATATAAATGTGTTTATAGTTTTTTTTAACTGAAATGTGCTTATAGTTGAGAGTGCTTCGATTGTACAAAGGCAATGTTTTGAGAGGTGCCTCTACCCTGGACAGTACAAAAGTGTATGCTATGGAGCTATATCATTGCAGGCTGCAGTTTATAACTCACAAAATGTAATATCAAAGTTGTATGATGAAGACTGTATTTCTGAAATGTCATGTGTTTTCGAACAGAGTTTGGTAGATACTACACCCCAAGAGTTCAGATGATTTTGTTTATACACTTAAACGATCTTCCCTTTGTAATTTGGTATGGCACTAAGTGAGATCTTAGTAAAGAAGCCATTTTTTGGAAGGGGTGATCAAGCCATTCAAAAACATCACTTGCACACACATATTGCAACTATTTTTTTCTCACACGAGAGAAACCCAACCTCTCAACTCAAAAACAAATATACTCACACATACTACTACATTGCAACTTGGTAAAAGAAAGTTGCATCCTCACAATTGTGTTGTAAAACTTGAAGGAATTCCTGAACTGCTGTCGCTGGTACAACTCAGCCCTGGTATATACATTCCACACAACTGTACACAAAAATCACCTACAATCCTATCAAGGCTGCTGTCGCGGGCGGGACCCAGGGATCGCGGAGAAGCTTCCAGTGTCAGACATGTAATAGTGATTGTAGTTGATCCTCGTGACCAGATCCGCCAGATGGGGAAAGTGACCCACGTTGAGCTTGAAAGAAAGGATCTGCAAATAGATTTCAAGAGTTAATCTACCAACACACCATACATTTCAGTCAGTGCAAAGAGATCTTCAGATTTTGATGGAGTAAAGATGGAAACCTACTCTCAAGAGGAACACAACGCACTCATCGAACTGCTTCTCGATCCGATCTAGCTCCATCTCACATCTTGCCCTAACAGCTGGAGCGGTTCCTCCTGTACCGAGAGTCTGCTCCACGTTGTGGAAGTCTAGCGCCAGTCCTAGTATAGTCTTGACTCGGCTGGCGATAAGGGCCCACTGCAGCACACATTAACAAACATTCTCATTGGAAGTTTGGGGCTGAGCTTTGGTTTTTGTAAGAATGAGAAATTTTCTCACCAGTTTATCCGAGGCCACAAAACATTGTCTCTGAATAGAGGAAAGATATGATTCATGAACTTCCATAACTTCGTCCAGCGTAGTGGCAGATGCCATGCCGTCACAGAGCTCAGTCCATGCACTATGATACACCTGCTCAAGAAACCGAGATTGAATTGAGACATTGATGATAGTCTCATATAATGAAGTGGATCAAACCTGTTCCAACTCACTCGGTCCATGACATATTGATGAAATGCATCAACGAAATGGAGGAGCTTCTGCCCTACTATCAAGTGCTGTTTAAAATTATGTGCCGTGCTGCCTCTGCCCTGCCAAAGGAAAAAGGTTGATGCATCAGAGCGAAGCACACTGGCAAGATAAAGCAGATCTAATTATCCAATTCTCAATACTACACTACACCAACTGCAAAAAAGAAGTAGCACAAGATGATTTAATGAAAGAGTACCTTCCACATCCACTTTCGGGTTTCGTCCAGAACAAACTTTGCACGCTTGACCTTCAGTAAGAATCCCATCACCTGGTCCAGCAAAATGACCAACACCATCATATACATGGCACACTGTTAAGTACTAATATCTGTAAAAAAAAGTAACTACCTTATTGTACTTCTTCAGAGACTCTGTATTGGCAATCAGATCAAGAGGCCAAGACACCTGCACCACCAACATACATGAGAACAGTAAAGCGCAGCAAATAACACAGATAATCCTTGAAGTTATCTGGGAAATACCTTATACGTGAAGTTAAGCACATCAAGTGCATCAATGCCGAAACCCTGTGCACGACCTTTTCTGGAGTTCGATGCACTTTCCTCATCATGTCGTGCGTCATGCTTTGCTAGTGAAACAACCAATGAATCTGGAGCAGTTAGGAGCATTTTATCAGCTGAATATCTTATGGATTCCTGCAAGCAAGCATTAATGTAAGAATAATTATGGACACAAATGCTAAACATAAAGTAGACTTGCAAAGTAATCACCTGCAACAACGTATTCAACTCAAAGTCATCATCCCAGGAACTTCCTTTATCAAGCTTATCAAAAATAGTTATCAGAAACTGCTGCAGCATGTCACCTGAAGACTCAAGTTGGATCATTCAAAACATATTTATATTATTACTCATTGTCAAAAGAATATCCATTTCTTAAGTGAAAGCTACTTTTCTGTGTAGAGAAAAATTTTCTGCAAGGGAAAAACACAGTAATATATTAAAACCGACTGGCGGGCACACCTGATCCTAGCAAATAGATAGCTCGTAATACAAGCAGTTCGTCCATCAATCTCCATTCGCCCATCAGCTTGCACAGGATTTGCTTGCCAATGTGATCCACCTAATGAAGGGGAAGAAAGTACAAACCTGTTATACAGATGGACTAACATGAAATGGAATGCAAGTAAAATTATTGAGCAGACCTGCTTCTTTATACATTTAGAAAGGCATTCTTGGATAATACCCACTGGGTGGAGAGGGTCTTTCATACTCATGCTCTGAATAAACTTCAGAACTCTTGACGCAAGTGTACTATCTTTCTGCAAAGGTAAGATCTCCGACAATGGGACATTTTCCTGAAGGGCATTGGGGTTTTAGGCTTATAGCTAATGAGAAAATATAATGAACAAACAAAAAACCATACTTCAGAAGCAAAACTTACATTTGCACAAGGAAGAAGAGTCGGAAATGCATAAAGTTCCTCCAAGGTCCTTCTATCATCCTCTTGGCGGAAATATTCCAAATTATCGAACTGAAAACCAAATTTAAAATCAGTTCCGTCTAGTCTGGGAAAAGATGGTGTAGGTTCTGTATCATCACAGGTGCTAGTTCCAGCAGATTGGAGATCACCAAAGATAGCCCTCCGCATGTTATCATCATTCAGAGGAGGAAGGTCAAAAGTTTTAGAGATATTCAAGTCACTCCAAGAGTTTGGATTCTTCCGCAGTACATCTTCGCAAGCAGTGATGGCTGGATTTTCGTAGCAACATGGACTGAAAGGGCTTTCTACTGTATTGGAACATGCATCATGCAGGTATCCATGGACGAATGTTGGATCCCTTGTAACAGCATCTTTGGACAAGGTTTTCAGCATACCATCATATTCTCTTCCTGCGATAGCATCTCTTAGGAGCTTCAACCAAGTCTTTTCGGAGCTACTTTCTGAACAGGCCTCCTCTGTTCCTTGTGTGTCACCCTTACGTTCCAAAAAAGCTTTGACATCTGGAGCACTACAAGTGCGCAGCTTTCTTAAATCTTCATAAACATGGTCACCATTTTCTAACAGACCAGATAAGCATATCAAGAAGATCTCAGACAAAGTTAAGAGACCCAATTCGCGAGCATCATGCCCAAACTGAGCTGTAGACAGTAATATGTCTGGCCAATTCTGTCGACTAGCATGATTGGAACACTGATCAACATCAAAACCATTTGTACCATCATTGGTTCGAACATGGTGTGTGCTTTGAACATGCTGAACAAGCTGAAATGATTTCCCAGCAGATACAATGGCCCTTGCCATATCCTTCAAAAAGACCGGACATATTATGTCAATATGACCTTGATTACTGGCTTTCAAGAAAGCTCCTGTATTAGTTGGTCCCAGCTTGCTTGATTCAGTTGCCCTGATAGATTCATTGTCAGTTAGAGTTGATGAGTTGTCCGATTGTGATCCTCTTACTTTGAGCATATAGCTCATTTCCCAGAAGGCTGGTTGATCAATTGTAACTGCACTATTTGCATAGAAGAACATCTACAGAATAAGATATTCAGAAATCAAAACAGCAGCCCTTTAAATTCAACCAGCAATGCAAAAAAGTTAAATCCTTATCGAATCCCTACAGGGTTATAATAAGCTGGTATAACCAATGTAATGTTTAACTGCGTAATATTGCACAGTAATTTAGTAAACTTCCAGTGGACATTTCAACATGAGTATATAAGACTTACAAAACATAAGCATTAGGCCGAGAACAGTAAAATTTCACACCACAAGGAATACTAAGCTCATACTACAAATGGCTGGACATAATGATTTGGGATGCGCCCAGCCGCCCAAATTGGGATGTTAAAAACAGTTTGAGTTTAAACCGTGAAAACCAGATATTCAACTTTATGTACTGCCGTGGTGGATGGGTTTGCAATCAAAAAGGAAGCTGAACTAGGCTACTTCCTACCAGTTTTTTATGGTTTCACTTGAAATTGTTTTTAAACAGGCATATGCATAAGCATATATAAAGACTATTTATCCGAGTGTATCAATCAGGGTAACCTACAGTAGGGGTCAGGACACATGAAACTGTTTTTGAACAAGCCTATGCATAAGCATATATGAAGGTATATTTATACGGGAGTATCAACCAGGGTGCCCTACAGTACGGGATCAGGACCCTAGACACTCCAACCAGAACATAAGGGGAAGCAAATGATTAATTACGTCTTTGCAGAAGTCTACAAGGTTTATAGATCATCAAATTAGCAATGGCACTCTCTCACTTTGTTCAATATCGAGGAATGCAAGTAACTAAGGTCAGCCAAAAATAAGGACAGATCAGTCTTATGGTAGCGCTTTAGCGTTTGACAAACAGAATTGGAGGAGTAAATCATCTCTGAAAAACAGTTACAAAATATGTTCCTTCAATACCTCTTCATAAGGGTCATCAAGAATACCATCATACAGCCAGGAATCAAGGCACTGAAGATAAGGTAACAAGGTACCAGCAAATATCACTAGCAGCATGTGATATGGTTCACCCTGAAATTTATATTTAAAATGCAAGGTTAGTGAACATTATGAAAAGAAACATACTAACAGATTTTACACAATTGAGGCTTGTTGCAACCTGGCCATCTTCCACAAGACAGATTGCGTTTAACTTGTTAAAAATATGGTTCACAACATGGACTGCCACTTCACTAGATGCAATGTTTGCTCCAGAATTCCAAAAGCCATCTGGCACGGCTCCATGCACAACTTGATACAAATGTTCTGCTCCCGAACATAAACTGCAAGAAGTTTTACAGTATCAGTGAATGATGGCTACTTCAAATACTAGAGATTACATGAAAAACACCATCGCTGCTAATCAAACTATGAGCTGCCAATTTGTATTCCATTTTGCCTTTCAACAACTAAACAAAGGGAAAAGAGAAAAGAAGTCAGACGCTCCTTGCCTTACCACATTACACACAATTGCTAATGTCCCTAAATTCTACCAAACTTCATCAATGAGGATGGACATAGGTATTAGCAGGACACATGACATTGCAAGTAGAGGTTTTATTATACAACAATTTCCTTGACAAGACATGATAAACACAAAGCCTGCACTAGGCACATACTACAAACGAATCGCAAAGTGAATGAACAGAAACAGCAAACAATTCACTGAAGCACAACCTTGCCAAAGAATCGGTCAACCCCAGAAGAGTCACAGTCCGATCGACCGAGAGAAACAACTCCTCTTCCTCCTTCAGAGCTGCTTCCCGGAGCCTCTGGTGTTAAAATGACAGACAGACATTACAGCATGGCACTAATCAGCAAAAATCATCTACTACACATACCAGCCACACAGCATGAAATGCGAGCTCACCATAAGCCAGGAATCGACAGCGCTAGCAAACGCATTCAGCGTCGGAGTCCCGTGACCGCACGACCTGACTCTCCGGACGAAGAGCTCCACCCTCTTCAAGCATGTCGCGGCGAACAGAAACGGCTTCAGCACGGCCCCGAGGCTCGCCCGCGAGAGATGCGAGACGTACGTCCCCGCCTTCTCGCGGTACGCCGGGGCGTTCTTGTCCCAGCGGAGCAGCAGCGTCTCGAAGCCTTGGAGCACCTGGAAGACGCTTTTGACCTGCGAAGAGTGCCGACTCATGAGCATGAATCTGAGGAAGGAGAAGGAGAGGGTGAGATTCGGTAGAGGGGAATGGTTACCAGCTCGTGCTCTTCCGTCCTGCGGGCTGGAACCGGCGCCGCGTGGGGGAGGCCCCTGGAGACGCTCAGCTGAAGCTTGTGGATGAAGCTCTCGGTAGCATCGGCCTCCAGGTGTCCCGCGGTTTGCGGAGGAAGGACCATGGAGATAGGGGGCATGGGGGTTTAGTTCGGTTGAACCCTCCGAGTGTGGAGTTCGGCGGCGAGCGGAGGAGGTAGGTCTGCGGGCGGCGGCGGGGGGCGGGAGGGGCGGACGGGGATGCGGGGAGCGGCCGCCGGTTGGGTTGGGGTTAGGGCGCGGCTCGTGGGCGGGCGAAATGTTGGCGTTAGGGAGTGCCGGGGGCTGGGAAGCTGGAATGGAGAAGGGAGGAAGGCGGCGGAGGGGATGGGAGGACGCCGCCGGCGAGGCGAGAGAACTGAAAAGCGAGCGCCGGCGCTCGATCCGGGGGGGCTGGAAGTCCGTTTTTTTTTTTTTTTTTTTGACATGGGCTGGAAGTCCGTGTTGAGTCACTGTCGACCGTGAAATTGGGTTGGAATGCAAACGTTTTCAATTTCGTGCACTTCAAACAGGCCCACAGCACACAAATTGAAATGAGTAACACCTTTTTTTTTTTGACAATCAATACCACATATATTCATAATAACAAATAGTACATGGTAGAGATACACGAGCTGTCTCCAGCGATTACAAAATAAAGTCTAAAAGATACTAGCAAATCTTCGAGGTCTTCAAACTCTTTCTTCTTCCAAGACATAATCTTGTACTTTTCTAAAGGCAACCAAAGATAGATAACAAACCATAGACCTGTAAATAGCAACGAAGGTTCTCCCATAATTTTAATTTGAGCCGCAATGCCAAGGCTGCGTGCACGCGCGCAACCATTAAAGTAGTCAATCAACATCGGCAAGAGTACCAACACCGGTATGTCGGGGAATAAAAACCGATCCGCCTTGTCGACGTTGATGGAGAGCCGAGAATACGAATCACCATTGTCGAGGACGTAGCAACCGGGACAAGAACTGCGAGGATAATCCTCCTCGCGGCAACCATGAGAAAAGATCCAAGATCGATCCGGCGAAGTAAGATCCGAACACCCATACCTAGATAATTGTAATCTTTCAGCACCACCATTGACGTCGGGAAGGAGATCTCGTCGTCGAACGAAAGGCCGAAGATCACTTATTGCAGACGATGCCATCTCCATTGCGGGGAAACCAACAAGAAAACGGCGACCAAAAACCTAACATAGACTACCGAAAAGACTACTTTTATTGAAAACTCCACTCATAGATCGGGTTCCCCACTCCTCCCGACGCCGACGAAGCCGGCCGGAGGAGGGGGAACCGATCTATGGAGGAGGCTGAGTAGGGGTGCCTAGGGCTTTTCTCAAGAGGCGGCGGCTACAGGGACGTACTAGGAGGATGCAACTTCTCTCCGCCTTGTGCGTGAAATGAGTAACACCTTAATTATGCCGAAACAGTAGTATTAAGAATACCGCTAAAAAAAAGTAGTATTAAGAATTTGTCTAAAAAAAGTAGTATTAAGAATAAATTACAAATGCCCCAAGTAAATGATTAATTTCCCTCTTGTCATCCTCGAAGCTGAGATCTTTCCTTCTCCTTCTAGGCCGCGGTCGCTCAGGTTGATCAAGGGATTGTCCTAGTATTCATGCTCGACATTGGTGACCGCCTCGTGGTTTAGGGTTTGCAAGTATTGGGCTTGGCCTAGCTTCTCGTATGGCAACCAACGAAAGCTTGTTGTTAGGGGATGGCGAACCAAGGCGATCTGGAATCGATGACGCGGGTGCATGAGAAAGATCTAGATGATGTGGTATTCTAATATCGAGTAATCTGCCGGCTCGGGAAGACAATCGGTGGCTTATTGTCACTAGGCTTCATATTGATCGTGAGTCCAGTCACTACTCTTTTTTTCAAAAACATGCGATCAGCGTGAGATCCGGCATAAGAGGCGAAGATGGGAACTCTGGGAGATAATTTGTTCATTAGGAAATTCCCGTGCTTGGGAGATTGGAGAAAATTACAAAAGAAGGCTCGTGGACTTTCTTATGCTATACAGTACTCTTCGCCACATATGGCGGCTTCACTAACCCATCAATCATTGAGCTTAGTTGCTTGAGTTTGTGGGTGTAGATCCATGGTTCTCCTCATGGGTATAAAAGCATGCTTAAAGTGTTGGATTCGAAAGTTAGAGAGTTTGTGTTTTTTTAACCTACTTTTATTATTATGCGGGAAACTTCTATAGGATTCGAGAGAAAATTGATGTCCGGAATCAACTGAATAGTGTTGTATCAATTGTTCGAGGATGGAGAAGAGAACTGTTCCTCATCAAGTAT
Source organism: Lolium rigidum (assembly GCF_022539505.1). NCBI lineage: Eukaryota > Viridiplantae > Streptophyta > Magnoliopsida > Poales > Poaceae > Lolium > Lolium rigidum. Next base: position 24,633,292 of record NC_061512.1, on the reverse strand, counting down.
AAAAAGATTACCTATCTGGTGTTTTTTTTGCGGTATGCATGCACACGTATATAAGGAGCATGGGGATGGCTTGCACCCTCAGGTGGCTTTGGTTTTCAAAAAAAACTCAGGGCTACCTAGCATGTCAGATAAGGGTGTGGCCAGGCATGGGTCGTGGACGTGGACGTTGTAATGATAATGGTAGTTATGGTCGTGGTGATAACAGTCAAGCTGAACTTTCAAAAAAAATAACAGTCAAGCTGAGAATGGTTAGGAGGAGGAAGAGGGGGTGGTCAGAACATGGAGGATGCAACAAAAAAAAAAGGAAATGTGGTGCTTGATGGCAACAAATTTACACGTGTTTACCAATTTGTTGAGACTCCAAGCGTGGAGTCATGCAGAAAGTGTCTATTTTTTCCATAAGGGCGACTTGAGGTTTATATCGAATTCCCGGGGAGAAAAGTGGTTCCATCTTCTATCCCTTCAAACAACCTGAAAATAATAAAAAAATAGTTTTATATCCTCATCTCCAACTAGGTGTTTATCATGCGCAATGGTGTGTAGGTAATACAAAACAAAATAAAATAATTATGGTATGCAAACTATGTTTGTATTTTCGAAATTAATAAGTACTGAAAATAAAAGTGCAACAAAAATAAAGTGAAGTGTGTTTTTTATAGTTCAAATGGATTGGGGTTCATGGTTTCACTTGATCTCTCTCATAAACATGTTGGCATGGATAAAACACTACTCCCTCCGGTTCATATTAATTGACTCTAATATGGATGTATCTAGACACATTTTAGTTCTAGATACATCCATATTGAAGTCAATTAATATGAATCGGAGGGAGTACATAACAAGCAACAAGTGATAGCATATGTAATTATGTTGTTGATAAGCATTCTATGGGCATCAAGTCCTATCATAAAGATGATGCAACACATCTCACTAATACTCTATTGGTAGGAAAAGCTTATCAAGATTAAGAATAAACAGTGAGCCTTAAGAACTTTGACATGATGCTGATTAACAAAAGTACCATCTTGAGCAAACAAGGCACCTAGAATAATGTCACTAGATGAACAATATGATATGTAATCATTTATCCCTAGTGAGGTAACTAATGGAAATGTACAAACCATAGTAGCACATAAATTTGTGTAACTTCCACATGCATACTACCAAGCTTGATGAGAAGATTCGCCTCTAGTTGCGGTTCATTCATTAGAAATGGGAGAACCTAGCTCGAGCCCTTGTTGTGTGACCACTTAAGAGCTCCGGTTCATTCATCGGAGAACTTGGTGTAGTGCTTGACATGGTGATGTCCGTGCATGTTCTGTTTCTTCTTCAACTTATCACCAGTTCTGCCAGTAGGATGTTGTAAACTTGCAATGCTGCATTTTTCTTTGATGTTGTGTTGGCGAGGTTGCGGGCTTCAAAATATAAGAGCTACACATGAATTTTGTAGGGCACAATGCATTTCTTGCGAGAAATCTTTGGAAATTCAAGCGTCTAAAAAAATGACCAGATGCAATTTCTGAAGAATTACTTTTGACAAAATTTCTACATACATAGTACTGTTACATGTTTTACATTCAGCGGGTTACAACATATGAACTCTTTGCAACAGAATAATCTGCTCATCATTTACAATGCTACAGCAATGATCAGCGCAAGATCATCAAGGCAAGGTTCATATGCTCAGTGTCAGCTGAGGTTCAGCTACCTGTGGCTTTTGGGAGTCTAGACCGGGGAACTGCCCAATATCATGACCTTCCACTCGGATTAAGCTGTCATCCAAACCAATCGCGAACTCCTCGGGTCGTTCTCCACCGCTCGCGAAGTAGTCAGCGACCTGCATTAAGAAATTTGAACCAAGAGCTTTGCATTAAACTGACTGAACCCGTGTAGCTTAAGCTTGTTTCTTGACTGATGAACGTAAGATATGCTAAGGGAGTGTACAAAGAGTGACGGTAGCAGCATTTACATGATCTCCAAGAGACATTCCGCTCAGTACAGCCGCTTCTATACTGGAACCGGTGAGCCAGTCACCACAAATGCCTGCTCGCCCCTGGGGATCAAATATGCACCGTACTCCTGGAGTGTTCATCGGTAAAGCTGCACCCCTGTGTTTGCCGGTATGAATTCGTCATTGTGTATTAACGAAAGTGTAAGTAGTATGGAATGCCTAATGTGTGCATTATCATACCACAATTGTACTCTTGTGTAAAATGGTAGCTGAAGAGATCCCTTTGAGAGTCCCAAAGCAAGTTCAACTCCCCCAAGCATTTCTCGTTTCACTTTCTCTGCAGTGGCATTCGGGATGTTTTCCTATAATTAAATGGTAAAATGCATTAGAGAAATCCATTACAAAGGATGAAAAAAACTGGGAGACTCCACCTTGGTATTTGGCCTTTCAATAGATCATAATAAGGGCTTCTGCAAGCGAATGATACAGACAAAAAGTATCGAACAACTTCATCAAAAAAGGTCACCTGTGGAACTTTGTTTTTTCTTCCATAAGAAGCTGTGCTGAAAAATGTCCAGCACTCAGGTCTGTCTGTCTCCAAAGGGAAAAGTTTCCGAGTATTGTTGGCCATCCAAGAGAGAGAATCCACATCTCTCACAAATGCTCCTTCAAATGAGCCATGAGAACTATTATGTGGGATTGGAAGAGGATCTTCAAATGCCGCAAGCAGTGCCCAGACAGAACTCAGGTCCAGTCTCTGAATATAGAGTGCATGAAGTTCAGTAAGGACTTAGAAAAAAAGGATAAATCTCAGGAGTTCAAAATTTCGGTTCAGTGTAAACCTTCATTTGCTTTGTCAGTTGGGGTAGACCTGACGTAGAAAGCAGACGGTTGGCACATTTCCCTGGTCAATGAGTTAAAAAGTGTCAGCCAGGGAATGTATATGGTTGTCTTGGAGAAAAGTTAGAACATGAGGTTACGGAGCTCCTGAGTGTATACGGTTGGCACATATCCTCCTGAGAGTTTACGGAGCTCATTTAATTCTGCATGGAGGTCCTCCATGCAGAATTAAATGAGCTCCGTAAACTCTCAGGAGGATATTGCATAAAGGAATCTGTAATTCTTGTCTATGGTGTTTTAGTTCCACAAATTATGTGATCCATTTACTGCTCTTTGGTAAATTGATCTTACCACCTGTTTATATTCTGTTTTGATTCATAAACAGATGGGAGAAGAAAATGTGCCAAAGCTCCAAACTCAATAGAATAAGGAATTTTGTACAGTAATCTCTCAGTGCCAATGAAACCCAATTTGGTTCAGAGTTGATATTCTAGTAAGAAATTGTACCAAGGTAGTAAATTTTTAAATTCTGTTGGACTTTTCTTCATAACATGGGACACAGGACACTTGGGTTTACAAATTTTATAGAGCTGTCGGGACTCAGGCCTGTCACACATGGACCAGATTGGAGAACACTGAAGACTGAACTGCTAAAGTAGTAGACTTAAAGAGAAAAAACTTAAAGAGAAACATTGTTGGAGAGAAAATGGCACTGACCATTATGTGCTATTACAATTGCATCGTATTGCCCCTGGGGCTTCTCATTCTCAAACAAGCGCCATAGGCCATTGAACGGCTCAAGCTTGCTTATCCACGAAGGCCGTACAACTTTAATGAGGTCACTCTGTATAGGTTGACACATAAACCTCAGCAACGAAACGAACAGCCACGAAAGTGACAGAAATCGGAAGTTCAGTAAGTAATTGATAAAATAAAGTTAACTGCGCAGTAGTAACATTCAGTTCACTGCAACTCCACTGCACGGTGGGATGTGATCCTGGAATGTGTAGTTGGTGAATTAAGCTGTAGTTCACTTGATAGTAAGTGGATAATGCACGATTGTTACTTATACCTCGGGCAGCAGCGCATCAGCAAGCGGGCGCATCCCGTTCACGCCGATGTACCTCGGCGTCGAGGAGGGCGTGGGCGTGAAGTGGCCGCCGGCCTGGAGCTCGCCGACGGAGCCCCTCCACTCGCGCACCAGCCCTCTGTCGACCCACTCGTCGACCAGCTTCCGGAACCTCTCGTCGCTGGCGGTGAAGAACTGCGCCGCGTGGTCGAACACCAGCCGCCGGTCCTCGTGGACCGTCCTGGTCGCCAGCCTCCCGCCGAGGCCGTGCTTCCCCTGCATCACCAAAGGGGTTAGTGAGTCCCGCGGCGCGGCCGTGGAGCGAGGGGGCGAAGCGAAGTAGTACGGTGTCGAAGACGACGGAGCGGACGCCGCGGGCGGCGAGGGCGGAGGCGCAGGCGAGGCCGGACGCGCCGCCGCCGATGACGGCGACGGTGGGGTCGGCGGGCACCGGGGTGGAGAAGACCACCTGCTCCTGCTGGAAGCTCTTCCGGATGGCCGACTGCCGCGAGAACCGGGGCTTGCCGCGCGGGCGCCGCGGGGGCGGGGGCGGCTTCGGGGGACGGGACCCTCCGGCGCCGTTAGCGGCGGAGACCACTGACGCGGGGCCGGGACGGGCGCATGGGGCGCGGTGGAGGAGGAGAGACGGGGGCATCGCAGTCGCAGGTGCTCGACGAAACGCCGGAGCGGGAGCGGGTAAGCACTAGGCAGGTCGTTATCTGTTTACGTGTTGGATTTATTTTTTCGTAAAACTTATAGGGAGTGCCTATGTCTCGCTGCAAAGAAAAGTGCAACTCGGTTCAGTTGCACATTTCTGTCAGAAAAGTGTAATTGTACTTTTTTAACAGAAAAGTGCAACTCAAAGCACATTTTTGTAAGTAACTTAGACTTAAGAAAATCTCAGTTGACTGAGACATAGCAAAACCGAAACTTATATACTGTATAAGAAAAGGAAACTGTTGAGCGTCCCCCGGGGATCTAATTTCCCAGCCCGGGTCGTCAGCCGTCGGATCGGCTATCTTGAACGACCAGATCTGCTTTTATTGAATGTAGCAAAAAAAAACATCTCCCGGCAGCAAAAAAAAATTACGCGCTTTTGCTACATTGTAGCAAAAATGGTCCAGTCACGAAATCAAATAAAAAGGCTGAGCTTGCCGGACACCTCGTCGGAGAGCTTGTAGCAAAAAAGTATGCTATTGTAGTAGAAAAAAATGCTAATGTAGCAAAACCCAGTATCATCGGAAAAAAATAACGGAGACCTTATTTCTATATTAAAGTAGCAAACATATTTTGCAATTGTAGCAAAACAGTAAAAAATTTGTAGCAAAAAAAATATTCATATGTTCCAAATCTTTGAATGCATCGACGAAGATCTCACCTGCAACCGGCATCGCGCCGTCCAAGGTTGAAGCAACTCCACCAGTAGCAAAAGCCTAACGCCTAAGGTAGCAAAGCAGTCCTCCACCAGTAGCAAAGCCGAAGGTCTAAGTTAGCAAAATCGGTCTCTGCCGGTAGCAAATCCAGAAGCGCTTGGCGGGTCAACCTCGGAGGGCTGCACATGCGGGGGGTCAGGGAAACCGGTCTTGCCGGGCGAGTTTGCAACCAAGGCGAGCCACAGACGGAGCAAAGGGTCTCCTTGACGGGAGGTTGCTGCGGCCACGGATCTGGCCGTAGCTTGGAAGGCTCGGTAGCCATGGCCCTGCTATGGCTTCAGGGTGCGGGAGAAGACGACGAGATAGCTGGGATTTTGGCCGACGACGACAGGCGTGGTGGCAGCCATGGCCGGACCTCGCGCCGGCGCGGGAGTCCGCTACAGGAGCACATGGTTGCCGGCGGCGAGGGAGTCCCGCGCGGGAGATCTGGTTAGATCTCTGCTCGCGGCAGCGGAGTCCGGCGCCGGCTCCTCAGGCTGCGTGCGGCAGGAGAGTTTGGGACGGCGGTCGGGTCTCGCTCGTTGATACGTCTCAAACGTATCCATAATTTCTTATGTTCCATGCTACTTTTATGATGATACTCATATGTTTTATAATCATTATATGTCATTTTTATGCATTTTCCGGCACTAACATATTGACGAGATGCCGAAGAGCCAGTTGTTGTTTTCTGCTGTTTTTGGTTTCAGAAATCCTACAAAGGAAATATTCTCGGAATTGGACGAAATCAACGCCCAGGGTCTTATTTTTCCACGAAGCTTCCAGAAGACCGAAAGGATCACGAAGTGGGGCGACGAGGCGCCGCCACACTAGGGCCGCGCGGCCCAAGGGGGCCCGCGCCGCCCTAGCGTGTGGCCCCCTCGTGACGCCCCCGACTCTACCCTTCCGCCTACTTAAAGCCTTCGTCGCGAATACCCCAGTACCGAGAGCCACGATACGGAAAACCTTCCAGAGACACCGCCGCCGCCAATCCCATCTCGGGGGATTCAGGAGATCGCCTCCGGCACCCTGCCGGAGAGGGGAATCATCTCCCGGAGGTCTCGTTGCGGTCGAAACCCACCGGCGGGCAGCGGCCGGCAACACAGTAGAGCCGGGAACAACTAGGGCTGCGGCTGGCCCCAGTCCCTCAGAGCGACGGCCCGCAAAGCCTCCTGTTCGCACGTCCGATGCTATCGCAAGGGCGTGCCACCTGACCTATACCTGGTCAGGAAGGTGTTGGATGATGCCTCGCTTAGTTTCCTGCAGGGCACACACGTAAACGTTAAATACGAGCCTCGATCGGCTCTCAGGTTATCTTGTGAATCGGCTCAAAGAGCCGATCCACCCATGATTCGTACAAGGTGTCCGAATATATGGTGGTCCTGCTTGATCAAGATAAAGCTAATGCGATCTACAACGATTTAGGGTTTTCACCGCATAATCGGATCATCCTACTCACGATTGGGCCTCGCGCTCGCGCACGGTGTTCGTAAGCCGATCCTAGACAGGGCCTAAAAACCAACACGAGGTTGATCCCCGGAACATCCTGTCTAGGGCTAGCAAATTACACCCTACACGCCGCTGGATCCTCCAACCCTTTGTAAGGCCTAACTATTGCGGATGTTAAACTAATCCTTGAAGAACAAGGAGCAACCGTAACGGATCGGATCTACTAAACTATGATCAAGCGGGGTGCCGCCCCTACACCTAAGATAGGTGTAAGGGCGGCTAGATGTATAAGGGTTGCACTACGACGAGCATATGATACGAAGAACAATGCTAACCCTAACACGTCTAAGATAACTACGTTGCTCGCCATCAAAAAGGCTTCGACGACGAGCAACGCATGAACAACGTGGGTAGGCTTGTGCTGCCTAGATCGCAAGATGCGATCTAGGCAGCATGGTGCTACCGGAGAAACCCTCGAGACGAAGGAGTTGGCGATGCGCCGAGATTTGTTGTGTTGGACGTTGGTTGTTGTTTATTTCATAAACCCTAGATACATATTTATAGTCCAAGGGACTTTCTAATTCAGGCATGCACCTAACCGTGCACGGGTAAAACTCCAACTCCTAACCGACACGTAATCTAATATGTTACATGATACAAGGGCAAACTAGCCCAAACGTTGCATACGAGGCCGATTCACGTATGTAATCTCCAAGCCCATCTTGATCGCGGCCCATCTCCTGATTTAGCCAAAATCTGGTGATAACACATGCCCCCCTGGTTTTGGTAATGATAATTTCAAAACCACTGCTTTTTCCTCCGAGGGGTCATGTCGTGGCAGAGCAGAACCGTCGCGAGTATTTTCCATCATGACAACTTGCCTTCCCAACTTCTCCGCACGATTTGACGAGCTTTTTGGCACCACCTCCTCGAAAACTGTTCGAACATTAAATCCCCACTTCTTTTATTCAACCGCGTCGAACAGTTCTCCTCCTCATCCCTTCCGCATTAGCACTCCAAAAGCCCTTATGCGCACCATGTCTTCTTCTTCCTCCGCCTCATCGGGACTTTCCCTCGAGTCCTCTTCCTCCCACGAGCCGACGCCAGAACGGAACCCACAAGAGGTCCATGCGGCCAACACCCGCCGCGCCATAGAGGCCGGGGAGGAGCCAGACCATGACTTCTCCATCTTGTCCGAGGACGACAAGTCCTCGATGGACGGGGAGAGCGACCTCCGCTTCCTCGCCGACGGGGAATCGGAAGAGGAGAGCGATGACGATCGCTTCTCCTGGGATGACTTCACCTCCTCCGAGGAGGTGAAGGAGGAGGAAGAGGAGGAGGAGGACGACGACGACAGCCCCTCCGACGAGCCGCCGGCCAAGCGCCACTGCCCCTGGCTAGGGAATCTCAGTGACTACGACAGTGATGACGACGACGAGGACGAGGAGGATGAGGACAACGAAGGTCCCGCCGGCGGCCGCTACAGCAGCGACGACGAGCCCGCCGGGAGCAGCGCCGACAGCGGCGACGAGGGTGACGACGAGGGCAGCGACGGCCCGTAGATAGGACCCTTAGCATAGGATCAGCAGTAGTAGACGGGGCAATGTATCCCCTTAGCACTCCCTTTTGAGAGCAATCAGCTCTTCTATGTAAGAAATCTGGTTTATCAATGAAGAAATTCCCCAATTTGACTTTGTCGATTTCCTTTATGCCAATTTAGCCGATTTCCCTTCATACTGATCCCGCCGATCGTCACTTAGCCAATGCTTAATGAGCCGATGACAACGCATCGGTCTCTCATGACCCATTCTTCACCCCTTTGACGTCGGAGCGATCGTGAATTTGATCAATGCCCGAAAGCTGATGTTAACATGTCAATCCTTCACGATCTATCTTTCGCCTTTTCCAACCGATAACTTTGAGCTCTGGCGGACAACTAGGCAGATCAACGCCCTTACGAGAGCCCCAGAACCACTGCTGAAACGACTTGATGTTGAAGTCGATACCTCTGGGTTTTCAGATATTCAGTGATACTCTTCAAACCTGCCCAATCCTCTTAAAAAAGATTATGATGGAGGGACCTCCGATGAAATCTCAATCGGCTTCTTAAGAACAGAATATCTACGCAGTCAGTTGCCCCCCGAGCCTTCATCCAGGCGAGAACAGCAGTGGGCTGACCAAACGTGCCACCATCGGTTTCCGAGTCGTGATGCAGCACCAGCCGGTTTCACAAAAATCGGCTCCCTATAGCAAAGGGTCCTCCAGGACAAGCTGCCCCCCGAGCCTCAGTCAAGGCGAGCAAGGTAGCGAGTCAGCCCAATGTGCCGCCATTGGTCTCAAATCATAACGCAGAGCCAGCCGATTTCAACAAAATCGGCTTCCCAGAGCAGAGAACCTTCAGGGTGAGCTGCCCCCCGAGCTTCTTCCCTTCAGTGGATCTGATGCAACCCACCCTTAACCTGATCTGCACATCTATGCTGCTCTTGGCATTGTTCTTGAAGAGAGGATCCGAGCCATTAAACCACTCCATTGAGGAGTTCTTCCATTAGAGTCTCTCTTCGTGGCCCACTTCCTGCTCCATTGACCCTCTGATTACACAGTTATACCTCTTGAGTCGATGGCCATGCACCGGCTTTATATCCTTAAGGCGATGTCTGCTGCATTGGCTGTGCTTAAAAAATTTTGAATCGATTTTTACGGCCGATTTATGTATCGGCCCCCATACTTCAATACCCATCATTAAAGGATATCTTGGGCTGCTGGGCATTGTAAGACGCTTCTACTGCATATCCTCATGTTTATCCACCTAGGTGCCCCCCGAGCCGATTACTGTCAAGAGAATTGATGGTATCGGCTCTTCGAGTACTTCCTGTTGGATTAAATGCTGAAACCAGGCAGAATAGATGGTGAGGATAATTTTGGCCGATTGCTGGAATCGGCCTCCACGTTGCTTGTTCGATGAAGGTTTTGTAATGTTCCTTCATAAATCCTTGGGGCCGATCACCTGAATCGGCATCACCACGTTCGTCCATCGATGTTTGCTTTTGTTACACGGTCAGGCCGGTGGATAAAACCAGCCTAACCCCGTTCTTTGTCACGTCGATGCGCTCGTAGTCGTCCAAATTGATGCCTGAGAGTGGCTCTTGGCCTGATGTCTCCCAAACGTCCATGCCGGCTGTTGAAATCTCGGCTGAATCATCTGCGTGGACGACTTCTACTTCATCTCCATCCCACTGTATTAGGCATTGGTGCATCGTGGATGGAATGCAACAGTTGGCGTGGATCCAATCTCTCTCTAGTAGTACAGCATAGGTGCTCTTGCTGTCGACAATAAAGAACGTCGTAGGGATGGTTTTCCTTCCTACGGTCAGATCCACATTCAGAACACCTTGTGCGTCAGATGCTTGGCCGTTGAAATCGCTCAGTGTTACATTGGTCTTGATCAGATCCGAGCTGGAGCGTCCCAACCGACGTAGCATGGAGTATGGCATAATGTTGACTGCCGCTCCGGTGTCTACCAACATCTTGTTGACAGGCTGCCCATTGATGTAACCTCGCAAGTACAGGGCCTTCAGATGCCTGTAGCTTCTTTCTCGTGGCTTCTCAAAGATGACCGGCCGTGGGCTGCAGTCCAATTGTGCCACGGAGTGCTTCATATAATCTTGGAGCGCTAAACTCGTTGGAAGGATGAAGACCATGTTTGTGCCAGCCGATGTCTCATCATCGGCTTTCCTTTGCTTGGGGCGCCACTCTTTTCTTTGTGGCCGACCTTCTTCGTCCAGGGTTCGCTGAATCTTGGCGGCCAAATCAGGCCGTGCCTTCCTCAACGTGTGCAGGTATAATCTTTCAGCTTCCTCCAACCCACGCAGCCGCTGAACCCTTTGCTTCTGGGAACGGCTGAGCCCATCAGGGCACCACCTTGGCCGATGATACTTATCTTCTTCATCATCGTCCTCTAGTTCCTCGAGGTCTTCCACCCGAGCGGACTCAGCATGCTTGTTCCGAGGCGGGAGAGGCCCTAGACGCTTGAACACGGACACATTAGCTGCATCCTTCTTCCTTTGTTTACATTCTGGGCAATTGCCGATTGTTGGCAATCGGCTCATTCCTGAATCCCAGCGAGTGTACGAAGAAGGGGCAGTCCCGGTGCCTATCCTCGTCGTCTTGCTCCCTCGACTTTTCCTTGGCGTGGCGCTCGTATCGCTCCTCGTCGTGATCATGCCGACGACGTCTCCTGTCGTCCCTAGCCAGACGATCTTCTTCATCATCGTCGTTGTATCGCCGGCGTTGGTCATACTGACTCACATACTTGTTGAGGAGGTGATCAGAGAGAGGTCGCTGATATCTTATGTTCTTCACTTCTCCCTCTGTGACGTAGCGCTTGCCGTCTTGGCGGAGCCGATCGCATGGAGCGGCTTCCTCTGTGACTTTGCTATGAGAGCAGCTGCCCTCATCCCCGTCCTTACCAGAGTGGTGCCCAGGTCCCACCATGTTGATATTGAACAAGTGTCCTGGTTGGCCATGGGAGCGGGTTCTGTGGAAAGAGCCGATGAGTTCGGCTTCGAGGACTGCCTTGATCTCGTCATGCTTCTTCTTGAGCTCGTCAGTCAGATCCTCGTACTTGACCGGAGTGCTTTCCGCCATCTCGGATGTAGATGGCGATGGGGTGGATGTCGAAGATGGTCCCACCGGGCGTGCCAGAATGTGTTGCGGTCAGAAACCCACCGGCGGGCAGCGACTGGCAACACGGTAGAGCCGGGAACAACTAGGGCTGCGGCTGGCCCCAGTCCCTCAGAGCGACGGCCCGCAAAGCCTCCTGGTCACACGTCCGATGCTATCGCAAGGGCGTGCCACCTGACCTATACCTGGTCGGGAAGGTGTTGGATGATGCCTCGCTTAGTTTCCTGCAGGGCACACACGTAAACGTTAAATACGAGCCTCGATCGGCTCTCAGGTTATCCTGTGAATCGGCTCAAAGAGCCGATCCACCCATGATTCGTACAAGGTGTCCGAATATATGGTGGTCATGCTTGATCAAGATAAAGCTAATGCGATCTACAACGATTTAGGGTTTTCACCGCATAATCGGATCATCCTACTCATGATTGGGCCTCGCGCTCGCTCACGGTGTTCGTAAGCCGATCCTAGACAGGGCCTAAAAACCAACACGAGGTTGATCCCCGGAACATCCTGTCTAGGGCTAGCAAATTACACCCTACACGCCGCTGGATCCTCCAACCCTTTGTAAGGCCTAACTATTGCGGATGTTAAACTAATCCTTGAAGAACAAGGAGCAACCGTAACGGATCGGATCTACTAAACTATGATCAAGCGGGGTGCCGCCCCTACACCTAAGATAGGTGTAAGGGCGGCTAGATGTATAAGGGTTGCACTACGACGAGCATATGATACGAAGAACAATGCTAACCCTAACACGTCTAAGATAACTACGTTGCTCGCCATCAAAAAGGCTTCGGCACGAGCAACGCATGAACAACGTGGGTAGGCTTGTGCTGCCTAGATCGCAAGATGCGATCTAGGCAGCATGGTGCTTACCGGAGAAACCCTCGAGACGAAGGAGTTGGCGATGCGCCGAGATTTGTTGTGTTGAACGTTGGTTGTTGTTTATTTCATAAACCCTAGATACATATTTATAGTCCAAGGGACTTTCTAATTCAGGCGTGCACCTAACCGTGCAAGGGTAAAACTCCAACTCCTAACCGACACGTAATCTAATATGTTACATGATACAAGGGCAAACTAGCCCAAACGTTGCATACGAGGCCGATTCACGTATGTAATCTCCAAGCCCATCTTGATCGCGGCCCATCTCCTGATTTAGCCAAAATCTGGTGATAACAGTCTCTTCATCACCATGATCGCCTCCGGATCGATGTGTGAGTAGTTCACCCCTGAACTATGGGTTCATAGCAGTAGCTAGATGGTTGTCTTCTCCTCATTGTGCTATCATGTTAGATCTTGTGAGCTTCCTATCATGATCAAGATCATCTATTTGTAATGCTACATGTTGTGTTTGTTGGGATCCGATGAATATTGAATACTATGTCAACTTGATTATCAATCTATCATATATGTTGTTTATGTTCTTGCATGCTCTCCGTTGCTAGTAGAGGCTCTGGCCAAGTTGATACTTGTGACTCCAAGAGGGAGTATTTATGCTCGATAGTGGTTTCATGCCTCCATTGAATCTGGGACAGTGACAGAAAGTTCTAAGGTTGTGGATGTGTGATACGTCTCCAACGTATCGATAATTTCTTGTGTTCCATGCCACATTATTGATGTTATCTACATGTTTTATGCACACTTTATGTCATATTCGTGCATTTTCTGGAACTAACCTATTAACAAGATGCCGAAGTGCCGATTCTTGTTTCTGCTGTTTTTGGTTTCAGAAATCCTAGTAAAGAAATATTCTCGGAATTGGACGAAATAAAAGCCCGGAGGCCTATTTTCTCACGAAGCTTCCGGAAGTCCGAAGGAGAGACGAAGAGGGGCCACGGGGGCGCCAAACCCTAGGGCGGCGCGGCCCCCTTGGCCGCGCCGGCCCGTGGTTTGGGCCCCCGTGCCGCCTCTTGACTTGCCCTTCCGCCTACAAATAGCCTCCGTGACGAAACCCCCGGTACCGAGAGCCACGATACGGAAAACATTACCGAGACGCCGTCGCCGCCGATCCCATCTCGGGGGATCCTGGAGATCGCCTCCGGCACCCTGCCGGAGAGGGGAATCATCTCCCGGAGGACTCTACACCGCCATGGTCGCCTCCGGAGTGATGAGTGAGTAGTCTACCCCTGGACTATGGGTCCATAGCAGTAGCTAGATGGTTGTCTTCTCCCCATTGTGCTATCATTGTCGGATCTTGTGAGCTGCCTATCATGATCAAGATCATCTATATGTAATTCTATATGTTGCGTTTGTTGGGATCCGATGAATAGAGAATACTTGTTATGTTGATTATCAAAGCTATGCTTATGTGTTGTTTATGATCTTGCATGCTCTCCGTTATTAGTAGATGCTCTGGCCAAGTAGATGCTTTTAACTCCAAGAGGGAGTACTTATGCTCGATAGTGGGTTCATGCCCGCATTGACACCGGGACGAGTGACGAGAAAGTTCTAAGGTTGTGTTGTGCTTTGTTGCCACTAGGGATAAAACATTGATGCTATGTCTAAGGATGTAGTTGTTGATTACATTACGCACCATACTTAATGCAATTGTCCGTTGTTTGCAACTTAATACTGGAGGGGGTTCGGATGATAACCCGAAGGTGGACTTTTTAGGCATAGATGCGGTTGGATGGCGGTCTATGTACTTTGTCGTAATGCCCAATTAAATCTCACTATACTCATCATGATATGTATGTGCATTGTCATGCTCTCTTTATTTGTCAATTGCCCAACTCGTAATTTGTTCACCCAACATGCTTGTTCGTCTTATGGGAGAGACACCTCTAGTGAGCTCGTGGACCCGGTCCAATTCTCTTTACTCGAAATACAATCTATCGCAATACTTGTTCTCATTGTTTTCTCTGCAAACAATCATCTTCCACACAATACGGTTAATCCTTTGTTACAGCAAGCCGGTGAGATTGACAACCTCATCTGTTTCGTTGGGGCAAAGTAGCTTGGTTGTGTTGTGCGGGTTCCACGTTGGCGCCGGAATCTCCGGTGTTGCGCCGCACTACATCCCGCCGCCATCAACCTTCAACGTGCTTCTTGGCTCCTCCTGGTTCGATAAACCTTGGTTTCTTTCCGAGGGAAAACTTGCTGCTTGTGCTCATCATACCTTCCTCTTGGGGTTGCCCAACGAACGTGTGAAATACACGCCATCAAGCATATTTTCCGGCGCCGTTGCCGGGGAGATCAAGACACGCTGCAAGGGGAGTCTCCACTTCTCAATCTCTTTACTTTGTTTTTGTCTTGCTTTATTTTATTTACTACTTTGTTTGCTGCACTAAATCAAAATACAAAAAAATTAGTTGCTAGTTCTACTTTATTTGCTATCTTGTTTGCTATATCGAAAACACAAAAAAAATTAGTTTACTTGCATTTACTTTATCTAGTTTACTTTATTGTCTTGCACTCTATATTAAAAATACAAAAAAAATTTACTTTTGTTACCATGTCTAGCTCTGAGCCTGTTACTTCTTCGCCTGAAGAATTAGTCTTCACTTTTAAACAAGGGGATGAGGAGAGTTTTAAGGATGCTTGGTCTAGAATTTTTACTTCTTACCGTGAAACTGAACCTCAAATGACTCTAAGTTTGCTCCTTAGTAATTTCTATTTTGGTCTTATGGTTCGCTATAGATATGCTTTGGATACTTTAGTGGGAGGAGATTTCCTTCATTGCAATGGGGATCAAGCTTTTAATGCCATAAAGAAGTTGGTTGCATCATATGATTCAGCTAATAACTTTGATTCAGTCCTCGCTAGCATATATAGTAGATTAAATACTCGGAGATAAGTACATCTCGCTTGAATGATAACTATTGCCACGTTCGTAATCGTCTTGAACAAGTCTTAGTGAACTCTAAACTCTCATTGTGGGATCCTTCTGTTAAAATTTTTATCGGTGATCGAACACTCCATGCCTACTTGTGATATTATGTATGAATTTTGCCTTATGCCTGAAAGTATTTACAAATCTTTGAAACTTTGGGGAGTTGAGGAAGGAGGAGAAAAGATAACTCTCATTGATAACTCTACTATAATCCCTAAAGGAATAGCCGCAGGTGTGCATACAACTATTTGTGGAAGAACAATATCTATTGATTATCTTGTTGTTGAAACAGGAAAACTCACACTCGGAAGATCCCTGCTGAAACTATTAGGAGCAGTCATTGATGTTGGAGAAGGCACTTTGAAATTCACCTCTATACCGGGAGAAACTCGTATATTTCCTAAACCAAAGGGAAAGAAAAACAATAAGAAAGGTAAGGGTAAAGCCCAAGGTAATGTTGACGCACCACCCTTCGATAATACTTGATACACACTTTCTGCGCCTAGCTGAAAGGCGTTAAAGAAAAGCGCTTATGGGAGACAACCCATGTTTTTACCTACAGTACTTTGCTTTTATTTTGTGTCTTGGAAGTTGTTTACTACTGTAGCAACCTCTCCTTATCTTAGTTTTGAGTTTTGTTGTGCCAAGTTAAGCCGTTGATAGAAAAGTAAGTACTAGATTTGGATTACTGCGCAGTTCCAGATTTCTTTGCTGTCACGAATCTGAGCCCACTGCCCTGCAGGAAGCTCAGAAAATTATGCCAATTTACGTGCATGATCCTCAGATATGTACGCAACTTTCATTCAATTTGAGCATTTTCATTTGAGCAAGTCTGGTGCCATTTTAAAATTCGTCAATACGAACTGTTCTGTTTTGACAGATTCTGCCTTTTATTTCGCATTGCCTCTTTCGCTATGTTGGATGAATTTCTTTGATCCACTAATGTCCAGTAGCATTATGCAATGTCCAGAAGTGTTAAGAATGAGTGTGTCACCTCTGAATATGTCAATTTATATTGTGCACTAACCCTCTAATGAGTTGTTTCGAGTTTGGTGTGGAGGAAGTTTTCAAGGATCAAGAGAGGAGTATGATGCAACATGATCAAGGAGAGTGAAAGCTCTAAGCTTGGGGATGCACCCGGTGGTTCACCCCTGCATATATCAAGAAGACTCAAGCGTCTAAGCTTGGGGATGCCCAAGGCATCCCCTTCTTCATCAACAAATTATCGGGTTCCTCCCCGAAACTACATTTTTATTCGGCCACATCTTATGTGCTTTTTCTTGGAGCGTCGTTTTGTTTTTGTTTTTGTTTTGTTTGAATAAAATGGATCCTAGCATTCACTTTATGGGAGAGATACACACTCCGCTGTAGCATATGGACAAATATGTCCTTGGTTTCTACTCATAGTATTCATGGCGAAGTTTCTCCTTCGTTAAATTGTTATATGGTTGGAATTGGAAAATGATACATGTAGTAATTGCTATAAATGTTTTGGGTAATGTGATACTTGGCAATTGTTGTGTTCATGCTTAAGCTCTTGCATCATATGCTTTGCACCCATTAATGAAGAAATACATAGAGCATGCTAAAATTTGGTTTGCATATTTGGTTTCTCTAAGGTCTAGATAATTTCTAGTTTTGAGTTCGAACAACAAGGAAGACGGTATAGAGTATTATAATGCTTTCAATATGTCTTTTATGTGAGTTTTGCTGTACCGGTTCATCCTTGTGTTTGCCTCAAATAACCTTGCTAGCCTAAACCTTGTATCGAGAGGGAATACTTCTCATGCATCCAAAATACTTGAGCCAACCACTATGCCATTTGTGTCCACCATACCTACCTACTACATGGTATTTTCCAGCCATTCCAAAGTAAATTGCTTGAGTGCTACCTTTAAAATTCCATCATTCACCTTTGCAATATATAGCTCATGGGACAAATAGCTTAAAAACTATTGTGGTATTGAATATGTAATTATGCACTTTATCTCTTATTAAGTTGCTTGTTGTGCGATAACCATGTTTACTGGGGAACGCCATCAACTCGTTGTTGAATTTCATGTGAGTTGCTATGCATGTTCGTCTTGTCGGAAGTAAGGGCGATCTACACTGAGTTGAATGGTTTGAGCATGCATATTGTGAGAGAAGAACATTGGGCCGCTAACTAAAGCCATGTTCCATGGTGGAAGTTTCAGTTTTGGACAAACATCCTCAAATCTCTAATGAGAAAAGAATTAATTGTTGTTGAATGCTTAAAGCATTAAAAGAGGAGTCCATCATCTGTTGTCTATGTTGTCCCGGTATGGATGTCTAAGTTGAGAATAATCAAAAGCGAGAAATCCAAATGCGAGCTTTCTCCTTAGACCTTTGTACGAGCGGCATAGAGGTACCCCTTTGTGATACTTGGTTAAAGCATATGTATTGCGGTGATAATCCAGGTAGTCCAAGCTAATTAGGACAAGGTGCGAGCACTATTAGTACACTATGCATGAGGCTTGCAACTTATAAGATATAATTTACATGATGCATATGCTTTATTACTACCGTTGACAAAATTGTTTCATGTTTTCAAAATCAAAGCTCTAGCACAAATATAGCAATCAATGCTTTTCCTCTATGAGGACCATTCTTTTACTTTCAATGTTGAGTCAGTTCACCTATTTCTCTCCACCTCAAGAAGCAAACACTTGTGTGAACTGTGCATTGATTCTTACATACTTGCTTATTGCACTTATTATATTACTCTATGTTGACAATATCCATGAGATATACATGTTACAAGTTGAAAGCAACCGCTGAAACTTAATCTTCTTTTGTGTTGCTTCAATACCTTTACTTTGAATTATTGCTTTATGAGTTAACTCTTATGCAAGACTTATTGATGCTTGTCTTGAAGTGCTATTCATGAAAAGTCTTTGCTTTATGATTCACTTGTTTACTCATGTCATACACATTGTTTTGATCGCTGCATTCACTACATATGCTTTACAAATAGTATGATCAAGTTTATGATGGCATGTCACTCCAGTAAATTATCTTTGTTATCGTTTTACTCGCTCGGACGAGCAGTAACTAAGCTTGGGGATGCTGATACGTCTCCAACGTATCGATAATTTCTTGTGTTCCATGCCACATTATTGATGTTATCTACATGTTTTATGCACACTTTATGTCATATTCGTGCATTTTCCGGAACTAACCTATTAACAAGATGCCGAAGTGCCGATTCTTGTTTTCTCGCTGTTTTTGGTTTCGAAATCCTAGTAAAGAAATATTCTCGGAATTGGACGAAATAAAAGCCCGGAGGCCTATTTTCTCACGAAGCTTCCGAAGTCCGAAGGAGAGACGAAGAGGGGCCACGGGGCGCCAAACCCTAGGGCGGCGCGGCCCCCCCTTGGCCGCGCCGGCCTGTGGTTTGGGCCCCCGTGCCGCCTCTTGACTTGCCCTTCCGCCTACAAATAGCCTCCGTGACGAAACCCCCGATACCGAGAGCCACGATACGGAAAACATTACCGAGACGCCGTCGCCGCCGATCCCATCTCGGGGGATCCTCGGAGATCGCCTCCGGCACCCTCGCCGGAGAGGGGAATCATCTCCCGGAGGACTCTACACCGCCATGGTCGCCTCCGGAGTGATGAGTGAGTAGTCTACCCCTGGACTATGGGTCCATAGCAGTAGCTAGATGGTTGTCTTCTCCCCATTGTGCTATCATTGTCGGATCTTGTGAGCTGCCTATCATGATCAAGATCATCTATATGTAATTCTATATGTTGCGTTTGTTGGGATCCGATGAATAGAGAATACTTGTTATGTTGATTATCAAAGCTATGCTTATGTGTTGTTTATGATCTTGCATGCTCTCCGTTATTAGTAGATGCTCTGGCCAAGTAGATGCTTTTAACTCCAAGAGGGAGTACTTATGCTCGATAGTGGGTTCATGCCCGCATTGACACCGGGACAATGTGATGAAAGTTCTAAGGTTGTGTTGTGTCTGTTGCCACTAGGGATAAAACATTGATGCTATGTCTAAGGATGTAGTTGTTGATTACATTACGCACCATACTTAATGCAATTGTCTCGTTGTTTGCAACTTAATACCGGAGGGGGTTCGGATGATAACCCGAAGGTGGACTTTTTAGGCATAGATGCAGTTGGATGGCGGTCTATGTACTTTGTCGTAATGCCCAATTAAATCTCACTATACTCATCATGATATGTATGTGCATTGTCATGCTCTCTTTATTTGTCAATTGCCCAACCGTAATTTGTTCACCCAACATGCTGTTCGTCTTATGGGAGAGACACCTCTAGTGAACTGTGGACCCCGGTCCAATTCTCTTTACTGAAATACAATCTACTGCAATACTTGTTCTACTCGTTTTCTCTCGCAAACAATCATCTTCCACACAATACGGTTAATCCTTTGTTACAGACAAGCCGGTGAGATTGACAACCTCACTCGTTTCGTTGGGGCAAAGTAGCTTGGTTGTGTTGTGCAGGTTCCACGTTGGCGCCGGAATCTCCGGTGTTGCGCCGCACTACATCCCGCCGCCATCAACCTTCAACGTGCTTCTTGGCTCCTCCTGGTTCGATAAACCTTGGTTTCTTTCTGAGGGAAAACTTGCTGCTGTGCTCATCATACCTTCCTCTTGGGGTTGCCCAACGAACGTGTGAAATACACGCCATCAATGTGTTGTTGCCACTAGGGATAAAACATCAATGCTTTATCTAAGGATATTTGTGTTGATTACATTACGCACCATACTTAATGCAATTGTCTGTTGTTTGCAACTTAATACTGGAAGGGGTTCGGATGATAACCTGAAGGTGGACTTTTTAGGCATAGATGCATGCTGGATAGCGGTCTATGTATTTTGTCGTAATGCCCTGATTAAATCTCATAGTACTCATCATGATATATGTATGTGCATGTTATGCCTTCTTTATTTGTCAATTGCCCAACTGTAATTTGTTCACCCAACATGCTATTTCTTATGGGAGAGACACCACTAGTGAACTGTGGACCCCGGTCCATTCTTTACATCTGAAATACAATCTATCTGCAATACTTATTCTTTACTTGTTCTTCGCAAACAAACATCATCTTCCACACTATACATCTAATCCTTTGTTTTCAGCAAGCCGGTGAGATTGACAACCTCATCTGTTACGTTGGGGCAAAGTACTTTGATTGTGTTGTGCAGGTTCCACGTTGGCGCCGGAATCCCTGGTGTTGCGCCGCACTACACTCCGCCACCAACAACCTTCACGTGTTCCTTGACTCCTACTGGTTCGATAAACCTTGGTTTCTTACTGAGAGAAACTTGCTGCTGTACGCATCACACCTTCCACTTGGGGTTCCCAACGGGCGTGTGCTTTACGCGTCATCAAGCTAAATTTCTGGCGCCGTTGCCGGGGAGATCAAGACACGCTGCAAGGGGAGTCTCCCACATCCAATCTCTTTACTTTGTTTTTGTCTTGCTTTACTTTATTTTATTTACTGCTTTGTTTGCTCTCTATATCAAAAATATAAAAAAATTAGTTGCTAGTTTTACTTTATTTACTGTCTTGTTCTCCATATTAAAAACACAAAAAAAATTAGTTACTTGCATTTACTTTATTTAGTTTTCTTTTTTTTTACTACTGTTAAAATGAATACTCCTGAGAACACTAAGTTGTGTGATTTCACTAGTTAGGCTTAATGGAAAACAACAAAAATATTAGAGATCTTTATAGTTTTATCTTGAGTTAGGACATGAGGTGTTTGAAGAGAAAATTAAAAAACCCATGGAACTTTGTTTGCAAAATAGTTGTAGCAATGTTATTAGCATGAACTCTTTGAACACTATTATTGCTAATGCTATGGAATAATTTAAGCTTGGGGAAGCTGGTTTTGATGAGCATGATATTTTTAGTCCCCCAAGCATGGAGGAGAGAATTTACTTTGATGACACTTTTCTTCCTATTTATGATGATAGTGGTATTTTGGTGCCACCTACTATTGAGGATAAAGTTTATTATGATTATACTATGCCTCCTACATTTGATGATTATGGTGATGAGAATAATAATGATAGCTACTTTATTGAATTTGCTCCCACTACAATTAATAAGAATGACTATGCTTATGTTGGGAGTAGTAATTATTTTATGCATGAGACTCATGATAAGAATGCTTTATGTCATAGTTATATTGTTGAGTTTGTTCATGATGCTACTGGAAATTATTATGAGAGAGGAAAATATGGTTGTAGAAATTTTCATGTTACTAAAACACCTCTCTATATGCTGAAATTTTTGAAGTTACACTTGTTTTGTCTTCCTATGCTATTCACTTTGTTCTTCATTGACTTGTTTATTTACAAGATTCCTTTTTATAGGAAGTGGGTTAGGCTTAAATTTGTTTCATACTTGCTTTTTGATGCTCTCTTTGCTTCAACTCTCATCCTTATGCGAGTGCATCATTAAATTTACTGAGTCCATCTTAATGGCTATAAAGAAAGCACTTCTTGGGAGATAACCCATGTTTTTATTTTGCTACTGTTTTGTTGAGTCTTGGAAGTTGTTACTACTGTAGCAACCTCTCATTATCTTTATTTTATTGCATTGTTGTGCCAAATAAGTCTTTGATAGTAAAGTCAATACTAGATTTGGATTACTGCGCAGGAACAGATTTCTTGCTATCACGAAATTAAGCCGCCCCTGCTATAGAAAATTTAGAAAAATCTGCCAATTTACGTGCGTGATCCTCAGATATGTACGCAACTTTCATTCAATTTGAGCATTTTCATCTGAGCAAGTTAAGTGCCCCTGAAAAATTCGTCTTTACAGACTGTTCTGTTTTGACAGATTCTGCCTTTTATTTCGCATTGCCTGTTTTGCTATGTTTGATAGATTTCTTTGTTCCGTTATCTTTCAGTAGCTTTGTGCAATGTCCAGAAGTGTTAAGAATGATTATGTCACCTCTGAATATATGAATTTTCAATTATGCACTAACCCTATAATAAGTTTGTTTTGAGTTTGGTGTGGAGGAAGTTTTCAAGGGTCAAGAGAGGAAGATGATACAATATGATCAAGAAGAGTGAAAAGTCTAAGCTTGGGGAGGCCCCCGTGGTTCATCCCTGCATATTTTAAGAAGACTGAAGCATCTAATCTTGGGGATGCCCAAGGCATCCCTTCTTCATCGACAACTTTTCAGGTCACCTCTAGTGAAACTATATTTTTATTCCGTCACATCTTATGTGCTTTACTTGGAGCGTCTGTTTGTTTTTATTTTTGTTTTTGTTTGAATAAAATCGGATCCTAGCATTCTTTGTTTGGGAGAGAGACACGCTCCGCTGTTTCGTATGAACACATATGTTCTTAGCTTTATTCTTAATGTTCATGGCGAAGGTTGAAACTCGCTTCGTTCATTGTTATATGGTTGGAAACGGAAAATGCCGCATGTGGTAAATGGTATAATGTCTTGAATAATTTGATACTTGGCAATTGTTGTGCTCATATAGATCATATTTAAGCTCTTGCATCATGTACCTTGTACCCATTAATGAAGAACTACATAGAGCTTGTTAAAATTTGGTTTGCATAATTGGTCTCTAGAGTCTAGATATTTTCTGGTTAAGGTGTTTGAACAACAAGGAGATGATGTAAAGTATTATAATGCTTGCAATATGTTCATATGTGAGCTTTCTGTACCATTTTATACTTGAGTATGCTTCAAACAACCTTGCTAGCCTAGCCTTGTATTGAGAGGAATTCTTCTCGTGCATCCAAATCCTTGAGCCAAAAACTATGCCATTTGTGTCCACCATACCTACCTACTACATGGTATTTCTCTGCCATTTCAAAGTACATTACTTGAGTGCTACCTTTAAAATTCTATCTTTTGTCTTTACAATATATAGCTCATGGGAAAATAGCCTTAAAAACTATTGTGGTGAAGAATATGCAGCTATGTATCTTATTTCTTAATAAGTTGCTTGTTGAGCGGTAACCATGTTTCTGGGGACGCCATCAACTATTTTACCTTTGTTGAATATCATGTGAGTTGCTATGCATGTTCGTCTTGTCTGAAGTAAGGGCGATTTTCATGATCAAATGGTTTGAGTATGCATATTGTTAGAGAAGAACATTGGGCCGCTAACTAAAGCCGTGATCCATGGTGGAAGTTTCAGTTTGGACAATTAAATCCTCGATCTCTTATGAGAATATTATCTGTGGTTGAATGCTTATACATTAAAGAGGAGTCCATTATCTGTTGTCTATGTTGTCCCGGTATGGATGTCTAAGTTGAGAATAATCAAAAAAGCGAGAAATCCAATGCGAGCTTTCTCCTTAGACCTTTGTACGAGCGGCATAGAGGTACCCCTTTGTGACACTTGGTTGAAACATATGCTATGCAATGATAATCCATGTTAATCCAAGCTAATTAGGATAAGGTGCGAGCACTATTGGTATACTATGCATGAGGCTTGCAACTTATAGGATGTCTTATACATAACACATATGATTTATTACTACCGTTGACAAAATTGTTTCTATGTTTTTAAAATGAAAAGCTCTAGCACAAAAATAGTAATCCATGCTTCCCTCTACGAAGGGCCAATCTTCTACTTTATTGTTGAGTCAGTTTACCTATTCTCTCTATCTCAGAAGCAAACACTTGTATCAACTGTGTGCATTGATTCTTACATGTTTACCTATTGCACTTGTTATATTACTTTGTGTTGACAATTATCCATGAGATATACATGTTGAAGTTGAAAGCAACTGCTGAAACTTATATCTTCCTTTGTGTTGTTTCAAAGCTTTCTACTAAGAATTTATTGCTTTATGAGTTAACTCTTATGCAAGTCTTATTGATGCTTGTCTTGAAAGTACTATTCATGAAAAGTCTTTGCTATATGATTCAGTTGTTTACTCATTGTCTTCACCATTTCTTCGAATCGCTGCATTCATCTCATATGCTTTACAATAGTATTGATCAAGATTATGATAGCATGTCACTTCAGAAATTATCCTTGTTATCGTTTACCTACTCAAGGGCGAGTATGAACTAAGCTTGGAGATGCTTGATACGTCTCAAACGTATCCATAATTTCTTATATTACATGCTACTTTTATGATGATACTCATATGTTTTATACACATTATATGTCATTGTTATGCATTTTCCGGCACTAACCTATTGACGAGATGCCGAAGAGCCAGTTGTTGTTTTCTGCTGTTTTTGGTTTCAGAAATCCTACAAAGGAAATATTCTCGGAATTGGACGAAATCAACGCCCAGGGTCTTATTTTTCCACGAAGCTTCCAGAAGACCGAAAAGATCACGAAGTGGGGCGAGGAGGCGCCGCCACACTAGGGCCGCGCGCCCCAAGGGGGGCCCGCGCCGCCCTAGCGTGTGGCCCCCTCGTGACGCCCCCGACTCTACCCTTCCGCCTACTTAAAGCCTTCGTCGCGAAAACCCCAGTACCGAGAGCCACGATACGGAAAACCTTCCAGAGACGTCGCCGCCGCCAATCCCATCTCGGGGGATTCGAGAGATCGCCTCCGGCACCTTGCCGGAGAGGGGAATCATCTCCCGGAGGTCTCTTCATCACCATGATCGCCTCCGGATCGATGTGTGAGTAGTTCACCCCTGGACTATGGGTCCATAGCAGTAGCTAGATGGTTGTCTTCTCCTCATTGTGCTATCATGTTCGATCTTGTGAGCTGCCTATCATGATCAAGATCATCTATTTGTAATGCTACATGTTGTGTTTGTTGGGATCCAATGAATATTGAATACTATGTCAAGTTGATTATCAATCTATCATATATGTTGTTTATGTTCTTGCATGCTCTCCGTTGCTAGTAGAGGCTCTGGCCAAGTTGATACTTGTGACTCCAAGAGGGAGTATTTATGCTCGATAGTGGGTTCATGCCTCCATTGAATCTGGGACGAATGATGGAAAGTTCTAAGGTTGTGGATGTCTTGTTGCCACTAGGGATAAAACATCAATTCTTTGTCTAAGGATATTTGTGTTGATTACATTATGCACCATACTTAATGCAATTGTCTGTTGTTTGCAACTTAATACTGGAAGGGGTTCGGATGATAACCTGAAGATGGACTTTTTAGGAATAGATGCATGCTGGATAGCGGTCTATGCACTTTGTCGTAATGCCCTGATTAAATCTCATAGTACTCATCATGATATATGTATGTGCATTGTTATGCCTTCTTTATTTGTCAATTGCCCAACTGTAATTTGTTCACCCAACATGATATTTCTTATGGGAGAGACACCACTAGTGAACTGTGGACCCCGGTCCATTCTTTACATCTGAAATACAATCTACTGCAATACTTATTCTTTACTTTTCTTCGCAAACAAACATCATCTTCCACACTATACATCTAATCCTTTGTTTTCAGCAAGCCGATGAGATTGACAACCTCACTGTTACGTTGGGGCAAAGTACTTTGATTGTGTTGTGCAGGTTCCACGTTGGCGCCGGAATCCCTGGTGTTGCGCCGCACTACACTCCGCCACCAACAACCTTCACGTGTTCCTTGACTCCTACTAGTTCGATAAACCTTGGTTTCTTACTGAGGGAAACTTGCTGCTGTACGCATCACACCTTCCACTTGGGGTTCCCAACGGGCGTGTGCTTTACGCGTCATCACTCGTCCACAGGCGTCCACAGGTACACGGTGGTTAGCAGAAAAGAGAGAAGATAAGGAAGATGGGTGGGATCCACCCACGTGGCTTCCCTGGGTTTGCCCATACGTGAGACACGCGTCGCTTGCGGAAGCCGGGGGTTGCAAGTCGAGCGATCCCCCAGAGGCATTCAATCATTTTCCATAAGAAAATGTACCGACGCTCGCATCCACGGTTGCTTTGGGAGCTCGTCCTCCTCAAACCTTTGGTTCGCACCACTCACCTCCCCTCCAGCTTCAGCAACATTAGGAAAAGAAGAAAATATGCATTCTCACTCGACACAACGTGATGGTATTTATATAGAGGCACTTTCCTATCTTCTTAACCTGAAATGAGGTGTACCCTAGAAAGAGATCTAGTGAAGACAGGTGGGCTTAGCTCAGAGAATTAGAGCACATGGCTATGAACCACGGTGTTGGAGGTTCGTATCCCTCCTCGCCCACAACCTTCTAAAGGGGGAAGGGCCTTTATTTTCCCATGAGGAAGTCATGATTGGGATAACGGACGTAAAGCTATTAAACTTATGTATACTCCTTCCTTTTGTTGAAGTGAGTCGTAGAGCACAATGTGATATGATGAGATATAATGCAATAGAAATAGAAATAAGGATAGCGAACGGGTTACCTACTCCTAAAGGTCAAAGCAAGCCTTTTAATTCAGTTGTGATCCGCAAAAGTTGTTACATAATCAATCCAAATTAGTGCAGGCTAGGCAAAATATCAGCCCGCATCCCGCGCCGCTTAACACCTTAGTGGCACTACAATAAGATTGTATTTGTATGAAATGTTTGGTCACACAACCGTGGCTTCCAAAGCTATCATGTGTTTACTCATATGATCCTATCACCGCCTCATGTTAACGTCACATCTCTGTCTAACCTAACATCTAATGACCACACGGCACATGAGGTGGGGTGGGGGCAAACCTGGGCAAAATCGTGTCTTCTCATCTAAGTGTTCCATCATGGCCAACCAAATCACATACAAAGTACCATACTTTGTGAGGCACCAACATAATATCCCTTAACATCTTTGCATGTTTTGGTTTTCACATTTGCAATGGGAACCACCATTTATTGTCTCCTTCTAACTGACATTGGAGAACCAAGATGGTCTCCTATGTTTGATACAATATTTTTAATATAGAACACATATTAAGAAATCAGTTAGTGTATTCTGATTGGTGTAAGCTTCTAACAAGTTGGAAGAACGATAACAACGAGACACGACGATTTCCATGTCCAAGAGTGGTTATTTCTCCACTGTACTAGATACATAGGTCTCTTTCCTTTTGTTAATTGTAATCACCGCATAATTTTAGATACTTAGCGTCTCACTAATAAATAGCACATTGCAAGGCATGCCCATTAAAAGTTTACTGCCTTGTTTCAAAATATAAGTATTTTTATAAAGTCAAACTAGTTTTCTAAAAAATCTTATATTTTGGAACAAAGGTAATATACCGGAAGAATAATCATGGTTACAAATGTTCTTTACTTTGTGTTTTATAAAACTTGAACACTACATCACTTCTGGATATGTACAATAAGAACATCCTACATGTCCAAGATCTCTTTATTATCGCTACAAAGATATAGATTTGCTCAAACATTGAAGAAAATAAATCGTGAAAGAAACTACCCCCACACCAGCCCCACCCGGTGGATGTGTGTTGTGAATAACTCGAGATTAACACACTCTTAAATTTCCAAAAATACGCATAGGAATCAATGTAAACTTCAACATCAATGTATACTAACTCACAGTGCATTGCTCATGTTAGAATGAAACATATGCATCAAACATACATGAAGGAACAACACACTTAGCTCTCTCTTGGGCTACACCCTCTATGGTATGGACAGAAGCTCTCTCGGGCAGAGACGTGGTAGGGGAGAGATTCTCAGAACAATTGTAGCTGTAGAAAATTAAAACACATTGACATTAATATTTTTACATGGAAAATCTCTCGACTTGAAAGTAAAAAACCACGGGCCAAAGCCACCCAAATCTTCCTCCGCTATTCTCAAATGGGATATAACTTGTTCTTCTCTAAAGACCACAAGATGATTCATGCATCGGGATACACGTAGACCTTGGATGCCAACAAAAAGATTTTGGGAAGAAGAACTAGGGATTGGATTTGGACTTCACAACCTTGTGGGCAGTGCCCGGTGCTTGATTTTAACATCTTCTTTCAACCTTTTCTCCTTCCCTTATCTCTTGCTTATCTTCCATTTTATTAGATGGAGCTTAACATGGGATTGTCTTCACTCCACCTAGTGGTGGTTGGATGAGAGTTTTATCATCTCTCTTCCCTCATGTGCAAAATTTAAAATAACCTTCAGTCATAACCCTAATGGGTAGTGGGGTCTTGTGCTTGTTTAGGCCATTTGAAATGCTACATTTAGGCCATCTCCTCGCAGGCCATATGAGAAGGATGCCCAATATACTATGTTATAAAGGGTTTTTATTCTAATTTGAGATATTATGTAAAGAAAACATATCTAAAATCAAAGCATATGTGTATAATATGGCGTTGAAAAGGACACCATACATCATGCATTAACCGTGTGATCTTGTGATCAAGTTATTACCCCTCCGGCTCTATAATATATAGCTTCATAAACTACACTAGGTTATTTGGGCTCAAGATTTACATGACAAATCCATATGTGTGATCCCGTTTAAGGTAGATACATTCTCTATGGAATATTTACATGACAAATCCTCAGAAATGATTATATACGTGGTGATTCTTTAATGAAATCATCTCAAACATGTAGATGGGCTCATGATACTACAGTAGAGCTTGTATTAATTTTAAAAACAAAGTCTTCATATTCAGCTATCAAGCTGCATAACAAATTCACGGGAAGCAGCCACGGGAAGGAAGTTGTAAGTTAAACATTGATGCTGCATATAATGCATATGAAAAAATAGAGCTACAACAGTAATAACGAAATACCATAATGATTTTATTGTAGTGACAAGTAGTTGTTGACATGATTTTGTTCCTAATTATTGTGCTTACAATCTTGTCTATATAAATGAGCTAATTTTTTTGAAGAAAATATGAATATATCTCAAGCTCTTATGGAAACCAACTCCATGGAAATGGTTACACTTTGGAAACACAAGAATCATCATCGAGCTATTTTATTGCCGATTGGAAGAGTTGTTAGAAGGATGTTATCATTTAATATCTCTCAGGTAAATAGAGAAGAAAATAGAGTAGCAAATGAACTTGATAAATTTGCTTCTCTATCTGATCCAAGTTGTTTCTAGAGTAACCATGTGCCGGCAAACATCATTCAGTTTCTCGAGCAAGATTCTAACCATGATATTTAAGTAACGGAACTGTAGGGGTTCGTAGCAAAAAACAAAAAATTTCTAACTAAACGCAAACCCTAATATGCCCAAGATCTATTCATGTAGTAATGCGGTAACGGAAATGATATCGCTAACGTACCATCGTAGATCGATAGTGGTTAACGTTCCGCTAGAACATGGTTGATGTAGACGAGCATGCGTCGCTGAACTTAGGGTTGTGTAGAAGTCCTCTCCCATGACGTTGAGTGCAGCAGGTGCACCACCTAGCTAGTAGTTTCGCACACGTACGGTGCTCAACGACGCTCCCGGCTCTTATCCAGTGAAGTTGCGGAAGTAGATCTTCTGGATCCGGATCCCAGCAGCGCTCCCGCGTACCGTGTGTTTAGTATTTAATTGTGTATTTAATTTTCCCCTATGGGTGTCTTTATATAGGGGGAAAAGGTGGGACAAAATAAAGGAGGAGGTGGGAGGCCGGCCCACTTGGCCCGGCCGGCCAACCCCTCCCCTCTCCCTCATAGGCCCCTTCCATATGGGGCCAATAAAGGTATGTAGGCATTTTTAATTAAATAAAAACATTTTTATTAAACTAAATATATTTCAATATATTAGTTCATTTAATTAACATATCAACATATCCTTTAATAGCCATTAATCCGAGACACCTCCCGAACTATTATGAACAACTTTCCGGATATATCTCTTAACTACATTGAATACAAAACTATATCGAGTTTCGTTGAACCCTTAAGTGTGTTACCCTATGGTTCGGTAATAACATAGTCATGATCCGGGACAATGTCTCCGTTCAAATCGATCACTAGGGGGTCTCGATAACCATGGTGATCTCTATGCATTACACGAAGATACAATCATCGTTTGAACCATTTCATTGAGTCTTATTCCGTTTGTTCACATTCAATACCGGCACTCGTCCGAGACATGATCAACGATATCTCAATACCTAGTTCGGTCTCGTTACCGACAAGGCAATTTTAACTCGTTCATGTGTGATTCCATCCCCATGACCTAGTCATACGCTGCGTAGCTTTCATGGATCTAATCTCACCGAGTGAGCCCCATATGTATTTTTCCGTCACGTGGATGAACAAATTCCGCTCTTGATCCATACGCCTCAACCATCCGATTGGTATACCCAGCCACACCTTTATGGTCATCCTGTTACGGTACGGCGGTTGATGTAGCTAAGGTAACCTTCAGAGACAATGATTAGATATGATCTCACGGTCTAAGGATTATATCACTATGCACTTAAATAAGCATCGTAACATTGGACTCGATGTGACTTGATCATGTTACAATACTTATGTTATGGGTATGTCCATCATATAATTCATCCAATCGATATGATCTCATTGTCAATGACATGTGTGTCCATGATCGGGAAAACCTCGATCAACGATTGACCAAAATGAACTAGTTATGCACTTTTGTGCTTACTAGGGCTCTTTGTTTGTTTACAATATCACACGTGCATTAATGTTTCCACTTAATACCATTATAGCCTTGTCAAGAAACTAATTATAAACATTTAACATATAATAAATATCCATTATTATTTGTCTCTAGAGCACAATCTTCAACAGGAACTCTTGGTTGACTCTAAATAAGGCAAGACATGCGAACTATTAAAGTTTCAAGTGGGATCCCACCTAAATTCCACTTCTAGTTCTTTTTGTGGATTTCTAGTTCAAAATTTTGATCACTTGGGTCTCTACCAACTATGAACCACATGCAGGTACAGATCATGTAAACTCTAGAATATTCTTAGTTACATACATCTAAGCCTAAAAAAATAATAAACATATAAGCCTCAACCAAGATTTTTGTTACGAACTATATATGTTCCAAATAGTGGCTCGAACATATTTTAAGGGAAATAAAAAAGATCGCAACACAAAAGGATACTTCAGATTTCTGGCTGCACCAACAATGAATCACCGAGGGATGAATAAAAAAAATCTATGATTAAGAAAAATAATTTATCAAGAATATTTCCAAAGGGTAAATGTGTCAAACTAATTTTTAGGAGTAAACTGTATATTATATTGCAAAATATAATGTTCCAATTTCATGCAAGCGTATTTTAAATAATGTGAAAACTAAAAAAAAGATCAAACTTAATATTTAGCATAAATGTTATATGGTTAATGTTGTACAAAAAAATGATATATGTTGTAAATGACAAGAGTTTTAAATAAGTAAAAAGTTGTATAACTAACGTTAATATCGGTTTGCATGATACCTCATACTTCACTACATTGTTCCTTTTCTATGTGGACTTACATATATCGTGTTGAAGACCCTGCTGAGATGAAGCGTAAAGACTGGTCACTGTGGTCACGGTTGGAGAAGATGGCTCTGGAGCTCCGAGCTTGGTAGGGTTAGTGTCGTTGTTTCGTCTACTCGTGTGTGTGGATGTTGTAACCCATCATAAAGCTGCCCTAGTAGGTTGCTACCCAATACACTCATCTTCTATCACCATCACAAGACCATCTAACCAAGTTTTTTCTCACCGATAACCCTACTACCCTCCGAGGTCACGATAAGTGGCACCACGACCATGTTTTTAATTTTAGTTTTTGAATGGGTAACAACCAGTTGCCATTTTCATAAGAGATCCAGTTATTGTTGGATAATTAGGCAATATTTTTATGAATAATTTTAGAATAAAAACATTACATAAAACAAAGTAGTCCCCCCTTCCCTTCATTAGTGGATTCAAATAAAGTTCGGAAAAAGAAGAAAGTGAATAAATTGAGGAAAATCCAGTAGTAAATCATTTCTCCTAGGGGGGGCATTAGGAAATAATTATCTTTCATTCCAAGCAAGACCCTTCTAGAAAAAAGTGGGTTGTAGTCCCTGTGTTAAAATATGTTTTCGGTTTACTCTGTATGAATCTATATTATTCCATTCTAATTTCTTCCCGACACTTCCCAAGAAAAATCCCGAATTGGATCCAAATTCGACAACTACGTACTACCACATGTACCTCGAACATACTAGACACATTCGACAACATGATGAACAAAAACATATAGTAACTAAACATGTGTCTGCAAAACATGTTAAACAGATAAACAAGAGCAAGACCCATGTACTAACCATTTGCAGATGAAGCAGCAGTTGTGTAGGAGGTGGCAAAACCCTATTTCGGTTATGGTGTGTTAGGCTCAGGAAACCCTACATGTCGTGAGAGCGACGAAGTAGGAGGAGCGAGTGTACCACTCATTTTCTCATTCACTTACCAAGTGGTGGAACACCCTTCCTTACAAAGATGTTTAACTTCTCTCAACTTTTCATGTGTAACTAAACTTTAGCATCCCACCTCTTGACACTCTTGAGTCTTGAGCTGCCACCAGTATGGGCTGCCACACATCTGGGATTTGAGATTTAGTGAGAATCTAAAATCATACATGAGCCACAAACTTGGTCCCAATATTTCAATGGTTATTTGATGCAATATTTTCAGGTCGCACGTATTCATTTTAGTATATTTCTAAGAGTCCACGATTTTTGTTCAGTTGGAAGAAAAAGATAACGAAGAGGGAGAATTATATGCACATCCAAGAGTGGTCCTCTGCATTGTCCTAGATGTCTTCTCTTTGCCACGGTTCTCCTGTCTAAATTTAGTCACCGCATAATTTCACATTCATGCGAGCACCAGTTGGTAAAGATTGCATAATTGCACACTGCATGTCATGTTTCTAAACCACTAGGTTGAAGTGGATGGCAAAAGAGAAGGCGGCCTTTTTCATCCATGCATGCACGGGAAATTCCCTTGTGATTTCATCTCGAAAATACAGACACACCTCCTTGGACGACCACCTCAATCTGCATGCAGCTGCATTCTAGCTAGCTAGATTGAATTCGATCGATTGAGGCGAGCTAGCTCGATCTGCAGGGAGGCCGGCCGGTGATCAATCGGGCGCTGGATCGATCAACCTACTAATCAGTGCTCTGGCATGCACAAAATCGATCAATCGATCGATCACGGCTGCATGCACTAACTTGATCAATTGATCGCTGCCGGCCGGGGAGGGCGATCGATCAGGCGGTGATCGGCGGGAGACTCGGATCGAGATCCTGGCGATCTGGCGCGCGAGCCGATGAAGCTCAAGTCTCGGCGAGGCAGCGCCGGGGACGAGGAATCAGCAGGCGCGGACGCCGTCGGGAGCCTGATCGCCCCGCTCACGCCGCGCAAGGACTGCTGGTGGTCCTCGGCGCTCCTCAAGGCCATCACCGTGCTCCTCGTCCTCGTCACCGGCGTCCTCATCGGGTTCGCCGCCAGCGCCAACATCTCGCGCTGCTACTTCTACACGCCGTCGTCGTCATCCTCGTCCTCGTCGTCGTCGGATCACCACCGTCATCTGCAGGTTGGTGGTGACGGCGACGATTCGAATTCGAATTCGAATTCAAAGACGCAGCAGACCCAACAGGAGACGCAGGGCGGTTCATCGCCGTCGCCGCCATCATTCATGGACTTCGTGCACCCCGGCTCGCCGTGGGGCCACACGATGTCCGACGAGGAGCTGTTCTGGCGGGCGTCGATGGTGCCCCGGGTGGAGGAGTACCCGTACCAGCGGGTGCCCAAGGTGGCCTTCCTCTTCCTCACCCGCGGCCCGCTCCCGTTCGCCCGCCTCTGGGAGCGCTTCTTCCGCGGCCACAACGGGCTCTACTCCGTCTACGTGCACGCGCTGCCCAACTACGTCCTCAACGTCTCCGCCTCCTCCCCGTTCCACGGGCGGCAGATCCCGAGCCAGGAGGTGTCGTGGGGCTCCATCACCCTCGTCGACGCCGAGAAGCGGCTGCTCGCCAACGCGCTGCTCGACCACTCCAACCAGCGCTTCGTGCTCGTCTCCGAGAGCTGCGTGCCCGTCTACAACTTCCCCACCGTCTACGAGTACCTCGTCAACTCCGCGCACAGCTTCGTGGAGTCGTACAACATCGACGTGCCGCAGTGCGCCGGCCGCTACAACCCGCGCATGGCGCCGGACGTCATGGAGGACCAGTGGCGCAAGGGGTCCGAGTGGTTCGAGCTCAGCCGGGACCTCGCGCTCGACATCGTCGCCGACAAGCGCTACCACGCCGTCTTCAGGCAGCACTGCACGCCGTCGTGCTACCCCGACGAGCACTACATCCCGACGTACCTCCACCTCACGCACGGGGCCAGGAACGCCAACCGGACCATCACCTGGGTCGACTGGTCCAGGGGCGGCCCTCACCCGGCCCGCTACGGCAAGGGCAGCGTCACCACGGAGTTCATCCAGGCCATACGGAACAACGGCACGCTGTGCGACTACAACGGGAAGCCAACAAACGTGTGCTACCTCTTCGCCAGAAAGTTTGCGCCTAGCGCCCTCGGCACGCTCATCAACCTCACCACCACGCTACTCGACTTCTAATCCTTTTTTTTGTTGGTCTCTCTATCACTAATTGCGTGCTTGCTAGTTCTTGACTATCTATCTATATAGACCTACTTGTATTTTTGGTGTCAGATTGTACTATTGTAGCTAGTTCCTTTTTTGTTTTGTAAACATAGAGGTACATGTTTCATTTTTATGAGCAGAAGTGGAAATGAAAGAAATATGGTGTGTTCCCCAGTGATTCTCTTACGTTATAAGTATATTTTTTTTGTTAGAACCGTGTCGAATAATTGGACTTGGGTTATATGGAGTTATATGGAGGACTGGATGTTGGAGTCAAACACTTTTTAACCGCGCATGTTATAAAAAATCACCGCGAGACAACCAATGTATGCTAGAAAAAAACTGGAAGGATAGACACGATATTGCGAGGAGAGTGTTCGGGTGCATGTGATAGGGGGTGACCGGACCTGCTGTGGTGCGACCTTCGTGATACATCTAATGTGATCATCTGTCTTATCCTTGATTGTACGATGTTTATTTTGCACATGAAGAAAAGTGCTTATAATCATATGCCCTCGGTTGTAGGCATTGCTCGTTGAATCTCATTAACCGATAGTGTTTCCTGCCTACTCTTTGTATAATTTAATGTTCCATTATCATGTTTGGTTATAATTTTTGGTCGCTTATCGCTTTCAACGCCACCACCACTCCTAAGAAAGCAGAAATATTGAAAGGAATGAACACATAAAATACGAATAGCCAGACATAGAGACCATACTCGTCAAACACAAGCACCACTAGCTCAGCCACGTGCCAAAAGGCAACCATGCATGCACATATGGAGTTGGGAGCGTTGTGTGAGCTACATCAATTTTATTTCTTTCTATTTCAAAGAAAAGGCACGGAAAATGAAAGAAAGAATGACCCTTCGTCCAAAAATCCTCTATTCAATTCTTTGATAGATCTAGAACATAAATCACCGGTCTATATAAACAAATCTACCAAATTAAAGCACAACTATCTCCATCAACAATATTGTATGTGTTGGATACAACAACACACTTGAATACCAATATTGATGTTGCCCCCCCTCTGTTATGATGACTTCACTAGACAACAATGGCGGAGCTTGCCCAACGTCCATGTGTGTGTGTGGGGGAGGGGGGGGAAGAAGAATGTTTGGGGGCAAAAGACACCAGTTTTTTCCATCTTAGTTCCTAAAATAATTTTTTCTTCAGAGAATCTTTCAAACCTGGGGGGCGGTGCCCCCCTCACCTTGATGGCGCGTGAAACACACGTCCGTTGGGAACCCCAAGAGGAAGGTGTGATGCGTACAGCAACAAGTTTTCCCTCAGTAAGAAACCAAGGTTATCGAACCAGTAGGAGTCAAGGGCCACGTGAAGGTTGTTGGTGACGGAGTGTAGTGCGGCGTAACACCAGAGATTCCGGTGCCAACGTGGAACCTGCACAACACAATCAAAATACTTTGCCCCAACGTAACAGTGAGGTTATCAATCTCACCGGCTTGCTGTAAACAAATGATTAAACGTATGGTGTGGAAAATGATGCTTGTTTGCGAAGAACAGATAGAGAACGAGTTTGCGGTAGATTGTATTTCAGATGTAAAAGAATGGACCGGGGTCCACAGTTCACTAGTGGTGTCTCTCCAATAAGAAATAGCATGTTGGGTGAACAAATTACAGTTGGGCAATTGACAAATAGAGAGGGCATAACAATGCACATACATATCATGATGACTACTATGAGATTTAATCAGGGCATTACGACAAAATATATAGACCGCTATCCAACATGCATCTATGCCTAAAAAGTCCACCTTCAGGTTAGCATCCGCACCCCTTCCAGTATTAAGTTGCAAACAACAGACAATTGCATTAAGTATGGTGCGTAATGTAATCAACATAAATATCCTTAGACAAAGCATTGATGTTTTATCCCTAGTGGCAACAGCACATCCACAACCTTAGAACTTTCATCACATCGTCCCGCATTCAATGGAGGCATGAACCCACTATCGAGCATAAATACTCCCTCTTGGAGTCACAAGTATCAACTTGGCCAGAGCCTCTACTAGGAACGGAGAGCATGCAAGAACATAAACAACACATATATGATAGATTGATAATCAACTTTACATAGTATTCCATATTCATCGGATCCCAACAAACACAACATGTAGCATTACAAATAGATGATCTTGATCATGATAGGCAGCTCACAAGATCTAACATGATAGCACAATGAGGAGAAGACAACCATCTAGCTACTGCTATGGACCCATAGTCCAAGGATGAACTACTCACACATCAGTCCGGAGGCGATCATGGTGATGTAGAGTCCTCCGCGAGATGATTCCCCTCTCCGACAGGGTGCCGGAGGTGATCTCCTGAATCCCCCGAGATGGGATTGGCGGCGGCGGCGTCTCTGGAACTATTTGTAAGATAACGTTGCATAGAAAACAAAAAATTTTCTACCGCGAACACGCAATCCAAGCCAAGATGCAATCTAGAAGACGGTAGCAACGAGGGGGTATCGAGTCTCACCCTTGAAGAGATTCCAAAGCCTACAAGATGAGGCTCTTGTTGCTGCGGTAGACGTTCACTTGCCGCTTGCAAAAGCGCGTAGAAGATCTTGATCACGATCGGTTCCGGCGCCACGAACGGGTAGCACCTCCGTACTCGGTCACACGTTCGGTTGTTGATGAAGACGACGTCCACCTCCCCGTTCCAGCGGGCAGCGGAAGTAGTAGCTCCTCTTGAATCCGACAGCACGACGGCGTGGTGTCGGTGGCGGTGTAGAAGTTCGGCGGAGCTTCGCTAAGCAAACCGGGCAATATGAAGTGGAGGAGCAAAGCTAGGGTTTGGGAGGGAGTGGCCGGCCACTCAAGGGGGGCGGCCAAGCTATGGTCTTAGGGGTTGGCCGGCCCCCTCCCTTGGCCCCTCATTATATAGGTGGATCCCAAGTGTTGGTGTCCAAGTCTTCGAATAAGACCCGAAACCAAAACCTTCCATAGGAGGGGGCAAACCTAGCCCAACTAGGACTCCCACCCAAAGGTGGGATTCCCACCTCCCATGTGGGGGTGGCCGGCCCCCTATGGTGGAGTCCACTTGGGACTCCACCCCCACTAGGGCTGGCCGGCCATGGAGGTGGAGTCCCTTGTGGACTCCACCTTCCTTGGTGGTTTCTTCCGGACTTTTCTAGAACCTTCTAGAACCTTCCATAGAACCTTCCGCGACATTTTATTCACATAAAATGACATCCTATATATGAATCTTATTCTCCGGACCATTCCGGAACTCCTCGTGATGTCCGGGATCACATCCGGGACTCCGAACAAATATTCCAACTTCATTCCATATTCAAGAACTACCATTTCAACATCCAACTTTAAGTGTGTCACCCTACGGTTCGAGAACTATGCGGACATGGTTGAGTACTCACTCCGACCAATAACCAATAGCGGGATCTGGAGATCCATAATGGCTCCCACATATTCAACGATGACTTTAGTGATCGAATGAACCATTCACAAACATTACCAATTCCCTTTGTCTCACGATATTTTACTTGTCCGAGGTTTGATCTTCGGTATCACTCTATACCTTGTTCAACCTCGTCTCCGACAAGTACTCTTTACTCGTACCGTGGTATGTGGTCTCTTATGAACTCATTCATATGCTTGCAAGACATTAGACGACATTCCACCGAGAGGGCCCGAGTATATCTATCCAGTCATCGGGATGGACAAATCCCACTTGTTGATCCATATGCCTCAACTCATACTTTCCGGATACTTAATCCCACCTTTATAACCACCCATTTACGCAGTGGTGTTTGGTGTAATCAAAGTACCTTTCCGGTATAAGTGATTTACATGATCTCATGGTCATAAGGACTAGGTAACTATGTATTGAAAGCTTATAGCAAATAACTTAATGACGAGATCTTATGCTACGCTTAATTGGGTGTGTCCATTACATCATTCATATAATGATATAACCTTGTTATTAATAACATCCAATGTTCATGATTATGAAACTAATCATCCATTAATCAACAAGCTAGTTTAAGAGGCATACTAGGGACTTCTTGTTGTCTACATATCACACATGTACTAATGTTTCGGTTAATACAATTATAGCATGACATATAAACATTTATCATAAACATAGAGATATAAATAATAACTACTTTTATTATTGCCTCTAGGGCATATCTCCTTCGATCTCCCACTTGCACTAGAGTCAATAATCTAGATTACATTGTAATATACCTAACACCCATGGCATTACGGTGTTGGTCATGCTTTGCCCTAGGGAGAGCTTTAGTCAACGGATCCGCTACATTCGGATCGGTGTGTACTTTGCAAATCTTTACTTCTCCATCTTCGATGTACTCGCGAATCGAGTGGTAACGCAGCTTGATATGCTTCAGCCTCTTGTGTGACCTTGGCTCTTGTGCATTGGCGATGGCACCCATGTTATCACGAGTAAATGATTAATGGGTCCAATGCACTAGGAACCACACCGAGCTCTACAATGAACCTCTTCATCCATACCGCTTCGATGAAGCCTCCGAAGCCGCTATGTACTCGATTCTGTTGAAGACTTCGCCACCGTGCACCGCTCGAGCTTGCCCGACTATCTGCAGCACCATTCAATATAAACACGTACCCAGATTGTGACTTAGAGTCATCAGGATCAGTGTTCCAACTTGCATCGGTGTAACCATTTACAACGAGCTCTTGGTCACCTCCATAACAAAGAAACATATCCTTAGTTCTTTTCAAGTACTTCAGGATATTCTTGACCGCTGTCCGAGTGTTCCATTCCTGGATCACTTTGATATCTCGCTAGTCAAACTAACGGCATGTGCTATATCCGGTCTAGTACATAGCATGGCATACATGATAGATCCTACTCGCCGAGGCATAGGGGATATTACTCATCCTTTCTCTTTCATCTGCCGTAGCCGGTCCTTGAGTCTTACTCAAGACCTTGCCTAGTAACATAGGTAAGAATCCTTTCTTACTTTCGTCCATTCTAAATTTCTTTAGAATCTTGTCCGGATATGTACTCTGCGATAGCCCTATTAGGCGTCTTGATCTATCTCTATAAATCTTGATGCCTAATATATACGATGCTTCACCAAGGTCTTTCATTGAAAAACTATTATTCAAATAACCTTTTACACTTGCTTAATAGTTCTATATCATTCCCAATTAATAATATGTCATCTACATATAATATCGGGAATGCTACGAGCTCCCACTCACTTTCTTGTAAATACGAGGCCTCTCCATGACACTCGTATAAACCCAAAGTCTTTGATCACCTTATCAAAGCGTCGGTTCCAACTTCTTGATGCTTGCTTCGGTCCATAGATTGAACGCTGAAGTTTGCATACTTTGTCAGCATTTTTAGGATCGACAAAACCTTTGGGTTGTACCATATACAACTCTTCCTCAATGTCTCCATTAAGGAACGCCGTTTTGACATCCATCGCCAAATCTCATAATCGAAAAATGCAGCTATTGCTAACAAAATCCTCACAGATTTTAGCTTCGCTACAGGTGAGAAAGTCTCATCGTAGTCAACTCCTTGAATTTGTCGGAAACCCTTTGCGACAAGTCGAGCTTTATAGACAGTAATATTACCATCGGCATCTGTTTTTCTCTTGAAGATCCATTTATTCTCGACGGCCTTTCGGCTATCGGGTAAGTCTACCAAAGTCCATACTTTGTTATCATACATGGATCCCATTTCGGATTTCATGGCTTCTTGCCATTTGTTGGAATCCGGGCTCATCATTGCTTCTTCATACGTCGCGAGGTCCTCATCATTGTTATCCACAATCATGACATTTAGACAAGGATCATACCAATCGGGAGTGGCACGTTCCCTTGTCGATCTGCGAGGTTCGATAGTTTCCTCGTTCGAAGTTTCATGATCATTATCATTAGCTTCCTCTCGTTGCCGGTGTAGGCGGTACTGGTACAACTTCCGATGCTTGCGCTACTCTGATCAACGAGTTATAGATTCATTAATCTCATCGAGTTCTACTTTTCTTCCAGTCACTTCTTTAGTGAGAAATTCTTTCTCAAGAAAGGTTCCGTTCTTTGCAACAAATATTTTGCCTTCGGATTTGTGATAGAAAGTATACCCTATAGTTTCCTTAGGGTATCCTATGAAGACGCATTTCTCCGCTTTGGGTTCTAGCTTGTCCGGTTGTAACTTCTTTACATAGGCTTCGCAACCCCAAACTTTCAGGAACGACGACTTAGGTTTCTTATTAAATCATAATTCATACGGTGTCGTTTCTCACGGATTTTGATGGTGCTCTATTTAAAGTGAATGCGGCTGTCTCTAATGCATAACTCCAAAATGATAATGGCAAATCAGTAAGAGACATCATAGAACGAACCATATCTAAGAGAGTTCGATTACGACGTTCGGATACACCGTTTCGTTGTGGTGTTCCCGGCGGTGTCAATTGTGAAAGTATTCCGCATTTCTTTAAATGCATGCCAAACTCATAACTCAGATATTCACCTCCACGATCAGATCGTAGAAATTTTATCTTCTTGTTACGTTGATTTTCTACTTCACTTTGAAATTCCTTAAACTTCTCGAAAGTTTCGGATTTATGTTTCATGAAATAGATATACCCATATCTACTCCGATCATCTGTGAAGGTTAGAACATAACGATAACCACCTCGCGATGCTACACTCATTGGTCCGCACACATCGGTATGTATGATTTCCAATAAGTCGGTAGCTCGCTCCATCATACCGAGAAAATGGAGTCTTAGTCATTTTTCCCATTAGACATGCTTCGCATCTATCAAGTGACTCAAAGTCAAGTGATTCAAGTAATCCATC
Source organism: Lolium rigidum (assembly GCF_022539505.1). Classification (NCBI taxonomy): domain Eukaryota; kingdom Viridiplantae; phylum Streptophyta; class Magnoliopsida; order Poales; family Poaceae; genus Lolium; species Lolium rigidum. Next base: position 24,591,728 of record NC_061512.1, on the reverse strand, counting down.
GGTATGGAGTTTCTTCATGCGCTTCACTCCAATATGACCAAGACGACAGTGCCACATATAAGTAGAATTATCATTCAATTTAATTCGCTTAGCATCAATGTTATGTATATGCGTATCACTACTATCGAGATCTAACAGAAATAAGCCATTCTTTTGTGGTGCTTGACCATAAAAGATATTATTCATAAAAATAGAACAACCATTATTCTCAGACTTGAATGAATAACCGTCTTGCATTAAACAAGATCCTGATATAATGTTCATGCTCAACGCGGGTACAAAATAACAATTATTTAGGCTTAAAACTAATCCCGAAGGTAGATGTAGAGGAAGTGTGCCGACGGCGATCACATCGACTTTGGATCCATTTCCAACGCGCATTGTCACTTCATCTTTCGGTAGTCTTCGTTTATTCTTTAGTTCCTGTTTCGAGTTACAAATATGAGCAACCGAACCGAGTATCAAATACCCAGGTACTAGAACGAGAACCGGTGAGATAAACATCTATAACATGTATATCAGATATACCTTCTTTCTTCTTCTTGACAAGGCCGCTCTTCAGATCAGCCGGATACTTGGAGCAATTACGCTTCCGGTGTCCCTTCTCCTTGCGATAATAGCACTCGAGCATCGGGCTTAGGGCCGTTCTTAGGTTTCATAGGAGGCGTGGCAGCTTTCTTGCCACCCTTCTTGAATTTTCCCTTAGACTTGCCCTGTTTCTTGAAACTAGTGGTCTTGTTGACCATCAACACTTGGTGCTCTTTCTTGATCTCAATCTCAGCGAGCTTTTAGCATGCCAAAGAGTTCAGGTAACTCCTTGTTCATGTTCTGCATATTGTAGTTCATCACAAAGTTCTTGTAACTTGGTGGCAGTGATTGAAGGACACGATTAATCCCCAGTCTGTTAGGAATCACTATTCCCAAGTCACTGAGTTTCTTCGCATGCCCGGTCATGGCGAGCATGTGCTCACTAATGGAGCTGCCTTCTTCCATCATACAGTTTGAAGAAATGTTTCGATGCTTCATAGCATTCCACGGCCGCATGAGTCTCGAAAATAGTCTTTAACTCTTTCATCAACTCATGAGGATCGTGGTGCTCAAAACGTTTTTGAAGATCGGATTCCAGATCGCACAGGATGGCACACCGAACTTGAGAGTACCGAGTTTTCCGAGTCTCGTAAACAGCTTTTACTTCATCGGTTTCGGTTTCGCAGGAGGGTCACCTAGCGGTGCATCAAGCACATATTGCAGATTTCCGCCGGAGAGGAAGATCCTCACATGACGGAACCGGTCGGTGAAGTTGCTACCGTTGCTCTTAAGCTTTTCTTTCTCTAGAACTCGGTTAAAATTGATTGGGGACGCCATCTCTACAACATATATTTGCAATAGTTTAGACTAAGTTTATGACAAATTGAGTTCAAATTTTAATTCAATATAATTAAAAATCTAGGTGAACTCCCACTCAAAACAATATCCCTCGCATTGTCTTAGTGATCACACGAACCAAATCCACCACACCATAGTCCGATCATCACGAGACAAGGTGTAATTTCAATGGCGAACACTCAAAGTGTTCATCATATCAATCATATGATTCATGCTCTACCTTTCGGTATCACGTGTTCCGAGACCATGTCCGTACATGCTAGGCTCGTCAAGGCCACCTTAGTATCCGCATGTGCAAAGCTGGCTTGCACCCGTTGTATGCACTTGTTGATTCTATCACACCCGATCATCACGAGATGCTTCGAAACGACAAGTCTTGGCAACGGTGCTACTAAGGATGAACACTTTATTATCTTGAGATTTTAGTGAGGGATCATCTTATAATGCTACCGTCGCGATCTAAGCAAAATAAGATGCATAAAAGGATTAACATCACATGCAGTTCATATGTGATATGATATGGCCCTTTTGTCTTTGCGCCTTTGATCTTCATCTCCAAAGCACGGATATGATCTCCATCATCTTCGGGCATGATCTCCATCATCGTCGGCGAAGCACCAAGGTCAATGGCGCCGTCTTCATGATTGTCCTCCATGTAGCAACTATTACAACTACTTTGAAATACTACTCAACATGAAATTTAAAGACAACCATAAGGCTCCTGCCGGTTGCCACAATACAATAATGATCATCTCATACATATTCATCATCACATTATGGCCATATCACATCACCAAACCCTGCAAAAACAAGTTAGACGCTCTCTAATTTGGTTTGCATATTTTACGTGGTTTAGGGTTTTCGATATAGATCTAATCTACCTACGAACATGAACCACAACGTTGATACTAATGTTGTCAATAGAAGAGTAAATTGAATCTTTACTATAGTAGGAGAGACGAGACACCCGCAAAGCCTCTTATGCAATACAAGTTGCATGTCGAACGAGGAACAAGTCTCATGAACGCGGTCATGTAAAGTTAGTCCGAGCCGCTTCATCCCACTATGCCATAAAGATGCAAAGTACTCAACTAAAGATAACAAGAGCATCAACGCCCACAAACCATTGTGTTCTACTCGTGCAACCATCTATGCATAGACACGGCTCGATACCACCGTAAGATAACGTTGCATAGAAAACAAAAATTTTCTACCGCGAACACGCAATCCAAGCCAAGATGCAATCTAGAAGACTGGTAGCAACGAGGGGGTATCGAGTCTCACCCTTGAAGAGATTCCAAAGCCTACAAGATGAGGCTCTTGTTGCTGCGGTAGACGTTCACTTGCCGCTTGCAAAAGCGCGTAGAAGATCTTGATCACGATCGGTTCCGGCGCCACGAACGGGTAGCACCTCCGTACTCGGTCACACGTTCGGTTGTTGATGAAGACGACGTCCACCTCCCCGTTCCAGCGGGCAGCGGAAGTAGTAGCTCCTCTTGAATCCGACAGCACGACGGCGTGGTGTCGGTGGCGGTGTAGAAGTTCGGCGGAGCTTCGCTAAGCAAACCGGGCAATATGAAGTGGAGGAGCAAAGCTAGGGTTTGGGAGGGGGTGGCCGGCCACTCAAGGGGGCGGCCAAGCTATGGTCTTAGGGGTTGGCCGGCCCCTCCCTTGGCCCCTCATTATATAGGTGGATCCCAAGTGTTGGTGTCCAAGTCTTCGAATAAGACCCGAAACCAAAACCTTCCATAGGAGGGGGCAAACCTAGCCCAACTAGGACTCCCACCCAAAGGTGGGATTCCCACCTCCCATGTGGGGGTGGCCGGCCCCTATGGTGGAGTCCACTTGGGACTCCACCCCCACTAGGGCTGGCCGGCCATGGAGGTGGAGTCCCTTGTGGACTCCACCTTCCTTGGTGGTTTCTTCCGGACTTTTCTAGAACCTTCTAGAACCTTCCATAGAACCTTCCGCGACATTTTATTCACATAAAATGACATCCTATATATGAATCTTATTCTCCGGACCATTCCGAACTCCTCGTGATGTCCGGGATCACATCCGGGACTCCGAACAAATATTCCAACTTCATTCCATATTCAAGAACTACCATTTCAACATCCAACTTTAAGTGTGTCACCCTACGGTTCGAGAACTATGCGGACATGGTTGAGTACTCACTCCGACCAATAACCAATAGCGGGATCCGGAGATCCATAATGGCTCCCACATATTCAACGATGACTTTAGTGATCGAATGAACCATTCACAAACATTACCAATTCCCTTTGTCTCACGATATTTTACTTGTCCGAGGTTTGATCTTCGGTATCACTCTATACCTTGTTCAACCTCGTCTCCTGACAAGTACTCTTTACTCGTACCGTGGTATGTGGTCTCTTATGAACTCATTCATATGCTTGCAAGACATTAGACGACATTCCACCGAGAGGGCCCGAGTATATCTATCCGTCATCGGGATGGACAAATCCCACTTGTTGATCCATATGCCTCAACTCATACTTTCCGGATACTTAATCCCACCTTTATAACCACCCATTTACGCAAGTGGTGTTTGGTGTAATCAAAGTACCTTTCCGGTATAAGTGATTTACATGATCTCATGGTCATAAGGACTAGGTAACTATGTATTGAAAGCTTATAGCAAATAACTTAATGACGAGATCTTATGCTACGCTTAATTGGGTGTGTCCATTACATCATTCATATAATGATATAACCTTGTTATTAATAACATCCAATGTTCATGATTATGAAACTAATCATCCATTAATCAACAAGCTAGTTTAAGAGGCATACTAGGGACTTCTTGTTGTCTACATATCACACATGTACTAATGTTTCGGTTAATACAATTATAGCATGACATATAAACATTTATCATAAACATAGAGATATAAATAATAACTACTTTTATTATTGCCTCTAGGGCATATCTCCTTCACTATTTCCGTATCGTGGCTCTCGGTAATAGGGTTTTCGCGACGGAGAGTATAAGTAGGCGGAAGGGCAGAGTCGGAGGGCTGACGAGGGGCCCACACCATAGGCCGGCGCGGGCCCCTCCCTGGCCGCGCCGCCCTATGGTTTGGCTGCCTCGTGGCCCACTTCGTATGCTCTTCGGTCTTCTGGAAGCTCCGTGGAAAAATAAGACCCTGGGCGTTGATTTCGTCCAATTCCGAGAATATTTCCTTTGTACGATTTCTGAAACCAAAAACAGCAACTGGCTCTTCGGCATCTCGTCAATAGGTTAGTGCCGGAAAATGCATATAAATGATGTAAAGTGTGTATAAAACATGTGAGTATTGTCATAAAAGTAGCATGGAACATAAGAAATTATAGATACGTTTGAAACGTATCAAGCATCCCCAAGCTTAGTTCCTACTCGCCCTCGAGTAGGTAAACGATAACAAGGATAATTTCTGAAGTGACATGCTATCATAATCTAATCAATACTATTGTAAAGCATATGAGATGAATGAAGTGATTCGAAGCAATGGTAAAGACAATGATTTAAACAATTGAATCATATAACAAAGACTTTTCATGAATAGTACTTTCAAGACATGCATCTATAAGACTTGCATAGGAGTTAACTCATAAAGCAATAAATTCTTAGTAGAAAGTTTTGAAGCAACACAAAGGAAGATATAAGTTTCAGCAGTTGCTTTCAACTTCAACATGTTTATCTCATGGATATATCTCATGGATAATTGTCAACACAAAGTAATATGATGAATGCAAATAAGCAAGTATGTAGGAATCAATGCACACAGTTGACACAAGTTTTTGCTTCTAAGATAGAAAGAAGTAGGTAAACTGACTCAACATAAAGTAAAAGAAAGGCCCTTCGCAGAGGGAAGCATTAATTACTATTTTTGTGATAGAGCTTTTTCATTTTGAAAACATAGAAATAATTTTGCCAACGGTAGTAATAATTCATATGTGTTATGCATAAGACATCCTATAAGTTGCAAGCCTCATGCATAGAGTACCAATAGTGCTCGCACCTTGTCCTAATTAGCTTGGATTTACATCGATTATCATTGCATAACATATGTTTCAACCAAGTGTCACAAAGGGGTACCTCTATGTCGCATGTACAAAAGTCCAAGGAGATAGATCACATTTGATTTCTCGTTTTTGGTAGATCTCAACTTAGGACATCCATACCGGGACAACATAGAAAACAGATAATGGACTCCTCTTTAATGCATAAGCATTCAACAACAGATAATATTCTCATAAGAGATTGAGGATTAATGTCCAAACCGAAACTTCCACCATGATTCATGGCTTTAGTTAGCGGCCCAATGTTCTTCTCTAACAATATGCATACTCAAACCATTTGATCATGATAAATCACCCTTACTTCAGACAAGACGAACATGCATAACAACTCACATGATATTCAACAAAGATGAAATAGTTGATGGCGTCCCCAGAAACATGGTTACCGCTCAACAAGCAACTTATAAGAAATAAGATACATAAGTAACATATTCAATACCACAATAGTTTTTAAGGCTATTTTCCCATGAGCTATATATTGCAAAGACAAAGAATGGAATTTTAAAGGTAGCACTCAAGTAATTTACTTTGGAATGGCAGAGAAATACCATGTAATAGGTAGGTATGGTGGACACAAATGGCATAGTTTTTGGCTCAAGGATTTGGATGCACGAGAAGTATTCCCTCTCAGTACAAGGCTTTGGCTAGCAAGGTTGTTTGAAGCAAACTCAAGTATGAACCGGTACAGAAAAACTTACATAAGAACATATTGCAAGCATTATAAGACTCTACACTGTCTCCTTGTTGTTCAAACACTTCACCAGAAAATATCTAGACTTTAGAGAGACCAATCATGCAAACCAAATTTCAACAAGCTCTATGGTAGTTCTTCATTAATAGGTACAAAGTACATGATGCAAGAGCTTAAACATGATCTATTTGAGCACAACAATTGCCAAGTATCAAATTATTCAAGATAATATACCAATTACCACATGAAGCATTTTCTCGTTTCCAACCATATAACAATGAACGAAGCAGTTTCAACCTTCGCCATGAACATTAAAAGTAAAGCTAAGAACACCGAGTGTTCATATGAACGAGCGGAGCGTGTCTCTCTCCCAAACAAAGAATGCTAGGATCCGATTTTATTCAAACAAAAACAAAAACAAAAACATACAGACGCTCCAAGTAAAGCACATAAGATGTGACGGAATAAAAATATAGTTTCGCTAGAGGTGACCTGATAAGTTGTCGATGAAGAAGGGATGCCTTGGGCATCCCCAAGCTTAGATGCTTGAGTCTTCTTGAAATATGTAGGGATGAACCACGGGGGCATCCCCAAGTTTAGACTTTTCACTCTTCTTGATCATATTGTATCATCCTCCTCTCTTGATCCTTGAAAACTTCCTCCACACCAAACTCAAAACAAACTCATTAGAGGGTTAGTGCATAATCGAAAATTCATATATTCAGAGGTGACATAATCATTCTTAACACTTCTGGACATTGCACAAAGCTACTGAAAGTTAATGGAACAAAGAAATCCATCCAACATAGCAAAACAGGCAATGCGAAATAAAAGGCAGAATCTGTCAAAACAGAACAGTCCGTAAAGACGAATTTTTCAGGGGCACTTAACTTAATCAGATGAAAAAGCTCAAATTTAATGAAAGTTGCGTACATATCTGAGGATCACGCACGTAAATTGGCATATTTTTCTGAGTTACCTACAGACGGGGCTACTTAATTTCGTGACAGCAAGAAATCTGTTTCTGCGCAGTAATCCAATTCTAGTATCAACCTTACTATCAAAGACTTTACTTGGCACAACAATGCAATAAAATAAAGATAAGGAGAGGTTGCTACAGTAGTAACAACTTCCAAGACTCAAATATAAAACAAAAGTGCATAAGTAAAATAATGGGTTGTCTCCCATAAGCGTTTTTCTTTAACGCCTTTCAGCTAGGCGCAGAAAGTGTGAATCAAGTATTATCAAGAGATGAAGCATCAACATCATAATTTTCACAATTTGTCACAATAGGTATCTTAGATGCTCCATCATCCATAGTAGTACTAAGGGCTTTGTCAATTTTAGGCCTATAATAGTTTTTTGGCTTAGGCACCTTAGAGACATACATGAACTTTTGCTCCTTACCCACATAAGCTTTCTCCTTAAACTTAAGAGAAGAAAAAGTTGAACCCAAGGTTCCCATAGCTTCTTCAAGTTCATTAATCCTATGGGTTTGATTATCATGAGTAGCACAAGTTTCTAAGACGGCAATTCTCTCATTAATTCCACTTAAAGATTTATCAAGTTTATCAGTGTTATTAAGTAATATTCCCAATTTAGTCTCAACACTTGGAGGATTTTTCTCTATGGCCTCCAAATTTTTCATGACATCATCAAGAGAAATTTCAATTTTAGCTTCATTAACAGGTGGTATTCCAACTAGACTCTCAATAATGCAACTAGCTTCTAAAGCAGGAGTGCCTAGGAAATTACCTCCCGCAAGAGTATCAAGAACATACCTATTCCAGCTAGAGATACCAACATAAAAGTTCCTAAGTAGGATAATAGTGGAGTGTTTCTTAGTGCACCTATGATGAGCATCACTAATTATATACCAAGCATGTTTAAAACTTTCTCCCCCTTGTTGCTTAAACGAACGAACTTCAACTTCAGGATTACCCATTTTTAGCAGTAGTAAATAAAGCAAACTAAATAAAGTAAATGCAAGTAACTAATTTTTTTGTGTTTTTAATATAGAGAACGCAAACAAGACAATAAATAAAGTAAAGCTAGTAACTATTTTTTGTGTGTTTGATATAGAGAGAAAACAAAGCAGTAAATAAAATAAAGTAAAGCAAGACAAAAACAAAGTAAAGAGATTAGATGTGGGAGACTCCCCTTGCAGCGTGTCTTGATCTCCCCGGCAACGGCGCCAGAAAATAGCTTGATGTCTACGCACGCTTCTTTTCCTGTAGACAGTGTTGGGCCTCCAAGAGCAGAGGTTTGTAGAACAGCAGCAAGTTTCCCTTAAGTGAATCACCCAAGGTTTATCGAACTCGGGGAGGTAGAGGTCAAAGATATCCCTCTCAAGCAACCCCGCAATTACGATACAAGAAGTCTCTTGTGTCCCCAACACACCTAATACACTTGTCGGATGTATAGGTGCACTAGTTCGGCGAAGAGATAGTAAGATGCAAGTGATATGGATGAATATGAGTGGTAATAACAATCTGAAATAAATATGGCAGCAAGTAAACATGCAGTAGAACAGTAAATAAACGGAGTTTCAATGCTTAGAAACATGGCCTAGGGATCATACTTTCACTAGTGGACACTCTCAACAATGATCACATAAATAAATAACTTCTCTTCTCTTGTGCTACTTTCTAACACTCTCTTGTTGGATAATAAACACCATTCATTGTGTAGGGCTACAAGAGCACCCTCAAGCCGGAGTAAACAAGCTCAACAACGTCATAAAGGAATCACACACGATGCGCACACCGTCACCGTCACACCGTGGAGAGTGAATCCGGAGTTCATATTAAAGTAACCTCTAGAGTGCATAGTAATAGTTAACTTCATAATCTACAAGAGATCACAATCATAACCTACGCCAAGTACTACATGATGTACACACTGTCAACATTACATCATGAAGGAGGAATAGACTACTTTAATAACATCACTAGAGTAGCACATAGTAATAGTGATACAAAGCTCATGATCACATAAAGATCACATGGGAGAGAGAGATGAACCACATAGCTACCGGTAAAGCCCTTAGCCTCGGGGGAGAACTACTCCCTCCTCATCATGGGAGACATCGATGGCGATGAAGATGGCGGTGATGTCGATGGAGATGACTCCGGGGGCAATTCCCCGTCCCGGCGGCGTGCCGGAACAGAGACTTTCGTCCCCCGAAACGGAGTTTCGCGATGGCGGCGGCGTCCCGAAGTCTTTCTCGGAGTTTCGTCAATTGGTGTCGAGTTTTTAGGTCACGAGAGATTATATAGGCGAAGAGGCGGAGTCGGAAGAGTCCCGAGGGGCCCACCCCATAGGGTGGGGCGGCCACCCTCCGGCCGCGCCGGCCTATGGTGTGGAGGCCCTGGGCCTCCCCCGGCTTGCCCTTCCGGCTCCGTGAGTCTTCCGTGCGAAATAGAATTTCTGTGATTTTCCTGGATTTTTCCGAGCACTTTGGTTTTTGGGCCTTTTCTCGCAATAAACAGACATAATAAACAGAACCGGCACTGTGGCATCTTGTTAATAGGTTAGTCCAATAAATGCCATAATATGATATAAAGTGCATATAAAACATGTGAGTATTGTCATAAAACTAGCATGGAACATAAGAAATTATAGATACGTTTGAGACGTATCACACCTACACATAGCCACGCCAGTGCTAGACAAACTAAAAAAGTAGGACCAAATCTTCAGATGATTAACCCGTAGGTTAGCGATGTTCCTCGCCTTGGGGCCAAAAAAGCCATCGACAAAACCAACAGTACAAGAACTCATGCCTCTTGTTGATAGAATTGAGAGGAAAGTATCTGCTTCTTTCATGCTCATGTCCTACAGTGGAAGGGTGACTCTGATCAACTCTTTGCTCACCTCTATTGCTAATTTCTCCATGTGCTCACTCCAGCTGAATCCAAAAAATTTAGAGCTGGTAGAAAAAATCGGAAGACATTGTCTATGAATGAAGAAGGGTGAAAATGGTGAAGATAAATGTAACTCTTTGGCTTCTTGGGACATGGTTTGCCAGCCAAAGAAGAATCGAGGCCTTGGGATCCTTAATCTCATAATCCAGAACCAAGGGCTACTGAGATAAATGTAACTCTTTGGCTTCTTGGGACATGGTTTGCCAGCCAAAGAAGAATCGAGGCCTTGGGATCCTTAATCTCAAAATCCAGAACCAAGGGATACTGTTGAAGTACCTTCACAAATTCTATAATAGAGAAGGCACTTCATGGGTAAATTAGGTTTGGAATTCCTACTATACTGGCAAAATCCCACATGCTGCTAAAAATGTGGATCATTCTAGTCGAAAGATATATGTAAGCTAATGCCTATTTTCACAGGGATTGCTTCCAGTAAAATTAATGATGGATCTACAACCCTTTTTTGGAAAGACTCTTGCTATCAACCATTACTAGTGATTCATACTCCAGAGCATTCTCTTTTGCCATTGATGAAGACATCTCTTTACAAGGGTTCCTTTCCTCATCTAGTTTGAGTGATCTATTTCATCTGCCAATTTCACCTGAAGCAATGAATGAACTCAGAGAACTGCAAAGAAACACTGCTCATATTACCTTCACACATTACCATGACACTTGGAATTATGTATGGGTAACCAGTAAATACACAGCTAGCAAGTTTTACAAATTTGGCTTCAGAGACATTGTACCCCATATCACCTATAACTGGCCGTGCAAATGCAAATGTATACCCAAGATGAAATTCTTTGGCTAGCTTGTGTTGACTGATAGACTAAACACCAGAAACATGCTCAGACGAAGGCACTATTTCTTGAATTCAGGTTATAACTGCTTGATGTGTGCTAATCCTCCAGAAGAAATAATTGAAAACATGCTATTTCACTGCCCTTTTAGTACTCTCTGTTGGGAAAAAGTTGGCATGAACTGGCACAATGGTATTTTAGTACTCTCTGTTGGGAAAAAGTTGGCATGAACTGGCACAATGGTATTTTAGTACTCTCTGTTGGGAAAAAGTTGGCATGAACTGGCACAATGGTACTGACAGGAAAACAATCATCTAGAGAGGAAAAGATCAGTGGCACAAACCGATGTTTATGGAAATCTTTCTTTTGGCTGCATGGAATATTTTGAAGGAGAGAAACAACCTTCTCTTTAAAGGAATAGCCCTCAATATGAAGTCTTGGACACAAAGGGTCAAAACAGATCTTCTACTGTTGGTTCATAGGACCAAGGAGGACCTCCATTGCTTCATCTCTGGTTTTGTAGCTAACTTATAGAAATTCTGTAGGAAACATGTAACACATTCTTCTTTTATATTCTTCCAGTTGGAAGACACCATATAAAGTGTTCTGATTCATTGATACAAAGACAGTAGGAGCCTGTCAGAGCTTTCAAAAAAAGCCACCGACGACGAGAGTCTCCGATGATCACGTGTAGCGCGCCAAGAAAGGTTTGGGTTGTTTTTTTTTTTTTTTTTTTTTTTTTGATAATGGGGTGATAGTAGCTTGGGAGGGAGGAGAAGCCCGATGGGGTCACTCACTGGTTGCCGCACAAGGACGTGTTGGGCCCGAAAGGTATCTGGTCCAGATGAAATGGAAGCCGTAAGTATAACAATGAAAGCCCAAGCCCAAGCCCAGAGATGAAAGGAAATGGTGTTGGCTTGATCACGTCGCCTCGCCGTCCACCGCACAGGAACCCTGCCTGCCTTGTCTGTCCACCCTGCTCCTCCGCCGCCGCCGCCTCGGAACCATGGCGGCGCTCTACCGCCGTCTCCTCCTCCTCAGCCGCCTCTCCCCGACCCCATCCCACCTCCTCACCCGCGCCACAGCCCAGCCCGCCCTCGCCTCCCCGCTGCTCACCCCATCCCGCCACCTCGCCTTCTCCTCCGCCGAGGAAGCGGCCGCCGAGCGCCGCCGCCGCAAGCGCCGCCTGCGCATCGAGCCGCCGCTGCACGCCCTCCGCCGCGACGCCACCCCGCCGGCCCCGCGGGACCCCAACGCGCCCCGCCTCCCCGACACCACCTCGGCGCTCGTCGGCCCGCGCCTCAGCCTCCACAACCGCGTGCAGGCCCTCATCCGCTCCGGCGACCTGGACGGCGCCGCGCTCGAGTCCCGCGCCGCCGTCTCCTCCCGCGTCCGCCCCACCGTCTTCACCTGCAACGCCATCGCCGCCTCCATGGTCCGCGCGGCCCGCCACGACGACGCCGTCGCGCTCTTCGACTTCTTCTTCCGCCGCTCCGGCATCGTGCCCAACGTCGTCTCCTACAACACCCTCATCCTCGCGCACTGCGAGGCCGGCCGGGTCGACCAGGCGCTCGACGCCTACCAGGAGATGCTCGACGGCGCCACCTCCTTCTCCCCCTCCGCCGTCTCCTACCGCCACCTCACCAAGGGCCTCGCCGCCGCCGGCCGCATCCAGGACGCGCTCGACCTCGTGCGCGACATGCTCAGCCGCGGCCAGGGCGCCGACTCGCTCGTCTACAAGAACCTCATCGACGGCTACATCCGGCTCGACGACTGGGAAAAGGCGTTCGAACTCTTCGCCGAGCTCCGCGAGAAGACCACCGTCTACGACGGCGTCGTGCACACCGGCATCATGGAGGGCTACTGGGCCAAAGGCATGGACAAGGAGGCCATGGACAGCTACAGGTCGCTCCTCGACATGAACTTCAAGATGACGCCGGCCACCTGCAACGTCCTCCTCCAGACGCTCTTCAAGCACGGCAAGCACAAGGAGGGGGACGAGCTCTGGGAGACCATGATCGACAACCACAACCCGCCCAGCTTCATCGGCGTCAACAGCGAGTCCTACACCGTCATGGTCAACCGGTGCTTCAACGAGGGCAGGTTCCACGACGCCATCGAGGTCTTCCACAGGCTGCCCAGGAAGAACGTCCAGTTCGACGTCGCCTGCTATAACAACATCATCGGGAAGCTCTGCGAGAACGGGATGCTCCAGGAGGCTGAGAAGCTCTTTGAGGAGATGGAGAGCAAGTCAGTGCTCCCCGACGTGTACACCTACACCTACCTCGTCGACTCGTGCTTCAAGGCTGGGCGTGTCGAGGACACCATGCAGTACTTCCACAAGATGGCAGACGGGAGGGAGCACGGACCAAAATTCAATATCGCTTTCTTCAATCGGATGTTTGAGGGGCTTACAGAAGGTGGCCGGATCGAAGATGCCTTGAAGGTGTATGGAAGGATGCCTGACAAGGAGATTAAGCCGTCCACAGCCACCTTTGAGATCCTGGTCAAGGCGGCCTGCAAGGAAGGGGAACTGGATAAAGCGCGGGACTTGGTGAGGGACATGGCAAGAGGCGGCATTGTCGCTCCAGCTGAGTTCCATGAGTATGCTGTTGAGATTTTCAAGGATGCTGATCGCCAGGAGGAGATTGAGCAAGCTTTTGAAGAAAAGCCAGTGCCTGTGCCACCTCAGCCAAGGCCAGAGTTTCGCCCTTGGAGTTCCTCACCTCAGGGAGGACTACCGGGATTTGCATCTAATCATCAGACAAGGGGTAGCTACACACCTCAACAAGGCCAGTCAGGATATGGTTCTCCTCAACCATTCCACCATGGTGATGGTGTACCTAAAATGCTGCAACCTAAGGGGGTATCTTCGGAACCTGAACAGCTTGGATATGGCACTCCTCGACCGCAACAATCAGCAGATGTTGCTCATCGGACTCAACATCCTGGGTATGACACATCTCGTCAATGGCAGACAGGGTATGACTCTCACCAAGCGCAACAGCCTGCGTATGGCTCTCAACAAGTGCAGCAGCCAGGGTACGTCTCTCATCAGTCGCAACAGCCAGGTTATGTCTCTCGCGAAGCGCAACAGCCAGGGTATGGCTCTCAGCACGCCCAACAGCCAGGGTATGGCTCTCACCATGCCGGGCAGCCTGGGTATGGCGCTCACCAGGCGCAGCAACCTGGGTATGGCGCTCACCAGGCACAACAGCCTGGGTATGGCACTCACCAGGCGCAACAGCCTGGATATAATGTTCATCAAGCGCAACAACATGGATATGACACTCATCAGGCGCAGCAGCCTAGTTATATTACTCATCAGGCGCAGCGGTATGGGTATGGTGCACCTCAGCCATCGCAGCCACCTTTTGCTCCTCCTGAAGCACCGCAACATGGTCTTGGCACTGCTCAGAGTCTACCACGCAATGGCCACATAGGAAATCAACATGATCAGTTTGGATCTTCTCCTCAAGGCGGACGGAAATTCGACACTCAGCCACCGTGGGATTCTGGTGCTCATGGTGCACCACAATCAAGTTTGTGCACTGCTCAGGGCCTGCCACACTATGGCCACAGAGGAAATCAACACGATCAGTTTAGATCTCCTCAGGGCGTACAAAAATTTGGCACCCCGCAGCCACAGGACTCTGGTTCTCCTGAAGCACCACAGTCTAGTTTGGATACTGCTCAGAGCCGGCCACACTATGGCCACATTGGAAATCAGCATGGTCAGTTCGGGTCTCCTACTCAGGACGGAGTGAAATCGGGCACTCAGTCACCGCATGAGGATTTTGGTGCTCAGCCATCAGATGAAATGGCTGTCAAGTATGCTGAGCGGTACTAATTTTTTGGCAATTTTGTGCTCGGAAGAAAACATATTCTAAATTAAGCAATAGGTACCGCATGTAGTCCTATATAGACAGTGTTATGCTGTTTCATTCCACAACACCCCACCCCCATCCACCTATTTCGTCCTGTGTGATTCTGTTTGGTTATATTTGTAGACCGCAGTGATATTCATGGGGCATTGTGAAACAGCTGTTGTCTTTATTCATAACAAGCTGGTGCATGGTTGCAATCCAGGGGAACAGAGCCCAGGCTGCTGGCATTCTCTGTCCTAGGCGTTTTCCCTCTACGTTGTTAGCCTTCTACTGCTTGTGGTGTAATTTTAGAGTCCAGCCATGTGGGCGTCTTAAGTAAATAATAACTCTCTTCATAACCTCATTCTAATCTCTGTGTCCTTTGTTTTTGTTTTTCCAACAGATACATAGCCATCTGTTGTTGCCTTGTTGGCAGTTGCCATGTTAACTTTAAATCTACAGTTCCCCAAGGCATCTTTGATTCTTCCGTGCAGACCATATTTGAGTTAACTTTATCATTGTACAGTAGTAACATAGCAAATAACTTTTATCTGACTGTCAGTTTTTTGGGCGTGGACAAACTATATTGTTGTTGCTATCTAAGTTATACAGTTGACTAGATATGATTCCAATCTACTCTGCATACTTCGTTCATTAAAAAAAAAAACTCTCTCCACCTTTGATGTTACGTCTGGGTGAAGCAATTTGTGGATGGTGCTCACTTCCCTTCGGCGACCAATTCACTAACACAAGTAGTAACTGGACCTTCAAAACAGTTTTTTGTTGCATCATACCACAAGTTATGAAGCTTTCTAGTATCATGTGTGCATTTTGATGATTGTTCATCTCTGTGAGTTTCCCGGAAACTTGTTTGCGATTGCTTGATAGGTTAGAATATATATCGTTCTTGTTTCAGGTGCTAGGCTGGACCATTTTTACTGGTAGCCTTCATTTTTCGCTGATGCTTTTGCTATCTTCAAGCTAAATAACTTAGCAAGTCATGGTCCTCTATTCAAGTTGATGGCTTGTTGCTGCAGCCACTTTATCTATATATTAAACATAGCCACATAGCTTATGCTGGTTCTGGAAAAATGCACAAGACTCTGAGCATATGAACCCGTTGTGTGAAAATACATTTTAGTTATAGATACATATCTGTATCTAGAAAAAGTTGAGCAAGTTGTTTTTTTGGATGGAGGGAGTACTACCTATCTTCCTGTCTGGCTGCAATTGATCACAGATATTTGTTGTTCTGTTTACCCAAAATTATTTATCTCATACTTAGGTGTTATGTGTTGGACGAATAAGCATTTACTGAATTTGTTGGTTGCGTCGATAAAATGCTGATGCATACAGTTGTAAGCCATCGAAAGCGTTTCAAACTCTTTGGAATTCAGTTTGACGCAAATATTGTCAGTAGAAGAGAGAGTACATCTGGGTGGAATTCAGTTTGACGCAAATATTGTCAGTAGAAGAGAATACATCTGAGAAATATTGCACCTACAACACCAAACAGTACGGGACTCCAAGCAATGTGCAATATAGGTGGCTGAACTTTGGAGGCAAAGGAGAGTTAACAAAATTGTAGGAAAATTGTAAAAATGAGAATTTACAGAAGTATGTTCTTCTTTGAATCCACTCTTTTCCAAGATGTTGATCTATTTTCAAAATAAATATGTATCGAATATAGTTTTGAAATGTTGAAGCTGGTATTTAAAATACCAAACTATTTTTTCTTTCAAAATGTTAACTTGCAATATAGAGAATATAATAATTATATAGTTTTCAAAATATTGGACTTTGTTTTCCTCCAGAAAACATTAGTAGAAATATCGAGACATGGGTTTGATAATGATGAACGTGTGCCTACGTAAGCAATCTGATTTTTATAGTAAGTACTACACATTACAGGCCTGCCCTGTAAGCCTCTTTGCCACATCACCATGCTATGAAAGCAAGGCACTGCTGAAATCACATGGTATTTACTTATATTTTGCCCATCAAGATATTATCCCGGAAGAATGAATCATGACTTCATATGCATGCGCGATGAGGTTGCGTCGAGGCAGCTGATACACAGCATATTATTGGGTAATAATACTCCCCCTTGATTCCTCCCCGTGCCGTGCTTACTCTGATGACAGTTTGGCCATCGTCAAGGCTAACATCTGAACTCCGTTTGCCATGTCCTCCGGCGACGCGTACTCCTCGGGCTTGTGGCTGTATCCTGCAACCATAAAGATGGGTTTAGTACTGTTCAGATAGGAAAATTCTGACAAACACACAAAGTATGCACCAGGATATCACAGTAAAAAAGAGAAATCTGACATGTACTTCTGAATTGGTATCAGACTTTATCATATCTCGAGCATTGTGGTATCTTAGTTATTTGAAATAAAGTACTCCGTATGATAGAGTGCCGCGGAGGGGTGGAATACAAACCTTTGTAGCAGGGAATGAAGATCATACCCATTGGTGAGATTCTGCAAAGCAAAGGCATGCACACATGTCACTCGAGGGTATTCACAATGAAAGCTAGCTAAAATAGTGCTTGAAATGAAGTAGAACACCGCATTCCAAATGTTTCTAGCAGGAATATTTGATACATGTTAGAAATGAATCCAACAAACGGGAAAATCCCTGTCGGGACCTCATACTTCACCTGGCCATGAAAAGCGAATCGTGGTAAGCTCTGCTGATCATCAATTTGTATTCTAGACCCAACTGTTTTGCGGCAATTTCCATTGCATTAATGACTGATTTGTCAGAAAGAGCAGGTGGATCCTGGTTGATGATCTTGAATTCCGAGAGCTCGACTCCACGGATCTTTGATATGTCAATTGCAGATTGGTGAACCTTCTCAATGACATCATTCCTTCTTTTCTCATCAATATCTCTGATATCTGTACATAAGATATTGTGGATTACTGGTTGAAAAAATATATATTAGTGACTTGCTTGTATCGAAAGAAACAGGTTCTTACCAATTTCCAGGTGTGATTTGCTTGGGATGCTATTGATAGCTCCTGGATGTAGCTGCAGAATACCTATAGGAGAATAATCTGTTAGTGGAAAGCAAGATGTGACAAGCAAATCCTTAACAATCTTCTTAATGTATTGGCTGACCACTGCCTGCATAAATATCCTCTCGCAATCAAAATGCACTCAAACAAATAAGAGAATCTATCCGACAGGTTAGAACATTATAAACCATGCTCACAATTTCTATTTACATCAAAATATTTGTCTCACAGAAACAATGACATCAAAATATTTTCATAGTTTCAAGTTGCAAGTCTAATCTCATAGCTTAGCTAAATATGATACATATTCTGCATTTCATCCGCTGCACTTTTTTTTTGTACAGAAGACATGGTCAAAGAAAGGGTGTATGCAGACTAAAACGAAGGCAACTTCAAAAATGGAGCATAGGCATCCTATTAACCAGATTCAAAACATCCAGCTGCAAATCAAATTTTCATGAGCCAATTTATCAGACTTACCAACAGTGCCAACCGTATCAATTGATCCTGATTCCAAAACATGTTTCTCAAGTGCTAATGCAAGCTCAGCTGCCGCCAACCCAGCATCATTTCTGTAAAACACTTCTTTAACTCTTTACCATACATGAATGTGGGGACGCTTCAATAATAACGCCAAAAAAATTGATGGAAATGCTAACCTTGCGGGCATGAGCACTGCTCCAGCATGACCACCGTTTCCTTCAAACTCCACCTTAATACTTGCAGGAGCAGCAATAGCAGTTACAACGCCAATTGGAATACCTATTGTTAAGAACAGAAGATGTGAGTAAGAATGATTTAGATCCCCACATATATTAATTTAACTAAAAGAAATGCAACCTTCTTTTTCCAAGATGGGACCCTGTTCAATGTGCAATTCTATAAAAGCAAAATATGTATCTTGGTTCAAGAACACATTATGTAGATCCTCTGGGTGTATCTTGTAGCCAGCAGAGTGAGCAGCATCAACAAATGATATATTCTGGTTGTCAAATGTCCCTTTTAGTGATTGAGCTAGTTCCTTGCTCCCTGCCATTAAGCGGCTGCATATTTTGAAGGTGTGCAAAGATGAGACTCGACAAACTAGGACTGTGCCACAATTAGCACAAGCAGCATTGATATCATTTCCTAAGATAACATGTAACTTATGGTAAATGAGGGCGAACCTTCCCAAGCAGCTGATTCCAAATCGTGTAGGCTCCTCTGATGTAAACATAATGACCTCCAATGATCTTTTTGGCTGGAAACCCGACCTGTATGGCATATGCAAGCCAAGCATGTAAGGTTCGCATCAAGATGAAAACAACAATGGAGTTCACATTTATAAAGCCCAAGTTGCCTGAAAACATGCCAGGTTTTCTTCAATATGGTGACATAACTAAAATAATATTTGTATAGCTTTATGTGACCTCAGTTAGCCATAACATGGACAATGGCCAAATATCAAGCAAAAAGAATAGAAAAGTATTTCACAAATGGTGGAAGATACTTATAGGCAGCATTTGTACCGTTGTAGCACACTGATTGCCTCAAGAGCACCCAGAACGCCAACGACCCCATCATATTTGCCTGAAAATGGGATGGCATCAACATGAGAACCAGTTGCAACTGCTCCGAGATCCGCCTCAGAACCCACCCTGTAGTAGAAAAGTACACAGCGTTACAGTGTGAAACATAATTAGCCAGCACAAATATGTTCCTTTTGTTCATATCCTGACATGTTTCATAAATGGAACATCATCTTATGCTCCCCTTGCTATCATGCCAAGAAGTTATCGGTTTGGCAACTCAAGCAAAGAAAATGAGCTGCATGGTGAAGTTACTACTCCAAGTCTCCAACCGCAAAGCAGGGAACTTCATCAAAACTCATTTTCTAAATAAATGTTTGCCATTGCCCATCGCTAACAACTTCCGAAGTCAGACAATATACGAACAACAGAAACCAGAGGTGCCAAACATAAACTCACCAGCGGCCAAATATGTTGCCAACTGCATCTTCTCGAACAACAAGGCCAAGTTGTTTCATTATCCCTTTTATATACCTGTACAATGAGAGAAGAAGTGATGATCAGCGTAGGCAGCCACCAGCCAGATAAGCACATTATAAGGGGCCGAAAACATGTATGGTTGTGTTTACACATAGTACTAACAGTTAAAAATTCTCAAAAAAAAAAAAAAACTAACAGTTAAAAAATTGACGGGCACTCTGAAATCAGAAGCAACGTGAATTGAAGCCATAATAGGTCAGATTGATCAAATGTATGTAAATCGAATAATGGGATTGTTTGGTTTGAAGCAAACTCAGGTTATCCTGCAGATGCTACAGAGTACAGAGTAAAGGCAATCGAAGCTATACTGATTGCAACTATACTTGCTAACTCGCGCGACCAGGGAAGATAGCTAATTCTCAGGAGCAACTAGTAGCACGGGGATTCCGAGCTGGGCGTGGGATCCTCACCGCCGAGCTTGCACGTCCCTGTCGCTGTACAGAACCCGCGTCACGGACGGCGCGGGCGAGTCGGAGAACGAGGCCAGCTCATCAATCTGCGCAACCAAAGAGGAGGAAAACGCATCACAACATTGCCAACCCCATTCCCTCCGATCACATTCCACTGGCACGGTCGGCCGGGGCAGCAGAGCGAGCTTCCGTGACAGTCAGACGGTTCCTTTACCTGGCGCTGGAGCCCGGCGGAGTCGACGCGCAAGGGGGAGTCGCCGCCCTCGGAGTAGACGCGCAAGGGGTCGTCGGAGGCGGGGAAGCCGGCGAACTCCTCCATCGTCCGCTGCGCCGCCGCGCCGTCGTCGTGGCCCTGGGACGCGGCCGCGGCGCCGGCGGCGAGGACGGCGACGAGGAGGGAGAGGAAGGAGGGGAGCATTTCCGCGGCTGGAGGTGGGAGATGACGCGACGGCACTGACTGACTGCAGTGGTGCGGTGTGGCGAGGAAGACGACATGAGTCCACGAACTAAACTACTCGGGCACTATCGGCAAGGTGGGCCCCACGGCCCACGAGGGAAGCGCGGCCCGCGGAGATGAGGCCCACGGAGGCCCATGAGAACTTGCATGGGCCGGCCGTCCGACTCTGAGCTTGATGAGTTAAGAAGAGAAGACGCAGGGGCACGGGCGCACCACACGCGCTCCCAAATCCTCTCCCGTGCTCCCCCTTCCCTCCCGTCAAAACCCTCTCCGGCGGCGGCGGCGGCGGCGGCGGCGCTTCCTCTCCGGCGAGGCCTGCTCCTGCATCCCCACAAGGTTCGCGCTCACGCTCGCTGTCTCGTCCACCCGTAACTCCGTAGCTTGCTCGCGGGGCGAAGAACTCGCTGGCGGCGGGGACGGGGACTGTATCCCTGTGCTCTGCGCTCGTGCTCGCGTGGCGGGTTGCTTCCGGTCCGGACGCGCTATTCGGGGTTCCGCCGCTTGGGCGCGCCGCAGTGCTCGGGGATTTAGGGTTAGGGAGGTCCCGCGTTCTCGGCGGCGCTGCTCGGCCACGCGCTAGGGTTTTCCGTGGATCCGCGGTGTTTCCGTGCTTCGCTTGGTCTGGAGCAGGATTTGGTCGGTTCAGCTGGTTATTCCATGATACACGCTTAGGTTTTGTGCGCTGCGGCTAGCGTCTCGCGGGTCCATGCATAGAATTTATTCTACTACTCCGTTTCGGCTGACAATTGTTTTGTGTTGTTGTGTGCGCAGTGCTCCCAGGGAACATGGACGGGCCTTCTGCGGCCGTCGAGCACGAGATCCCAGCTGGTGTCACCAGTGAGGAACAAGCCAATCCTGCCAGCGATGTGCAGGAAGAACCGGAGATGCCGTCTGACCAGGAACTCCAAGCCCAAACCAACGAAGAGTCTGAGGACCCGAATGAGGAAGCGCAGGCGGATGTGAACGATGAGAATGCAGAGGGCCTCGAGGAGCCAGCGAACGTTGCGGGCGGGGAAGCTGGGGCCGAGCAGCTGGCCGATGTGGAGATGGAGGAGAAGAAGTGGCCGGGGTGGCCCGGGGAGAGCGTGTTCCGCGTGCTGGTTCCTGCCCAGAAGGTGGGTGCTGTCATTGGCCGCAAGGGGGAGTTCATCAAGAGGATGTGTGAGGAGTCCAGAGCCCGCATCAAGATCCTTGATGGCCCGCCAGGTGTTCCAGAGAG
This sequence comes from Lolium rigidum, assembly GCF_022539505.1. NCBI lineage: Eukaryota > Viridiplantae > Streptophyta > Magnoliopsida > Poales > Poaceae > Lolium > Lolium rigidum. The sequence goes on along the minus strand of NC_061512.1, from coordinate 24,569,813 downwards.
GACTGTAAGTTGCTTACCTCTTGCATCGTGTTGAGTTGTTGTTAGCGTCATGATGTTTATGATGTCCAAAGTAGCTGTGGCCTTGTTGGCGTCCTGAATACATGTCCAAAGCCAAGTCTAACCTGTTGCTTTTGTGAGTAATTCTTTCTGTTTCGTAGTTGCTTTAGGATAACCATGCATGTATATGATTTCGTAGTATGTTGGTAAATATTTTTCGTTGATGTGGCTATCTTCTAAATTGAATGTGCTAGGTACTTATTGATCTCTTTAGGTCTATGCGTTCGCGGTATAATGGCTACCCGTTTTTGTGGCTATCTTGAGGATCAATTTGCTAGGAGCCTTGGAAGTCTTTCATTTCTATTGACTAAAAAAAGGATGTCATTCATGTACTATACATCACCTTACAATTGTATTATGTTTTTGTGGTTGCCTTCTCACGGTCCTTACAAGTTTTTCAGAAGTCCAGAACGTTTCTGTGTCTTGCCATAGGGTATGTTTGGATGGTGGTGAAAGCTCACTTTACAAACTTTGTAGTCATGACCCAAAAAAATGGTCTTATGGTCGCCAATTTTTTTGGCATGCCAATGGCTCTTTACCCACTCTAGTTCATTTTTCTTGCTAATGTTGGCCAACTTATAAGCAACCAAAACCTCAACAATTTTTTTTGGGTAGCCAAATATCTGGCAGGGCAAACTTGTGCTAGAATCGAAAATACTCTCTCAGTGTGCTATGATAGTTGATTAGTAGATGTCTATAGTAATTGACAGATTAAAGCCATTATAAGTCTCGTGAACTTTATAAAAAATCTTAGACATGAAATATGAACTGGTTTCTGATATTTAATACTTTTTTGACAATGCCACATTTGTAGTTGCAGATCGATGTTGCTCTATTTAGGAAATAGGAACCAAGTGTTCAAATAGGAATCCCTACTTTTCTTGAGTTCTGAAGAGATGCAATTTTGTTCATTCTTATGAATTATTAAAGATAGTTAGACTGGTGAATCTGGGGTATACTGTTAAATCTGATGGAGGGTTCATAATTCATAAAGGTTGGGGCATCAAATATATCATATCAACTTTTTATATATGATATGGATAATGAAAATTTATGCAATAACAATCACTTGCTAAAATGGAACAGCTGTATGCCTTTGTTGCAGCAAGGAGCAACATAATATTTTGGTGTTGCTTTTATACTAACTAAGACTTAATTATTTGGGAAGCAGCTATGCATAATTCTGGTTCTCTACGTAGATCAAGTAATTGTTGCACTCAGAAATACTAGAAAAAATAGTGATTGGTCATATGGTAGCACTGTTTTGGGCCAACGTGCAAACATTATGTGTAAATTATAATGCCAATCCTAGCAAGCTCTTAGATTTAGTCATGAAGGTTGCGGATTGTTTTTGGTTCATGCTACAAAAAGAGCTAATCAGTTATCAGCGTGAATACTGATGCAAATCTATAATTCATGCTACCAAATTGTTGTCTATAACAAGTGCAACATAATCCATACTCATGCTACTATTCATAGAAATTTCTGCACAAGTAAAGAACCTCTAATACTAAAAAGGAGCAAACTATTGAATGACACTTAAGTGGAAGACTTAATAGTGGCGATAACAGTAACAAACTAATCTTTGCAGGTTCTCACTGCAGTCTAAGGCCTCAAGTCAAATCCCTTTTTCGTATCCAAAATAGATGCAGTCATGGTTACCAGAGTTCAGTTTTGTGCTCCTCTGCTGCAAATACGATTTTAAGTCTTTTGAGTATTGGATGAAGATGACTGTCAAGAAGCTCCACATATTGTCTGGTAATTCCATGACCCATTTGATTGTTTTGCCAAAAGGAATTCAGTTGGCAAAATTTTACGGGGGCAAAATAGCTTAATCCTAACAATTTCGTAAGCCATAGATGGTTCTTTCAGAAAATAACCATATCTTAAAAAATTGAAATTATATAAGTGCATGCCCATCAACAGCAAGTAAACATGCCATGTGGTACTTTTTCTGTAATATGCAAGTAATTCAAATCATTCCCGGTTAACATATATAACAGTAATGATAAGCAAATCTATCCAGTTGGGTGAAAAAATTCTGGGAAATGTTGCTCCTTAATGGTTGAAGCAACACTCAGTTATTCTGTATTTCTGCATAACAACTTCACCATCAGATGTCATGATCTTATTTACAATTTTGAGGATATGCACTCACAATGTAAACTCATGCGTTTGCATTTGTTGACTAATTTGAAAAATGTAACATAAGTTTTACCAGAAAGAGTAACCATAATTGCATTCCACAGTGGATCACAGCAATGGACCAAATATGCCCTAACTAACCTATCTTTGATAAATTTTGCTAATATTCGGAAACCTGCCTACTGAACATAAGCTGTTTTTTGCGTTGGCTGAATCAGATGTAGGAGGTTTACAGATGTGGATGCCCTTCAATTTTTTTAGCAGCATGCATCATTTTGATTATTTTGTTCTTGGGGTAGCAGGTGTATTCATTTCATTGAACTAATGTAGGATGGAAATATATGTTCTATCCTTGCTATGGCATGTCTCCTCATTGCTTGTGCATATTGCTACTAATTAGTGTTTTCCTGTATTATCCATCTGTATGCAAAATATTTGTGTGCCTCCTTGCTGACATCTCGACCATGTTTTCTTGTTTAAAGGTAATGATTTCGGCAAAGGATGAACCGGATGCACTGGTTCCTCCAGCTGTTGATGGTTTGCTGAGAGTACATAATAGAATAACAGATGGTTTAGATGGTGAATCTGAGCAGCCTCAGAGAGGTGCTGGTCCTGTAGGGCCAACACGGCTACTTGTGCCAGCTTCCCAAGCTGGCAGCCTGATTGGCAAGCAAGGGGCAACCATTAAATCCATACAGGATGCTTCAAAATGTGCTCTCCGCATTCTTGGTAAGATTCATATTTCCCCTGCATTGTTGTTGTCTCAGTTAGACAATGCTTCTCCATATTTCCACCGAATTGTAGCTCTTTGCTTCTCCTCTACTGGGCCATGAATTTTCCTTTCTAGTTTTACTGGCTATACACAATATGCAGTTTGTGTCATCAAACTAATTACCTGTATACATTGTGACTTGTCTTGCATGATATTTTTTTTTGGTATGAATCAGGTGATTGACGCCCTATGTAGGAATCATGTGTACTTCCAAATGTTACCTAGTTTATTTGTTGATTGAGAAAATTGCAATGTACTATAAGCTGGTAATGCTCATGGTTTATGATTAGCGTACTTTGTGAATCAACCATTTTCTTATTTGCTAAAAACATTTGAAAATATGGAATTCTCGGACATGCATGCATATTGCATAGCAGGTACAACAACTGCTGGGTGATAGATGCTAGAATCTGATATTTAAGATACATGCAAGAGTGTACCTAACATTTGCCATCTCCCTTGGCTTGGCGGCATGATAATTCTAGCATTGTTTCTGTATGCACCTTTCTGCTTGGCTTGCTAGATCATGGCTGATCAATTGTACTGAAAATTTACAAGGCTTAGTTTCGCATGTACGTGCTCATGATGCATATTTAAAGCGTCACATATTTGACATTTTCTCCTTCACAGAGAATGTGCCACCTGTGGCATTAAATGATGACAGAGTTGTCGAGATACAAGGTGAACCCAATGATGTTCACAAAGCAGTGGAACTGATTGCAAACCATTTGAGAAAATTTCTTGTGGACCGTAGTGTTCTCCCTCTGTTTGAAATGCAGGTAAGTGAATTCTGTTATGCAGTTTATTGTTTTGCTTGGATGCAGTATCCGATAAGCATAACTTGTCTTCTTGACAGATGAAAGTGCACAATGTGCCCAGAGAGCAACCTATGCCTGCGCCTCAGCAGTGGGGTCCTCCTCCACCCTGGAGTCATCCACCAAACATTCCGCCCAGCGGCCCTCCTGGTTATGGCGGGAATCAACATTTTATGCCTCCAAGACCACAAGATAACTATTATCCTCCTCCTGATGCACACCCTGTGGAAAAGCAACCACACTACGGGATTTCTTCATATGGACGTGATGCACATCCAACTGGTGCTCCTCCTTCCTCAGGGAATCAACACCTACCACATGGGTCTTCTCAAGTTAGTTGCTATAAATTTGACCATTATGAAAACATGAGGTGTTTGCATGCCTATTAATTCTATCGCTTACACTTGTTTTCTCCCATTTTTGTTTGGTTTTATTGACAGATTGCCCAAAAGATGCAAGTTCCTCTTTCCTATGTTGATGCTGTGATTGGGTCTGCTGGTGCCAATATTAGCTACATCCGCAAGCATAGTGGTGCAACAGTAAGTATTCAAGAAGGTGTTCCTGGAGAGATGACGGTCGAGATTGTAGGGAGTGCTTCACAAGTTCAGACTGCTCAGCAGCTGATCAAGGTATTTCCATTTGTTCTCTTAAGATTGCATCAGTTTCCACGTGCATTCATCCTCTGCATTCAGGCTAAAAAATACATGTGTGATGTGGTGAGGATCTGTTTCTAGTTTAGGTCTCACATTGTCATCGCGATATATTTAGCAACGTATTTAACCTAGACCACCTGACGTGCCAACTAGTTTCATTGGATTGAACGTTGGAGCACGAGTGCACGATCGCATCCATATTCCATAGTGGTCAATTGATTTGCTTTACCTATAGGATGTTCAATATACATAGACATAATCAAAAGTATCCATACACTTGAGATGTGCATGGAATATGTTGCACAAATTGAAGAGGAAAATCCTTGTTGCACTTGAATCTGTGTTTAGGTGGATACATGGCTTATTTTCCATGGTTGAAATTACTATTTCGGAAGCTACAATACTGCCACTGAATCGTCCCATTCTACAAGAAAATCTAGCCAATACTATCATATATTGTAACATAACCAATTTCTGTCATCCATCTTTTAATTGTCTCATTGCAGAAGTTGTTGTGTCTTCTTTCTAATCGATCATCCCCATCCTTTCCTTGCAGAATTTCATGGCTGAAGCTTCTCCGCAAGTTCCTCCACCTGGTCCTGCTCCCTCCCAACCACTTGACTCAAGCTACAACTCATACCCGCAGTATGGAGGACCGTCGTATGGATCCCCTCCAGGCAGTGCAGGTCCTGCCCCTCACAATGGAGGAAGCTATGGCGCGCACTACCCGCCGAACTACGGTTACTAGTTGTCGCATCAAACATCCTAGGGTTTAGTGACGTACTTGGTTTTGTTGTTCCGCCTGTTAATCTGTTGAGAACGTGAGAGATTATTAGGTTTTCCTATCTTCTGGTGGTGTAAACTCTGCTCTGACGCCAGTGACAACTGTTCTCTGATACCTTGTTTACTTGCTTTTCAGCATGCTGTAAACTTAGTAATTAACCTACGATGTCCTGGATCTCCTGGTTGTCACTATGCTGCTGTCGCCTGTTGTGGTGGCGGAATGTGACTGAATGATTCTTTCAGCAGCTGCATTGCAGAATGGAGTCCAAACTCCAAAGGACTACTCTACTATCTAGTTTCGCTACAAAGTTAACTAAGTACGGAGTAGCTAATTAAGCAAAACATAATCGTAAACCCTGAACTTAAAAGTCCATCGATGACTATAGATTTTCATCCAAGTTGGGGTGCACAATCTTGTGCTTTGTGGGTACTCTTTCAGCATGTGTCATCTACGTTGACATGTGAAGCCATCCTTTTGTGTGACCACTGCTCCTGGCCTCATCTCACCCTTACCGCCCCCTCATCTTCTTTACTTGCCTTTGGATCTAGTATGCCTACAAGTGTTGTATATATAAAGGCACGCTGCACCAACCTTGCCCTGATCTCACCCTTACCGCTTCATCTTCTTCACTTGCCTTCGGAGTAGCAATAAGTGGCAGTTAATGCATTGAAAGAGCCACTCCATCTACTACTGCATTTGATCCATACTAAGCGCCGAGCTTTAGAGCATCTCCACTCGTTGGCGCTCCCCACGCCCAAATCCGGCGAAATTTTCGTCCGGATTGAAGGAAGATTTAGCCTGGGGAGCGCCGAAGTTCCAGTCGTCCCCCCGCCAGGAAACCCCCAACCTCGACCATTTGACATATTTCAAACAAATTTAACATAAAATTTAACAAGTTCGGCGAGCAAGAGTACGAAAATTGCTGAATCAAATTCCGACAATGTTTAACAAGTGCTGAAACAAATGAAGCACACAATTTCACAATTTTTCAAACAAATTATGACAGACTAGTTGGCGTCGGCGTTGGCGTTGCCTCGGAGCGTCCATATGTGCTCCATCAGATCATCTTGCAGCGAGTGATGCATTGTAGAGTCTCGAATCTCCTGGCGCATAGCAATGAAGGCGGCCCATGATGGAGGCACCTGGTGATTAGGCTGTGCAAGAGGATCCTCTCTCTCATATGGTGCTTGTTGCTCAGCCAGAGGAACCAGATGTTTTCGCTCATTTTCAATAATCATATTGTGTGGGCACACACAACAGTTCATCACCTCCCACATCTGATCTTTGGACCAAGTTATAGCGGGGAACCGGACGACAGCAAATCTCTGCTGGAGGACACCAAATGCACGCTCGACGTCTTTTCGGCAAGCTTCTTGTTTCTTGACAAACTCGCAAAGTTTGGGGGTGCTAGGTTTCGAGATAGTCTTCACAAATGTTGCCCACTTTGGATAGGTACCGTCTGCAAGGTAGTATCCTTTGTTGTAGTGCCGACCATTGATCACATAGTCCACCGGGGGAGCATGACCCTCAACAAGCTTGGAAAAGATCGGGGAGCAGTTTAGGACGTTCATGTCATTGTTGGATCCAGACATTGTAGGATAACGTTGCATAGAAAACAAAATTTTTCCTACCGCGAACACGCAATCCAAGCCAAGATGCAATCTAGAAGACGGTAGCAACGAGGGGTTTATCGAGTCTCACCCTTAAAGAGATTCCAAAGCCTACAAGATGAGGCTCTTGTTGCTGCGGTAGACGTTCACTTGCCGCTTGCAAAAGCGTGTAGAAGATCTTGATCACCGGCGCCACGAACGGGCAGCACCTCCGTACTCGGTCACACGTTCGGTTGTTGATGAAGACGACGTCCACCTCCCGTTCCAGCGGGCAGCGGAAGTAGTAGCTCCTCTTGAATCCGACGAGCACGACGGCGTGGTGTCGGTGGCGGTGGAGAACTCCGGCGGAGCTTCGCTAAAGCACGCGGGAGCTATGGAGGAGAGGGGGAGGCTAGGGTTTGGGAGGGGTGGCCGACCACTTAGGGGGTGCGGCCGGCTTGTGGTCTTGGGGTGGCCGGCCCCCCCCCTTGGCCCCTCATTATATAGGTGGAAGCCCCAAGTGTTGGACTACAAGTCTTCGAATAAGACCCGAACCAAAAACCTTCCATGTGATAGGGAAACCTATCCAAGGTGGGAATCCCACTTGGGGTGGGATTCCCCCCTTCCATGTGGGGGGTGGCCGGCCCCTTTGGGGAGTCCACTTGGGACTCCTCCCCTCTAGGGTTGGCCGGCCATGGAGGTGGAGTCCCTCCGGGACTCCACCTTCCTTGGTGGTTTCTTCCGGACTTCTCTAGAACCTTCTAGAACCTTCCATAGAACCTTCCGCATCATTTTAAATCACATAAAATGACATCCTATATATGAATCTTATTCTCCGGACCATTCCGGAACTCCTCGCGATGTCCGGGATCTCATCCGGGACTCCGAACAAATATTCGAACTCCATTCCATATTCAAGTTTTACCATTTCAACATCCAACTTTAAGTGTGTCACCCTACGGTTGGCGAACTATGCGGACATGGTTGAGTACTCACTCCGACCAATAACTAATAGCGGGATCTGGAGATCCATAATAGCTCCCACATATTCAACGATGACTTTAGTGATCGAATGAACCATTCACATACGATACCAATTCCCTTTGTCACGCGATATTTTACTTGTCCGAGGTTTGATCATCGGTATCACTCTATACCTTGTTCAACCTCGCCTCCTGACAAGTACTCTTTACTCATACCGTGGTATGTGGTCTCTTATGAACTTATTCATATGCTTGCAAGACATTAGACGACATTCCACCGAGAGGGTCCAGAGTATATCTATCCGTCATCGGGATGGACAAATCCCACTCGTTGATCCATATGCCTCAACTCATACTTTCCGGATACTTAATCCCACCTTTATAACCACCCATTTACGCAGTGGCGTTTGATGTAATCAAAGTACCTTTCCGGTATAAGTGATTTACATGATCTCATGGTCATAAGGACTAGGTAACTATGTATCGAAAGCTTATAGCAAAAAACTTAATGACGTGATCTTATGCTACGCTTAATTGGGTGTGTCCATTACATCATTCATACAATGATATAACCTTGTTATTAATAACATCCAATGTTCATGATTATGAAACTAATCATCCATTAATCAACAAGCTAGTTAAGAGGCATACTAGGGACTCTTTGTTGTTTACATATCACACATGTATCAACGTTTCGGTTAATACAATTATAGCATGGTATATAAATATTTATCATAAACATAAAGATATATAATAACCACTTTTATTATTGCCTCTTGGGCATATCTCCAACAGTCTCCCACTTGCACTAGAGTCAATAATCTAGATTACATTGTAAGGAACCTAACACCCATGGCATTCTGGTGTTGGTCATGCTTTGCTCGTGGTGACCCGACATACCACTGCATGGTGTAGTATGCAAGTCCGATATAACACCAATGAAACACCGTTCCACTAGTATTATATCGCTCGAGTGGTACAACGAAACATATGCGGGTCCAAGGCATGTCTATAGAATTACATACGGACTCGTTACAGAAGATCAGCACAGCCTCCTACTTTACAATGAGGTAAAACTGCAAATAAACTCCAGGAGAACGACTCGTAGTCTAATCCTAACACGAACTCGATTTGTAGAGTATTTAACTAGCTACAGAGGCTATGAATAGATTCTAGCTAAATAGGAGCTAAGTTTAGGAAGCTAGTTCCTTTCTATTGCTAATCTAGGTTTCTCCTTGTTGGATGTGGTATCTGACTCCTCTGATAGGTCCCGTTTCTTGAAGTACTTGTTGACTCCTCGGCCTTCGAGTTGCACTTGTAGATCCTCCATCGTGGCCTCCATATCTAAGCGGGGATTTAAGAGTGGGATGAGTACGAGCGTACTCAACAAGTTCATTATAGGAAAGAGGTGTTTAATGCACTAGCTACGGCATTAGACCAGAAAGTCTAATACCAATGCATGTTTTCATAATCATTTCTTCTAAAGGTTGCTTTTATTCAGAAGAACTATGTCCGTCAGCCTTCACCGGTTTACTAGAACTTCATGGAGCTCCTTTCCGGCAGCGTTCGCAGTTCCATATCCCGAACGAGGAGTGACGAGTCACGATTCATTACACTCGCGGAGGTGTGTTGCTTTACCCATAAGAGATCTTAACCTTGGTGCCAACCGGGCATATTCCCCGTCCACACTTTCTATGGTGTGAGGCCCGGTATAAGGCCTAGCCAATCATGTTCCTCCGCTACCTCGAACACCCACCC
>NC_061512.1:24529105-24560157 GCF_022539505.1 Lolium rigidum | reverse complement strand
GTCCATCTTGATCGCGGCCCACCTCTGACTCGGTCAAATTCTGGTGATAACAGTTGCTCAAACAGTTTTACCAGAAAATATCTAGACCTTAAGAGAGACCAATCATGCAAACCAATTTCAACAAGCTCTTAAGTAGTTCTCCACTAATAGGTTTAAACTACATGAAAAAACTTAATAATGATCTACTTGAGAGCTCAAAACAATTGCCAAGTGTCAAATTATTCAAGACATGATGAGGCATTTTCCGTTTCCAACCAAATATAAATAAGTGCAATAGCTTCCAACTTTTATCATTGAACATTAAAAGTAAAACGAAGAACACAAGTGTTCATATGAAAAAGCGGAGCGTGTCTCTCTCCCACACAAGGATTGCTAGGATCCGATCTTATTCAAGCAAAACAAAAATAAAAACACACAGACGCTCCAAGCAAAGTACATAAGATGTGACCGAATAAAAATATAGTTTCAATAGAAGAAACCTGATAAGTTGATGAAGAAGGGGATGCCTTGGGCATCCCCAAGCTTAGATGCTTGAGTCTTCTTGAAATATGCAGGGATGAACCACGGGGGATCCCCAAGCTTAGACTTTTCACTCTTCTTGATCATATATCATCCTCCTCTCTTGACCCTTGAAAACTTCCTCCACACCAAACTCGAAACAAACTCATTAGAGGGTTAGTGAATAATCAAAAATTCACATGTTCAGAGGTGACACAATCATTCTTAACACTTATGGACATTTCTCAAAGCTACTGGAAGGTAATGGAACAAAGAAATCCACCCAACACAGCGAAAGAAGCAATGCGAAATAAAAGGCAGAATCTGTCAAAACAGAACAGTCCGTAAAAACGAATTTTATTGGGGCACCAGACTTGCTCAGATGAAAATGCCCAAATTGAATGAAAGTTGCGTACATATCTGAGGATCACTCACGTAAATTTGCATAATTTTCTGAGTTACCTACAGAGAATTAGGCCCAGATTAGTGACAGCAAGAAATCTGTTTCTGCGCAAGTAATCCAAATCTAGTATGAACCTTACTATCAAAGACTTTACTTGGCACAACAATGCAACAAAATTAAGATAAGGAGAGGTTGCTACAGTAGTAACAACTTCCAAGACACAAATATAAAATAGAGGTACTGTAGCAAAATAAATACATGGGTTATCTCCCAAGAAGTTCTTTCTTTATAGCCATTAAGATGGGCTCAGCAGTTTTAATGATGCACTCGCAAGAAATAGTATTTGAAGCAAAAGAGAGCATCAAGAGGCAAATTCAAAACACATTTAAATCTAACATGTTTCCTATGCATAGGAATCTTATACACAAATAAATTCATGAAGAACAAAGTGACAAGCATAAGAAGGTAAAACAAGAGTAACTTCAAAAGTTTAAGCATATAGAGAGGTGTTTTAGTACCATGCAAATTTCTACAACCATATTTTCCTCTCTCATAATAATTTTCAGTAGCTTCATGAACAAACTCAACAATATAACTATCACATATAGCATGCTTTTCATGATCCATAAACACATAATTTTTATCAAGCTCAAAAATAGTGCGATTAAAACTTTCAAACACACTTTTATCAATAATATAACAAGATGGTTGATCAATCTCAAGAGATATGGGACTCATAGATAATTTCAAGACCTCTCCAATCCCATTTTAATTAGTAGTACAATTAATATTATCAAGTAACATAGGACCATCATCAAGAGCTTTATCATAAACATTTGCTACACAAAATTCTTTAGTACCATGCATTTCGACATCAGGCACAAACAAAGCATTATCATAAGATTTATCAAAGTAGCATGGATTATCATAAATAACAGTAGCATAATTATTCTCACAAGTTTTACTCATAGGGAATATTTCAAGAGAATCCACAGGAACATAACATTCAACCTCTTTCGGTAAGCATGGAGGACAATCAAATAGTGTAAGGGTTAAAGAGTTACTCTCATTAGAAGGTTGGCATGGGTAGCTAATCCATTCTTCCTCCTTTTGTTCATCACTCTCCTCTTCTTTTTCATCCAATGAGCTTTCATGTTCATCGATTTCCTCCTATTTTTCATCCAATGAGCTTTCCGGTTCATCAATCTCTTCTTCCACAGGTCCCTGCAAATTGTGAGTGCATTCTTGTGCATTAATGAGTCTCTCTTTATAATCAATGATATAAGGATTACCATTGTAGCATTCTATAGGGGATCGCAACAGTCTTCGAGGGAAGTAAAACCCAAATTTATTGATTCGACACAAGGGGAGGTAAAGAATACTTATAAGCCTTAACAACTGAGTTGTCAATTCAACTGCACCTGGAAAAGCACTAGCAACAGGGGTGATGTGAAAGTAGCAGTGATATGAGAGTAGTAGTAACAGTAACACATCAGCAGTAATAGTAATATGAGAGCAATGGCACCAGAAAATAGTTGATACTACTTCCAATGACATGTAGAACGAATATATGATGATGAAAGATGGACCGGGGTTCCCAGCTATCTACACTAGTGGCAACTCTCCAATAACAAGTGTTGGGTGAACAAATTACAGTCGGGCAATTGATAGGATTGAAATAGCATTAAGACAGAATATCAAGATCATTAATCATGTAGGCATGTTTTCCATATATAGTCATACGTGCTCGCAATGAGAAACTTGTACAACATCTTTTGTCCTACCAGCCGGTGGCAGCCAGGGCCTCTAGGGAATCTACTCGGAAATTAAGGTACTCCTTTTAATAGAGCACCGGAGCAAAGCATTAACACTTGGTGAAAACATGTGATCCTCATATCTAAGCCTTTCCCTCCGGTTGTCCCAATTTCTGTCACTTTGGGGCCTTTGGTTCCGGACATAGACATGTGCATACAACTTGTAGATACAATCTAAGCAATAAGTATAGAGCTTAAATCTAAGATCATGCCACTCGGGCCCTAGTGACAAGCATTAAACACAACAAGATTGCAGAAACAATAACTTCATAAACTTTGTAGATAGACAATCATAACGTAACAATCCATCGGATCCCGACAAACACAACACCGATTACATCAGATGAATCTCAATCATGTAAGGCAGCTCATGAGATCATTGTATTGAAGTACATGGGGGAGAGAATACCAACTAGCTACAGCTAGAACCCGTAGTCCATGGGGGAACTACTCACGGAGCATGATGGAGGCGATGGCGTTGATGGAGATGGCTTCCGGGGCACTTCCCCGTCCGGCGAGGTGCCGGGACGAGACTTCTGCCCCCCGAATTGGAGTTTCGCGATGGTGGCGGCGCCCCTGGAGTCTTTCTGGAGTTTCGTCAAGTGGTACTGCATTTTTAGGTCGAAAGGGCTTAAATAGGCGAAGAGGCGGCGCAGGAGGGGCGACAGGGTGGCCCCACAGTAGGCCGGCGCGGCCAGGGTGTGGCCCGCGTGGCCCACATGTGTGGTGGCCCCCTGGCTCTCCTCCGACTCTCCTTCGGTGTTCTGGATGCTTCCGGGAAAAATAGGATGTTTGGTCTTCGTTTCGTCGAATTCCGAGAATATTGCCCGAACAACCTTTTCGGAACCAAAAACGAGCAGAAACAGAACCGGCACCGTGGCATCTTGTTAATAGGTTAGTTCCGGAAAACGCATAAAAACATTATAAAGTGCAAGCAAAACATGTAAGTATTGTCATAAAACAAGCATGGAACATCAGAAATTATAGGTACGTTGGAGACGTATCAATACGCAATAACTCCAAATTCTGAAATAGCATCATCGTCCGGTAAGGACGATGTTTAAAAGATTGGCAAGGATGCAATAATGCATAAGTACGAGATGCAATCGCTCTAAGCTTGACCTAACCCCGATGATTTAGGATTAGTGAGTTGTGATGATTAATTCAGGGTGTGTTGCACTTTTAGAGTGATTCACAAACAAGGTTCTTGTTAAGGTTTGATTACTTGGTATCATGTACAAGTTATATGATAAAGCATAGTAATCAATTGAGCACACACAAGAAATGATAGTTGGTATAATGTTAATATGTAAAGAACAGTTGTCAGTTTTAATACTCTATGGCATGGTTAATGATTGCTTGTTATATTCTTCAAAAGAATAACTTTTGAAGAACATGTTCTTTAATAAAGAACATGTATGACAATTGGGTTTGTGGTTTGCTATAGTTGATTTTGGTTCCAAGTAGTTTCTGGAGTAAGTATGAGATGGATCACAACATAGTGGGATTCATCAAAAGCTAGTAATTGTAAGGTTGAGCTAAGCCTAAGCATCTTAAGCAATTAATTATACATGGGTGCTATAAAGGTGGTTTTATACTTTATTGGTGATAGATGGCTATTGTCTATAGGTCCTATTAGGCAAGGTTGATGATGATTCTCTGTTTACTTCAAAAGAATAACTTTTGAAGAACATACTTCTTAAATAATAAGAAGTATATCAATTAGGTTGAGGTTGTTTAGTTTTGCTATTTCATTTCCTAAGTAAAGAATTATTGGATCCTAAATAGGATGGTTCATGATTATGAAGTACTTGTAGGGTTTAGTGGACTATGGTTATGTAATGATAACTATTGGGCATAAGTGCTATTGGAGTTCATCACAATGGTGTGATGCTAATTAAGGATGATGGTTTTGGTAATAATAACTAGGGTTTGCACTTGGTTGACCCTACATTAACATCTAGGTTTTATTAGGATGAGATCATGGTATATCAACTTATAAGTACTATGGCTTCTAATATTTTATGGGAACAAGAACAAGTACTTAGTTGCTAATTGTGGGTCTATAATTCAAAAGGAAATAACATGACCACAAGTTATAACCTAGGGTTTAGGTTTATTATCAATTTAGGGTTCACATAAAATAATAGAGCTAGGGTTCCTAATGGAATTAGGGTTTTAGGTTTCACATAAGATTATGAAACCATAACTTTATGTAAAATGGAACTAGGTTTCCTATTTAACATGTAGTTCTCAAATTAACAACTTGTTGCAAAGTTGAAGTTATTAATAACCTTGATAAAAAATAATATTGGATTAGGCATTTTATTATTTTTAAAGATTTTAATAATTAAAGTAATTATTAATCAGGGTTTAAATCCCTCTAATAAGGATTTAACAAAATAATCAAATAAAGAAAATTAGTTTTAATGTTTTCTTTATTTATTTACTGGTTTTTATTTACTTTATGTAGTTTTCCTAATTATTGGATTTTAATTGAATTTAGGTTTTAAAAGAAAATGCTTAATTAATAAGTATTAAATTTTTAAATTTTTAAAAAATAAAAATTCCATTTTATATTTTTATTGGATAGATTTAATTTTTAGGAACATTTTAATATCTCATTTGTATTTTTCTGAGTTAAAACGAATTTTACAAATTCCAGTGAAGTTTCATCAATTTAGGAAATTTAAATTTAAACTGGAAAGACTAATTACACCCGGGCTAACCTACCCTCGCTCACTGGCTAGTGGGCCACAGGCCATGTCACACGCCACGGTGGTGCCTACGTGGCATGGTTCATGGTGTCTGCGAGGTGGCCGGCGATGGCGACGTCGCCTCAGACCGCGCGGGGTTGGGTGGATGGGCTCAGTAGCTGCGGCTTGAAGTGTTGAGTGTAATAGGGTCAGCGCCCCCAGCAAATGGTCGTCGGAGCAAACTCCAGCGAGCACGGAAATGGCGGAGCACGGCGGACTACGACGATAGCGAGCTACGGTGGATGATAAAGGCCAATAATAGGTTGTCGAGAAGCGCATGCTCACCCTTGCTGCGTATTGCTTCGAATTGGTGAAGGAGATGGCCGGAGACGACGATGCTGTTGACTTTTCTGCGGCTTGCCGGCGAAAGGGAACGCGCAACCCCCGGCGACTGAGAGCTTCTCAACTCGATTCCTTGTGCAGGAGGATCCAGTAGATCATGGCGATGACTACGGTGGTCATGGCGAGGCACGGGGTTGCCCCAGTCGACGGCGGTGACCATGGCCGGGGTGAGCTAGGGTTTCAGAATTGGGGAAAATGAGACGAGGAGAGGTCAAATTGAGGGCTTCTACGCGTTTTATAGCCTCACCGGCGTGTGCTGGCAGTCAACTACAGCGGCGGCAACCGCGGGACGTGGCCCTGGGCGTCGCGGTGGCGAGCTGCCGTGCGAGCAGTAGTGGAGATGAAGACGAAGACGTTCCTCTCGTCTTTATCCACGCGAAGGGTTACGGGCTGGTGTTGGGCTACGGTTTGGAGTTGGGCCTGGGCTGCTTGATGGGCTGCGGTGTTGGGCTACCGAGGTGGGCTGCGGTGGCCAAGTCTGGTAAGCCTTCTCTCTCTTATTTTTCTTTTCTATTTTCTTATTTTCTATTTTCAATTCTGTTTTGAATTTTCTATTTTGAATTTAGGTTTGAATTCAAATTTTATTTGTAGGTTTCTTGTTATGTTTACTGAATTAAGATATAGTGCAATGACTATTGCACCATTCTTTATTTGAAACAAATATTGTATATTTGAGTATATTTCATACTTGCATGTTTATTCAAAATAGCAAATATGTATGAGTTCATATTCTCATTTATTTTTAATTCCCTTTTTCTTGTGAATTAATTCTGTTAGGATTTATGAGAATTGATAATTGCAACTCAAAGTATTTCAGAAGTTATTATTAAGGCTTGGTTTTCATTTGAGAAGTGGATGACTTACATATGATTTTATGTGATCACCAACATATTAAGGTTTTTAGAACTTCTATTCGAACCCCCTTTTAAGGTTAATACTATCATTAACTTTGAAAGTATCCAAGGTAGGTATTGTTCCATCATGGTTGATCTTGGTTACAAGGTTAAATGGTTGTTAACCACACATGGGTTTAATCATAGGACTTTAGCATTAGGTGGCTCTTTTGTTGTATAATTGAAGCATAGGATTTGATGAATGAATCATTAGGGTTTAAATGCTAATTACCTAATGACACTTGGATTGAATCTCAATTATGGCCTGGTTTTATATTATGATTACCATAGTGATGTAAAAACTAGGGTTGAGATATAATTCTAATTTATAGAATTGGGATGACATCATATTGCATTGGCTAGGGTTTAATCTCCCCTAACCATGATAAGGTGGTTGCTTACTTAATATTTTATGTTCTCCTCTAGCTACTAAGATATTGGGAATTAGTTTTATCTTCTACCAATTTGGCTTCTATTATTAACCTCAATTTATTATTTAAGTAGCTACATTGGTTATAGTTCTTTTTATAGTTAACTTTGGTCATATGAATATATATGATTTCTCACCATATTAAATATGGAGTTTTACTCTAAGGTTTTCTTAGGTTCTTTATTTTATGAAATATAGGTATGGGAGGATTCTACTTATGATCACCAAATGGTTCACAAGTAAAAGATAAGATACAAACCTAGGGTTGCTTACTAGTTATCTCCTATAATTTCATGTGGGAATGAAATCTACTTATTCTAGTAGGGTTTAACTTATCCTCACATACTTCAAGAGCATGATCATGGTTAGACATGATCCACTTGTTCTTGATATCTTTACCTCAAGTTCTTAGGGTTTATGATCATCACTTAATTTATGATGATCAAGGTTTGGCTTCCTAAGGTATCTCTCATTAATTAGGTTTCTCTCTTCTAAGATCAAGTATTGTCTTGATTAACTAAATATAGTTTCTTTCTTATACTATCATGAATGAATATGGTTACCTCAACAATTTATATCCCAGGAGAATGTCTGAGAGAATAACTTATAGTTCTACTTAAGGAATGATGAATTAATCATCAGAATGTATGGGTAATTCTCTCCCTCAAATTCAAGTGTTGCCTCAACTAACTTGAGTGTAACACCATAGCTTGAGCTCTCTTATATAAGAATAGCTTATTCTAGGTTATGGTGTACTCCTAATACTCTAGTTCAATGGTTGTCGTTTGTTCTTAAATAGATAAAACTAGAATTGATATGAATAGTCTCTCTCAATTGGGAATGTCTTGAATTATATCCCAAGGTTGTGTTCTTGAGATGAGGTTTGAACACTTGGATGTATATCCAAGGTTTAGCTCAAGGTTTGTTATTGCTTCTCTAATAATCATTATAGAACTCTCACCTCTCTAGGTTTGATGTATAATAATATAGAATAGAGAAGGATATATATTTTGAGAGTTGATCTCCTTGTCTTGTTTCCAAGATTAAGGTAGAATGAATATCCTAGGTTTTATGATAAGTGCATGGATTAGTTCAAGACATGGAGAAGATAAGTGAAGAATAGTTTCTCCAATTATTGTTACTTGATTTCCAATTAAATGGATGTTCATATGTTATGGCAATTAATACCATATTATGATGTTTAATAAGATCAAGCAATTGATCCTTGATTCATATGTTCTTATGTTGATGTTAATTCCATTTGATCTAACCCCTTAGATCAAATCATCTTTTCCCAAAACAAGGTTTTTAACAAAATCACATTGAGGTTTATAGCACTTGGCTTGATGATCTACTTCAATTCCATCAAGGTCAAGTGAAACTTCAGTTACTGTGATTGTTTTACTTTAAAGCGCGAAATTTCCCCAGATTTTCTATGCATGAATGCAATGCACACATCTGTTTCCTCTATTTTTGTAACCCCATTACCTGGGATATTACATTGCCCTAGGGAGAGCTTTAGTCAACGGATCTGCTACATTCAGATCAGTGTGTACTTTGCAAATCTTTACTTCTCCATCTTCGATGTACTCGCGAATCGAATCATAACGCAGCTTGATATGCTTCAGCCTCTTGTGTGACCTTGGTTCTTGTGCATTGGCGATGGCACCCATGTTGTCACAAGTAGATGACTAGTGGGTCCAATGCACTAGGAACCACACCGAGCTCTACAATGAACCTCTTCATCCATACCGCTTTTGATGAAGCCTCCGAAGCCGCTATGTACTCCGATTCCGTTGAAGACTTCGCCACCGTGCACCGCTTCGAGCTTGCCCAGCTTACCGCAAAGCACCATTCAATATAAACACGTACCCGCACCGTGACTTAGAGTCATCGGATCGTTGTTCCAACTTGCATCGGTGTAACTTGTTACAACGAGCTCTTGGTCACCTCCATAACAAAGAAACATATCCTTAGTTCTTTTCAAGTACTTCAGGATATTCTTGACCGCCGTCCAAAGTGTTCCATTCCCGGATCACTTTGATATCTCGCTAGTCAAACTAACAAGCATGCGCTATATCCGGTCTTGTACATAGCATGGCATACATAATAGAGCCTATCGCCGAAGCATAGGGGATCTGACTCATCCTTTCTCTTTCTTCTGCCGTAGCCGGTCCTTGAGTCTTACTCAAGACCTTGCCTGGTAACATAGGTAAAAACCCTTTCTTACTTTCGTCCATTCTAAACTTCTTTAGAATTTTGTCCAGGTATGTACTCTGTGATAGCCCTATTAGGCGTCTTGATCTATCTCTATAAATCTTGATGCCTAATATATACGATGCTTCACCAAGGTCTTTCATTGAAAAACTGTTATTCAAATATCCTTTTACACCGCTTAATAGTTCTATATCATTCCCAATCAGTAATATGTCATCTACATATAATATCAGGAATGCTACAGAGCTCCCACTCACTTTTTTGTAAATACAGGCCTCTCCATGGCACTGTATAAACCCGAAGTCTTTGATCACCTTATCAAAGCGTCGGTTCCAACTTCTCGATACTTGCTTCAGTCCATAAATTGAACGCTGAAGTTTGCATACTTTGTCAGCATTTTTAGGATCGACAAAACCTTTGGGTTGTACCATATACAACTCTTCCTCAATGTCTCCATTAAGGAACGCCGTTTTGACATCCATCTGCCAAATCTCATAATCAAAAAATGCAGCTATTGCTAACAAAATCCTCACATATTTTAGCTTCGCTACAGGTGAGAAAGTCTCATCGTAGTCAACACCTTGAATTTTTCGGAAACCCTTTGCGACAAGTCGAGCTTTATAGACAGTAATATTACCATCAGCATCTGTTTTTCTCTTGAAGATCCATTTATTTTTGACAGCCTTGCTGCTATCAGGTAAGTTTACCAAAGTCCATACTTTGTTATCATACATGGATCCCATTTCGGATTTCATGGCTTCTTGCCATTTGTTGGAATCTGGGCTCATCATCGCTTCTTCATACGTCGCAGGGTCCTCATCATTGTTATCCATAATCATGACATTTAGACAAGGATCATACCAATCAGAGTGGCACGTTCCCTTGTCGATCTCGCGAGGTTCAGTAGTTTCCTCGTTCGAAGTTTCATGATCATTATCATTAGCTTCCTCTCGTTGCCGGTGTAGGCGGTACATGTACAACTTCCGGCATCGCGCTACTCGATCAACGAGTATAGATTCATCAATCTCATCGAGTTCTACTTTTCTTCCAAATCACTTCTTTAGTGAGAAATTCTTTCTCAAGAAAGGTTCCGTTCTTAGCAACAAAGATTTTGCCTTCGGATCTGTGATAGAAAGTGTACCCTATAGTTTCCTTAGGGTATCCTATGAAGACGCATTTCTCCGCTTTTGGTTCTAGCTTGTCCGGTTGTAACTTTTTTACATAGGCTTCGCAACCCCAAACTTTAAGGAACGACAGTTTAGGTTTCTTATTAAACCATAATTCATACGGTGTCATTTCTATGGATTTTGATGGTGCTCTATTTAAAGTGAATGCAGCTGTCTCTAATGCATAACTCCAAAATGATAACGGAAAATCAGTAAGAGACATCATAGAACGAACCATATCTAAGAGAGTTCGATTACGACGTTCGGACACACCGTTTCGTTGTGGTGTTCCCGGCGGTGTCAATTGTGAAAGTATTCCGCATTTCTTTAAATGCATGCCAAACTCATAACTCAGATATTCACCTCCGCGATCAGATCGTAGAAATTTAATCTTCTTGTTACGTTAATTTTCTACTTCACTTTGGAATTTCTTAAACTTCTCAAAAGTTTCGGATTTATGTTTCATGAAATAGATATACCCATATCTACTTAGATCATCTGTGAAGGTTAGAACATAACGATAACCACCGCGCGATGCTACGCTCATTGGTCCGCACACATCGGTATGTATGATTTCCAATAAGTCGTAGCTCGCTCCATCATACCGTAAAATGGAGTCTTAGTCATTTTTCCCATTAGACATGCTTCGCATCTATCAAGTGACTCAAAGTCAAGTGATTCAAGTAATCCATCAGCATGGAGTTTCTTCATGCGCTTCACTCCAATATGACCAAGACGACAAGTGCCACATATAAGTAGAATTATCATTCAATTTAATTCGCTTAGCATCAATGTTATGTATATGCGTATCACTACTATCGAGATCTAACGAAATAAGCCATTCTTTTCGTGTGCTCGACCATAAAAGATATTATTCATAAAAATAGAACAACCATTATTCTCAGACTTGAATGAATAACCGTCTTGCATTAAACAAGATCCAGATATAATGTTCATGCTCAACGCGGGTACAAAATAACAATTATTTAGGCTTAAAACTAATCCCGAAGGTAGATGTAGAGGAAGTGTGCCGACAGCCGATCACATCGACTTTGGATCCATTTCCAACGCGCATCGTCACTTCATCTTTCAGTAGTCTTCGTTTATTCTTTCGTTCCCGTTTCGAGTTACAAATATGAGCAACCGAACCAAGTATCAAATACCCGTGTACTAGAACGAGAACCAAGTGAGATAAACATCTATAACATGTATATCGATATACCTTCTTTCTTCTTCTTGACAAGGCCGCTCTTCGGATCCGCCAAATACTTGGAGCAATTACGCTTCCAGTGTCCCTTCTCCTTGCAAGTAATAGCACTCAAGCATCGTGCTTAGGGCCGTTCTTAGGTTTCATAGGAGGCGTGGCAGCTTTCTTGCCACCCTTCTTGAATTTTCCCTTAGACTTGCCCTCGTTTCTTGAAACCGGTGGTCTTGTTGACCATCAACACTTGGTGCTCTTTCTTGATCTCAATCTCAGCAGCTTTTAGCATGCCAAAGAGTTCGAGTAACTCCTTGTTCATGTTCTGCATATTGTAGTTCATCACAAAGTTCTTGTAACTTGGTGGCAGTGATTGAAGGACACGATTAATCCCCGTACCGTTAGGAATCACTATTCCCAAGTCACCGAGTTTCTTCGCATGCCCTGGTCATGGCGAGCATGTGCTCACTAATGGAGCTGCCTTCTTCCATCATACAGCTGAAGAAATGTTTCGATGCTTCATAGCATTCCACGGCCGCATGAGTCTCAAAATAGCTTTCAGCTCATTCATCAACTCATGAGGATCGTGGATGCTCAAAACGTTTTTGAAGATCGGATTCCGCATCGCACAGGATGGCACACCGAACTTGAGAGTACCGAGTTTTCCGAGTCTCGTAAACAGCTTTTACTTCATCGGTTTCAGTTTCGCAGGAGGGTCACCTAGCGGTGCATCAAGCACATATTGCAGATTTCCGCCGCAGAGGAAGATCCTCACATGACGGAACCAGTCGGTGAAGTTGCTACCGTTGCTCTTAAGCTTTTCTTTCTCTAGGAACTGGTTAAAATTGATTGGGGACGCCATCTCTACAACATATATTTGCAATAGTTTAGACTAAGTTTATGACAAATTGAGTTCAAAATTTTAATTCAACATAATTAAAAATCTAGGTGAACTCCCACTCAAAACAATATCCCTCGCATTGTCTTAGTGATCACACGAACCAAATCCACCACACCTAAGTCCGATCATCACGAGACAAGGTGTAATTTCAATGGCGAACACTCAAAGTGTTCATCATATCAATCATATGATTCATGCTCTACCTTTCGGTATCACGTGTTCCGAGACCATGTCTGTACATGCTAGGCTCGTCAAGGCCACCTTAGTATCCGCATGTGCAAAACTGGCTTGCACCCGTTGTATGCACTTGTTGATTCTATCACACCCGATCATCACGAGATGCTTCGAAACGACAAGTCTTGGCAACGGTGCTACTAAGGATGAACACTTTATTATCTTGAGATTTTAGTGAGGGATCATCTTATAATGCTACCGTCGCGATCTAAGCAAAATAAGATGCATAAAAGGATTAACATCACATGCAGCTCATATGTGATATGATATGGCCCTTTTGTCTTTGCTCCTTTGATCTTCATCTCCAAAGCACGGACATGATCTCCATCATCTTCGGGCATGATCTCCATCATCGTCGGCGTAGCGTCAAGGTCAATGGCGCCGTCTTCATGATTGTCCTCCATGTAGCAACTATTACAACTACTTTGAAATACTACTCAACATGAAATTTAAAGACAACCATAAGGCTCCCGCCGGTTGCCACAATACAATAATGATCATCTCATACATATTCATCATCACATTATGGCCATATCACATCACCAAACCCCGCAAAAACAAGTTAGACGTCTCTAATTTGGTTTGCATATTTTACGTGGTTTAGGGTTTTCGAGAGAGATCTAATCTACCTACGAACATGAACCACAACGTTGATACTAATGTTGTCAATAGAAGAGTAAATTGAATCTTTACTATAGTAGGAGAGACAGACACCCGCAAAGCCTCTTATGCAATACAAGTTGCATGTCGAACGAGGAACAAGTCTCATGAACGCGGTCATGTAAAGTTAGTCCGAGCCGCTTCATCCCACTATGCCATAAAGATGCAAAGTACTCAACTAAAGATAACAAGAGCATCAACGCCCACAAAACCATTGTGTTCTACTCGTGCAACCATCTATGCATAGACACGGCTCGATACCACCGTAGGATAACGTTGCATAGAAAACAAAAATTTCCTACCGCGAACACGCAATCCAAGCCAAGATGCAATCTAGAAGACGGTAGCAACGAGGGGTTTATCGAGTCTCACCCTTGAAGAGATTCCAAAGCCTACAAGATGAGGCTCTTGTTGCTGCGGTAGACGTTCACTTGCCGCTTGCAAAAGCGCGTAGAAGATCTTGATCACCGGCGCCACGAACGGGCAGCACCTCCGTACTCGGTCACACGTTCGGTTGTTGATGAAGACGACGTCCACCTCCCGTTCTAGCGGGCAGCGGAAGTAGTAGCTCCTCTTGAATCCGACAGCACGACGGCATGGTGTCGGTGGAGAACTCCGGCGGAGCTTCGCTAAAGCACGTGGGAGCTATGGAGGAGAGGGGGGCGGCTAGGGTTTGGGAGGGGGTGGCCGGCCACTTAGGGGGTGCGGCCAGCTTGTGGTCTTGGGGTGGCCGGCCCCCTCCCCTTGGCCCCTCATTATATAGGTGGAAGCCCCAAGTGTTGGACTATAAGTCTCCGAATAAGACCCGAACCAAAAA
Organism: Lolium rigidum; assembly: GCF_022539505.1. Taxonomy (NCBI): domain Eukaryota; kingdom Viridiplantae; phylum Streptophyta; class Magnoliopsida; order Poales; family Poaceae; genus Lolium; species Lolium rigidum. The sequence goes on along the minus strand of NC_061512.1, from coordinate 24,545,828 downwards.
CCTTCCATGTGATAGGGAAACCTACCCAAGGTGGGAATCCCACTTGGGGTTCCACCTTCCGTGGGGGTGGCCGGCCCCTTTGGGGGAGTCCACTTGGGACTCCTCCCCTAGGGTTGGCCGAGGTGAGTCCTCGGACTCCACCTTCCTTGGTGGTTTCTTCCGGACTTTTCTAGAACCTTCTAGAACCTTCCATAGAACCTTCCGCATCATTTTAAATCACATAAAATGACATCCTATATATGAATCTTATTCTCCGGACCATTCCGGAACTCCTCGCGATGTCCGGGATCTCATCCGGGACTCCGAACAAATATTCGAACTCCATTCCATATTCAAGTTTTACCATTTCAACATCCAACTTTAAGTGTGTCACCCTACGGTTCGCGAACTATGCGGACATGGTTGAGTACTCACTCCGACCAATAACTAATAGCGGGATCTGGAGATCCATAATAGCTCCCACATATTCAACGATGACTTTAGTGATCGAATGAACCATTCACATACGATACCAATTCCCTTTGTCACGCGATATTTTACTTGTCCGAGGTTTGATCATCGGTATCACTCTATACCTTGTTCAACCTCGTCTCCTGACAAGTACTCTTTACTCGTACCGTGGTATGTGGTCTCTTATGAACTTATTCATATGCTTGCAAGACATTAGACGATATTCCACCGAGAGGGCCCAGAGTATATCTATCCGTCATCGGGATGGACAAATCCCACTATTGATCCATATGCCTCAACTCATACTTTCCGGATACTTAATCCCACCTTTATAACCACCCATTTACGCAAAGGGCGTTTGATGTAATCAAAGTACCTTTCCGGTATAAGTGATTTACATGATCTCATGGTCATAAGGACTAGGTAACTATGTATCGAAAGCTTATAGCAAATAACTTAATGACGTGATCTTATGCTACGCTTAATTGGGTGTGTCCATTACATCATTCATACAATGATATAACCTTGTTATTAATAACATCCAATGTTCATGATTATGAAACTAATCATCCATTAATCAACAAGCTAGTTAAGAGGCATACTAGGGACTCTTTGTTGTTTACATATCACACATGTATCAATGTTTCGGTTAATACAATTATAGCATGGTATATAAACATTTATCATAAACATAAAGATATATAATAACCACTTTTATTATTGCCTCTTGGGCATATCTCCAACAGACATACCAAAGAAAGAGTGCCAAATCCAGAGATCATGGGTAGCCACTGCTTCAAGTATCATAGTGCAGCCTTTTTTGTGACCCTTGTACATTTCCTGCCACGCAAACGGACATTTCTTCCATTGCCAATGCATGCAGTCAATGCTTCCAAGCATCCCTGGAAAACCCCTAGCTTCATTTGTTGCAAGGATCCTCCGAGTGTCTTCGACAATGGGTGATCTCAAGTAATAGTCCCCAAACACCGCTATGATGGCCCCGCGAACCGGTAGAAACAATCAAGGGCGGTGGACTCCGCCATCCGAAGATAGTCATCCGCACCATCACCGGGAGCTCCATACGCCAAGCATCCTCATAGCCACCGTGCACTTCTGCAGTGACGAAAATCCAACCAAACCAAGTGCAATCCGCCTTGCATCCGAAGTAGGGGTCAAAGTCTCGGATGGCATACACAATTTCCAGTAAATAGCTTTCGCTCATCCCGAAACGACGCCGGAAAACATTCTCACCGTGCAATGGATTGTCGGCGAAGTAGTCGGCGTACAACATGCAGTAGCCCTCCATTCGCCGTCTCGGCTTGCACTTCCGGTGACCTCGGTGCCGACCCACCACGTCGACCCGCTTGCCAGTCCGGCGTACATGCTTGACAAGCAACCGAGGATCATCATGTGCTCCTCGTCTTGGGCGGCGGCTGCCATCTCTTCTCGCATAAGCTCGACGAACATCTGCTCCTCCTCTTCGTCCGAGTCCATGGCCGGCGAGGCAAATGGACGAACACCTGATGGGCGTGGTCGAGGCAACCCGAGCCGCGAGCGACGAGGAGTAGGCCAAAGTCGGAAAACAGGCCGGCGGAGGCGCAGCCAGATAGGCCGTCGTCGAAAGACGGCGGAATATAGGCAGGTGGGGAAGGAGGGACGGCGGAATCTGGGCAACAAACCGGCGGGGTGGTGCCGGCGGCGAGAGAGATACGAGGGGTGTGTGAGATTTTGAGCGAGGTGTCGGTGGGGTTCGTGTGTCGAGTCGCCGCAGATCGGGCCCTTCCCCGCTTTTCATTCGTCTGGAGTCCCCGATAGATCCCCGGGGGGCCGGGGATGGCGTGGGCTCGCCGGATGGATGAAGGGCCAAATCCGGACGAAAACGAGGAACTGGGGGCGCGACTGGGCCGAATTTCGCCGTCCGGATGGGAAAAACGTCGCTCGGGGGCCTCGTCGGGGGGACGAGTGGAGATGCTCTTAGTTCATACTCTGAAGGCAAGTGAATTAAACTAACTGTCCAGCTTTAGTTCATACTCCGATGGACTACTAAATTAAACTAAGGGTGTGTCTATGTCTCAGTTGACTGAGATTTTCTTAAGAAAAGTGCAACTGCTGTAACTCAGTTCAGTTGCACATTTCTGACTTTTTTAACAGAAAAGTGCAACTCAAGTACTTTTTTGTAAGTGATTTAGACTTAAGAAAATCTCAGTTGACTGAGACATAGCAAAACCGTTAAACTAAAGCCCAACATTTATTATAGATTGGAGGAAGTACATGTTAGAAGATGGCAAGGAAGTTGTTGCCCACATCTGATGGATGGAAACAACGAGTTGATTTTACCCTCAACAACAAAAGAGTGTTGTAGCAAGGAAAACCATACGATTTTTGAACTATGCAAGGAGCAAGAAGTAATAAATCACACATAGACTCATCGGTAAAGTCGTGTGATTGATGGTGAATTGTATATCGGCACCAAGTTCAAACACACCACACTCTTTTGTTCCCGGTCAGCAAGACAGTATGATTCTGGCACATCCCGTCACTTGGTGAAAAAATCGAGCCTGTGCATTTGAAGGCAGGTCCAACACTATGGTGAACACTACTATTACTATACTGAATCATCACGCCCAGTGTTTCCAAACGCGACTAGACATTCAACCACAGTTGCCATGTTTCCTTCTCGCTCCCTAACGAAAATCATGAATTTAAGAATTTTGTTGGTAGGTTTTCCTGCCACTATTGAACACACAGGAAACAACAATTTGGATGAAACACTATAGGGTTTAGAGGCATGCTCCGTTTTGTTGTTCGACATGTTGACGAGGACGAGTGTGAGATTATTAGGATTTCCAAACTTGTGGTGTCACTCCTTTCCGACGCGAGTGACAGCTGCTATGTTATCTGGTACATTTGTTTAGTTACCTATTTTGGGGGTGTGAACAGGGCCGGCCCATAAGGCGGGACAACGGGGCGACCGCCCTGGGCCCTCAGGAGGCAGGGGCCCTGGCCCAGGTAGTAGTGCAATATACCAGCACGGCAGCGCCCACGGTTATTCCTCGGAAAAAAAAGCACGCATCTCCTCTGTTCTCGCGTCATTGACTTCTATGACTGTATCCTCCTCGGCTCCCCCAAATTCTCTGCTCAGAACAGGCCGCCAATTCCGTGTCTTTCCAATTCCAAGATCGCTGCAACCATTAATAGAATAGTGCTATTTCGTTTCCCAATCACCACTCATTATATCCTCAAAGAACGTTACATCAGCATATTTCAGGGATGGTACGTCTCCCTCCCGTAATCCCACCTCAAACTGTTAACAGCACGGCTCCCCTGTTCCGAATCTTCATTCTCTAATTCTCCAATTCTTTTCTACTCAGGTCCTTTCTTGAGTTCTTCAAGGTTTCCACTGGATCTAAGCGTCAATTAGGGCCCTTTTTTGGTGTCTCTCCCCAGGGCCCTTAATATGTATGGACCGGCCCTGGGTGTGAACATAATACTTAGGCCCCGTTCGTTTAATCCGTAGGGACCCGTTTGGTAGCATGGGCTGAATTCTTGCACCACTGCGCCAGTGGGAAGAACTCCCATGTGCGTTCCAGACGGGCCACGTGCCAGAAATGGTATGTTGTTTGGTAGCTTGGGCTACACATTTCTGCACCGTAAAGGAAAGTGAATGCCCATAGTTTGGTTGTCTGCTTCCAGCCCAAATTGGACGCATGGAAACACGAATCATTGTTTAGTTGCACAAATCACTTTTTTTTTTGAAATGGGTGGTTGCACAAATCACAGTTCTATATCCTTACCACAATACAAATTGGGTAAGATTATCATGCCATAGCATCTTACATACGATCACACACCATTCACCATTCAGAAGAATAAGATCCACAACAACTTCCTCAAATCTTACTTCCAAGATTCAACAAAAGAGGTTATTACAGAGGTAATAACTTCCAAGACTCAACAAAAAAAATTACAGAAATAAACATGGGTTATCTTCCAAGAGTGCTTTTCTTTAACGCCTTTCAACTAGGCGTAGAAAAAGAGCTAGCATCAACTATTATCAAGTGAAGAAGCATCAAGATCAATGCCAGAAGTCTTTTCAACAAGGACTGTATTTTATCAATATAAGTTTTAGAAGACCCTCTATCAACAATTTTGGGTTCACTACTTTCATCAAATGGGTTTTCAGGAACAATCCAATCAAAATTCTTTTCTAAGGCTTCATGCATTCCTACTAGTTTGAAAGGTATTGGTATTTTGAATTCCTCTTTATCAGGTTCAGTTTTGTCTATCTTTCCAAGTGTACCAATAACATCTACACATGAGCCTAGCATCTTAATCCTATCAAAGACTTTCCTAACTTCTATAAGAACATCTTTAAATTCTTTAAGCAAAGTTTCCAGGATAAAATCATTCTTTTCATCATCCTCAACTTCATGCAATTTAAGAAACATTTGCTGCATTATGGGGTTAAGGTTAACAAACCTAGCTTCCAAAATTTGAATTAAATAAGATGCAGCAGTTTCATAATTAGAAGCAAGTTCTACTAAGGATCTTTCCTCAATATCTTTGTGCTTACTAACATCATTAAATAATTATTCAATGTTATCTCTCCCAATTTAGAACCACTACCTATCGATAGGTCTTTCAGAACGTACTTAGGAATCAACATAATGAGCTAAAAATAAAGCAACAAAATAACAACTATAAAAGAAACCAATTTTTTGTGTGTTTTGTTATAATGGAGCAAACAAGACAAAGTAAAATAAACTAAGAAAAACTATAACAAAGTAAAGAGATTGGAGATGAGAGACTCTCCTGGCAGAAATCTTCTTTCTCCTCGGCAACGGTGTCCGAAAAGTAGCTTGATGACCGCAGATTGCACACCATTGGGGAACCCCAAGAGCAAGGTATGATGAGCACAGTTGCAAGTTTTTCCTCAGTAAGAAACTAAGGTTTAATCGACTAGTAGGATAAAAGCATGACTTCTGAAGGTGTTGCTAGCTGACTATTGGCAGGGCTCACTACCGGCGCCAGGAACAATGTGGAACTTGCACACAACCAAAATACTTTGCCCCAACGTTACAGTGAGGTTGTCAATCTCACCGGTTTTACTGAAAACAAAGGATTAACCATATAGTGTGGAAAAGAGATATTTGTTTGCAGTGGAATTAAAGAGAACAGTGCTTGCAGTAAGTAAACAGAACATGATGATTGTATCAGTGTAAAAGAAAGGACCGGGGTCCACAGTTCACTAGAGGTGTCTCTCCATAAAGATAAATAACATGATGGGTGAACAAATTATAGCTGGGCAATTGACATAATAAAGACCATAGATGACAACATGATTACTATAAGATTCATTTGGCCATTACAATATAATACATAGACCGTAATCCAACTACGTCTATGACAAATAATCCACCTTCCGATTATCGTTCGAACACCTTCCAGAATTAAGTTGCAAGTAACAGATTATCGCATTAAGCAATGTGTGTAAAGTAAACAATAGAATTACCCTTAGATAAAATATTGTTGTTTTCTCCCTCGTAGCAACAACACATCTACAATCTTAGAAGTTATTGTCACTCTTCCAGAAAACTAGAGGCATGAACCCACTATCGAGCATAAATACTCTCTCTTGGAGTCACAAGCACATACTTGGCCAGAGCATCTACTAGAAACGGAGAGCATGCAAGATCACAAATAACATATGCTAAATATATAATTGATCTCAACATAGTATTCCATATTCATCGGATCCTAGCAAACACAACATGTAGCATTACATAATGATGATCTTGATCATGATAGGCAGCTCACAAGATCTAAACATAAGGCACAAATTGGAGAAGACAACCATCTAGCTACTGCTATGGACCCATAGTCTAGGGATGAACTACTCACGCATCACTTCGGAGGCGGCCATGGTGATGTAGAGGCCTTCGGTGATGATCTACCTCTCCGGCATGGTGCCGAGAAGAGCTTGAGAACCCTCCCGAACTAGGGTCAGCGTTGGCGGCCATGGCATAACTTTTCGTGGATGGAGGCTCGGGTGTTTAGGGTTTTTCCGAGATCTTGAATAAATAGGCGGAAGGGCGAGGTCAGTGGAGGCCTCAGGGGCCCACACCACCCCTTGGCGCGGCGAATGGTGGGGCCGCGCCTAGGGCTGGTTTGGCCGCCTTGTGGCTCCTCTCCGTCTCTCCTCTGGACTCCGTCTTCGTTTCGATAAAATAGGCACTTTGGCTTTTATTTCGCCCAATTCCGAGAATATTTCCTGTACAACTTTTCTGAAATATAAAACAACAGAAAATAGGGAACTAGCACTGTGGCATCTTATCAATAGGTTAGTGCCGGAAAATGTATAAAAGTGAAACAAGGTGCAACCAAATCATATAGAAATTGGTGTAAAACAAGTATGGAGCATCAAAAATTATAGATGCGTTTGCAACGTATCACGGGCCAGCCCTATCGACGACAAAAACACAAATATTTTCCTCCTTTGTCTTTGACCACCTCCCATCCCCGATGTCGCCGCCGCAACCACCCCTCGCCACGACGGTCCATTGCTGTTGGTAGGAACCCACTCCACCGCCGCATACAATCTGCCGCAACCCTTGCCACCTCGCCGCCCCTTCCCACCGTCGTCGTTCACCCGCTCCCGCCACCACTGCTACCTCCATCCCCACCACGCACCCACATTGCACGCGAGGTGTTCAGCTATTTTCCAAGGTGATGGACTCCGACAAACGAGGACGTCATGTCCGCGCTCATGGATGAGGAGCTCGTTGTCGCGGATGCTACCAGGGATGCCGCTGGAGACGATGAACATCTGGCTATCCTCATCTGCCGATTGGCCATTATCGCTGAGGAGGACAAGCCGATCATTGGTGACTCCGCGCCGGGGTGGCGCAAGAGCAAGCCAAGGCAGAGGATGGAAGGCTACTGCATGCTCTACACCGACTACTTCGCCAACGATTCATTGCATGGCGATGCCATATTCCGCCGCAGTTTCCGAATGAGTAGGAAGCTCTTCCTGAAGATAGTAGATAATTTGAGGGAGGTCGACTACTTCAAATTGAAGAGAGACGTCGTCGACGAGCTTGGTTTTTCGACAATTTAGAAATGCACGGTGGCTCTTCGTATGCTTGCCTATGAAATTGTAGGTGATACACATGATGACTATCTGCGCATAGCATAGTCCACGACCATTGATTGCATGTATAGATTATGCTGGGCAATTGTGGCAGTGTTTGGAAAGACCTATCTACGCACACCCAATGTGGCAGACACAGCTCGGATCTTGGCACAAAATGCAGAGAGAGGTTTTTCTGGGATGTTTGGCAGCATCGACTGTATGCACTTGGCATGGAAGAACTATCCATTTGCATAGAAGGGTGCATGCAGTGTGGTGCTTGGGGTAGTGGTTGACTAGGACATGTGGATTTGGCATGCGTTCTTCGACATGGCAGGATCACACAATAATATCAATGTGCTGCAGTGCTCTGATGTGTTCCAGAAGCTTGTCGAAGGCAATGCCCCTCCGGTGCCGTTTGAGATCATTGGCCAGCAGTATGAAAATGGCTAATATCTTGCATATGACATCTATCCAAGATGGTCAACATTTGTGAAGACAATCTCGAACCATGTACCTAGAGGGAAGAAAGTTTGGTTTGCTCAAATGCAGGAGGCTGCTAGAAAGGATGTGGAGAGAGCATTTGGTATGCTGCAAGCTCGCTTTGCCATTGTTCGATACCCTGCTCTTACATGGTCCAAAGAGCAGATGTGGGAGGTTATGGCTGCTTGTGTCATACTACACAACATGATCATCGAGAGCGAGCGGGAATTACCAGTGTTTGACACTGAACCATATGAACGGGTGGGTCCTCTTGCAGATGTTGATCACAATGTGCCTCTCGCATTTGCTGCTTTTCTCACCAGGCATCAAAAGTTTGAGACTCCAACACTCATCACCAACTGCAAGATGATCTGGTGGAGCATTTCTGGATTCTCAAAGGCACTGTCTAGTTTATTTATTTGTTTGCCATTGTGATTTAAACTTTTAAATTTGTATGATTTGATGAACCTAAATTATTTGTGAGCTATGTTGAACTTGTTGAATTATGTCCAACATTTTTTAAGTTGTAATAAATTATCATAGTTTATTTGCTGTTTACATTATATATGAAATTATATTGGAGGTTCCTATGGGGTGCAAGGCTGGGCGGCAAGTCCCTATTTTGCATTTCACGCCTACGCCCCCACACAGTCCCTAAAACGATCACGTCGAACGCCGCCATACGGGAAGGGCGAGTGGAGATGCTCTAAGTAAGAGTGAGAAAGGAGGAGGCCGGGGACGGTTTGTGTGAACTTTGAAACTGGACAAGGTCCAGTTCGCTGCCTATAAGGGACTAGGGAAGTGAAAGTATACATGCGCAAGGTTGTGTGTGCAAAGTTCACATCACAGATCTCAAACATAGGTATAGGATGGAGATAAGCTCGGTACCCCCACGTATGTGTGGGAAACTGCATTGATTCACTCTGGCGCATCACTGACTGGAGACACAAGGTTTTCCATTTCACAGCAAGATCTTACAGGTGTATTTTGTAGTTTGATGAGAGAAAAGCTAGCGATCACAATTTTTCACTGGAACTAGGGATGAAAGAGTGCCGGTTCGAGGGTATTCTTACAGCCTGTGTCCACAATACCAACCAGCGAGACATGTCTGATGGGTAGTCAAAACTTTACCGGCACCTCCCACTCCCATATCTACACCGTGTGCACTGTTCTTTCTCTCAGCTCAGATTTACTTGCCTAAGATATCTAGGAGTGTTATATATAGAGGCACCTACGCCTCATTGCAATTACTCATGCAATTCAAGAGCTACATGGCGCCGTAGATGGAAACCAAGCTGTTGCCCGCATTGAAAATGAGTTGGTGAGCCGCGCTAACATCTACCCTCAAACTATGAGTAAATTATACGAAACTACCACATTTAGAGCGAAGTTGACGGATCAGTACCATTTTTTATTAATTTTTTATGTCAGTATCATTTCTAGGTCGGCCAGCAACAAATAGCTAATCGTACACATGCAACGGCTTAACCTCTGCGGCCCCATTGTCAGTGATGATGTGGCCTAACGGCCGTCGCCTCGCCGTTAGTTGGACATATAGGCCTACCTGTCAGTATCTATTTTCACTATCTTCTACTCATTACATCTCCCAAACGGAGAGACCATGTGTACGATGCTCGAACCGGCGGTGGCGCCATCAGCTTGAGGCCGTTTAGGCGCGAGAGCTTGTCCATGGGGCCAGTTCCTCCGCCGCTCGCATCCATCTGGAGACGGTCACCACGACGGGTGCACGCTGCTGGCACGGGAGAGGAGTAGAGGCGACGGCTGAGTAAGAAAGCTCCGAGGGCGGCCGTTTCAGGCTGCATGTCCTCCGGGAGCGCCACGAGGGGCCTGGTCGCCATGGTGTGGGCCGCGGTGAGGCGAGGGAGGTCGCGCCCGGTGCGGCGCGCATCTTGGCTTGCAGTGGCGAGGCAGGGGAGGCTGCACTCGGTGTTGCTCGGCCTGCAGCGCGGTGAGAATCCATCTCGCTGCCGACCACCGGGCACCACCTCTGCCGCCACCCCGATTCCCCATCAGCTGCTCCCGCGTCTGTCGCCGCCATCATCTCGGGGCTGTGCGCCTCAGCGATGCACGCCACCATGCCACCGTGCCCGCTGCACCTCAGCACCTGCCCACGCCACTCTTGGCCGGAGATTTTTTTTAGGGATTCTTATCCCTTTGGCAGTTTTGCACTTCAGCCATTGTAAAGTGGGTCCAACCTCTCTAATTTCCCATAAACATCTTTAATGACTTGTTTTCTGTTTTGTGAAACTATGACAGGCAAAAGCTGGTGTTTTGTGCAACAAAAAGGCATTGTCGTGGTTCTGTGCAAAATCTTCTCCAACAAGTGGTGTTACCTGCAATTTCCTCCATTCCAAACCGCAAGACCATCGTCATGGGAGAGACGGAAAGGCTGCTGCTGTCGGTCATGGTCCCGGAGGACCAGTTGTTTTTTTGAACAGGAGAGGTCCTGAAGGACCTAGGGCTTCATTTCTTCAGCGGTGGAGTACATTTTACAGATAAGACCTAAAGGAAACAGGAAAATTACAAGTTGGCCCTTACAAATTGCACTGAGGACCTTGAAATAAAACCAGAAAAACGATCAGGTCCAGCTCCTTATTCATTGCGCCGAAGCTCGCCGGGGTCAACCTCTACGCCGCCGGGGACGAGACCACTTGGGGCGCAGAGGTGGGAGCCAACTCGGACGAAACTGGAGAGCCTCCGAGCTGGCAGGAACGCCTGACGGAGGTTGCTGCTGCCTTGAGGATGGCCTATCGCCGCCACACGAGGGTGGAGGGGCCGCCCTTCGGCCATGAAATACGACGACAGAGGCGCCGTGGTAGTCCTCCGATGGAGGGGCTGCCTTTCAACCATGGGATACGGCGACAGCGGCGCCGTGGAGAAACTCCGAGAAGAAGCCGACGAGCTTCCCTGCTGCAGATGCGACGACCAGCTGGAGACAACAAGCAACAACTCCTCCCTCTCGCCACCCCGACGAGGAAGAAGAAGAAGCTTGTCGCTGCACCTCTGGCCACCAAATCCGCCAGTAACAGCCTTATTTACGGAGATCTTCGTCTCCCCCCACCGCCACATCTCCGGCTCCGACCACCGGAGCTCGACGAGGCAGAGAAGGAGAACAGGCCAGTGCCAGATCCGGCCGACAAGATCTGCCACTTCCCTCCCGGCATCAACGCCATACACCACATAGGAACAAAAACTAAACCTAAATCTACACCTAACTACTCCGGCACCATCTCCCCTCCAACTCCGGCCGGCTACTCCGACGGAGAGGAAGAGGGAGAGGCCCTGTGAGAAAGTGGAGGGGCTCAGGTACTGTAGCGGGACAAGAGCGAGATGGGGGGATCCTGGCTGCTGAGGACCAGTTTGTTCGACCAAGCTTTGGTCCTGGAATGGTAGATGTGGAGGTCAAAGTGGTCGATTGACCAAGTGCAATTGATCGCAGAGATGATGTAGAAATAAACATTCTGTCACAGCTGCCGGAGTGAATATTGCTTAGCTACCAAGGTCTATCTGTTTCAATCTTTTTTGGCGCGTGACGTTACACCACCTTCCAACTTTTACTTGGTCCTGTTTTGTGTACATTCGTTTTGATGTGTGCAAAGTAATACAGAGATAAATCATAGGCCAATGTGAATCTTCTCGACATCATTAAAACCACTTGACTACCACAGACCTAGCGAATGAATATACATCCCCAGGTTAGCCAAACAACTATGTTGTGGAGTAATAATAGGTAGTAAATCTCTCCTTTTACTCGTTTCAAAAAAAATAATAGGTAGTAGATCATTTCCTTTCAATTACCCCGTCGACTCCCATCCTCATTGCAAGCTCGCCCATTGAGTCTTGCGCTTCATTCACTAGAGACGCAAGGTTTTCCATTTCACGGCAAGATCCTACAGGTCTATCTTGTAGTCTGATGAGAGAAAAAGCTAGCGATCACAACTTCTCACTCGAACTAGGGATGAAAGTGTGCCGGTTCGAGGTTGTTCTTTCAGCCTGTGTTCACAACACCAACCAGCGAGACATGTCCGATGGGTGGTCAAAACTTTACCGGCACCTCCCATTCCCATGTCTACACAGTCACTACGGGAATGGCGCGATGCGCCGACGGCCGTGGCGTACGCCGACGGCCAAATGTCGGGGCCGTCGGCGTACGTCCGGTCCAGGGCAGCGGGCTAAAGAGCCCCTCGGCGTAGACATACCCTCGGCGTAGAGACGGATACGCCGACGGCCACCCTCGGCGTACTAAAGGCCGTCGGCGTACTAAAGGCATGTGCTCCGGTCCCGCTCCGGCCGTGACGGCCCGGTCACGGCGTCAGCGAGGCGCCGAGGGCCACCCTCGGCATAGGGCATCACCCACCTATGCCGACGGCCACCCTCGGCATACATTTTTTTTTCTTTTTTTCTTTTTGGTCATTAACTTTATATTATGTTTGTTTTATTTATGTACTAGTATGAATTATGTAAAAATAGTTACTTTTTTAAAGAAAAAAATGGTAGATGGCTTATGTAGATCCCACGAGTGACGCTCTTCGTAGACGGGTCGACGGGATCCAGTAGGGCCCAACATCTGCTATCGATGTACATATGTCCTAAAACAAAGGAAAAAAGTCCATTGCTAACCCTAACTCTAACCCTAACCCTAACCCTAGGGGTAGATTTGCGGGGTCCCCGCCCCCTAGGGTTTCCCTAGATACAAACCACCGGAGCGTCCGAATCGCCGGAAACTCCTGCTACGGCTCATCCGGGGCCTATTTCATTCCAAACCTATGGTTTCCATGTGCATATGTCCTAAACAAAGCAAAGAAATTAAAAAATCCATTGGTGAACCCTCGCACGAAAAAAGCTATAGGGGTAGATCTGCAAGGTCCCCGGCCTAGGGTTTCCCAAGATACGGATCACCGGAGCGTCGGAATCGCTTGAAAACTTGCATTTGTCCCTAACATATGTGTACAAGTGTGATGTAAGGTTTGTCTAACCTTGCATGTACCCCGCGTTGACGATTTCCGCATACATGGGCCGACACTTGGTAAAATCCAGGATTTGTATGTGGAAACTCCTGCTACGGCTCATCCGGGGCCTATTTCATTCCAAACCTATGGTTTCCATGTGCATATGTCCTAAACAAAGCAAAGAAAATAAAAAAATCCATTGGTAAACCCTTGCACGGAGAAAGCTATAGGGGTAGATCTCAGGGTCCCCGCCCTAGGGTTTCCCAAGATACAGATCACCGGAGCGTCGGAATCGCTTGAAAACTTGCATTTGTCCCTAACATATGTGTACAAGTGTGATGTAAGGTTTGTCTAACCTTGCATGTACCCCGCGTTGACGATTTCCGCATACATGGGCCGACACTTGGTAAAATCCAGGATTTGTATGTGGAAACTCCTGCTACGGCTCATCCGGGGCCTATTTCATTCCAAACCTATGGTTTCCATGTGCATATGTCCTAAACAAAGCAAAGCAAATAAAAAAATCAATTGGTAAACCCTCGCACGGAGAAAGCTATAGGGGTAGATCTGCAGGGTCCCCGCCCTAGGGTTTCCCAAGATACAGATCACCGGAGCGTCGGAATCGCTTGAAAACTTGCATTTGTCCCTAACATATGTGTACAAGTGTGATGTAAGGTTTGTCTAACCTTGCATGTACCCGGCGTTGACGATTTCCGCATACATGGGCCCACACTTGGTATAATCCAGGATTTGTATGTGGAAACTCCTGCTACGGCTCATCCGGGGCCTATTTCATTCCAAACCTATGGTTTCCATGTGCATATGTCCTAAACAAAGCAAAGCAAATAAAAAAATCCATTGGTAAACCCTCGCACGGAGAAAGCTATAGGGGTAGATCTGCGGGGTCCCCGCCCTAGGGTTTCCCAAGATACGGATCACCGGAGCGTCGGAATCGCTTGAAAACTTGCATTTGTCCCTAACATATGTGTACAAGTGTGATGTAAGGTTTGTCTAACCTTGCATGTACCCGGCGTTGACGATTTCCGCATACATGGGCCCACACTTGGTAAAATCCAGGATTTGTATGTGGAAACTCCTGCTACGGCTCATCCGGGGCCTATTTCATTCCAAACCTATGGTTTCCATGTGCATATGTCCTAAACAAAGCAAAGCAAATAAAAAAATCCATTGGTAAACCCTCGCACGGAGAAAGCTATAGGGGTAGATCTGCAGGGTCCCCGCCCTAGGGTTTCCCAAGATACAGATCACCGGAGCGTCGGAATCGCTTGAAAACTTGCATTTGTCCCTAACATATGTGTACAAGTGTGATGTAAGGTTTGTCTAACCTTGCATGTACCCGGCGTTGACGATTCGTCCGGAGTTCTATGGCTTTTAGGGGAAATGAGTAGGAAACGGCCCGTTTCACCACATAGTTTGTCGGAACGAGGCCATATTTGGCACGTGCGTGGGCCTTAGGATGGGAAGCAAGGCCCCGGTCGCGGATTTCCAATCCGAACCACGGGCGACGGTTTTTCCATTTTCGGGGTGCCGGAAGGGCTTTTTTTGTGAAGCGGCTACATGGCGCGCATTTCGGTATCGCGCGGGACCTCCGCGCGGCGGTAGGATACCTCCTACGCACCACCTATCACATGCCATATGCGCGCGGAAGCCATCCGGGAATCCCACCCGCTTCCTGCGGTGCCCCGCCGAATCCGCCGGAAACCGTCCGGATTTGAACCGGGGCGACACTTTCCTTCGCTCAATAAATGGAGGGAAAAATGTTTTTAGGTCTAGGACGCGTCATTTTATGTGCTAAATGTTTTCCGTTTCGCGCGTTGGCGGACGGGTGCACGCGCGCGCCCGGTACGGCCATACCGCATGTCCCGGCGGCCCCGTTTTGCGCAGTTGGCAAAGCAAACGGAGCCAAAAAATCGAGCGGAGCCGCGTGGCGTCATTTTATGTGTCCTAGTAACCACTGCAAAAGACGGAACTGGGATACGGCAATTATCTTGGAGAACCCTTCACGAACAGGGCTATCTCGTCCGGAGTGCACGCGCGCGCCCGGTATGGCACAATGGGACTTGCCCGCTTTGTTTGGTTCGTGACAAAAATTTCATCTCGTGCCTCTTTAACTCAAATTTTGGTTGTGTTACGGCAAATTCGCCGGCCAGGTCATCCATCCGCAAGACCTGCCCCAGGAATTCCATCTCGTCCAAAGGAGGGTATATTTGTAGGTCGTCGATGGTGAATTGTCTGAGGTGACGGGAGACCACATCGACAATGGGAGACTTTCGATTGAGATAGTAGAGCAGGGTGGAAGGTTATGTAAGAGAGATAAAGGTCTAAGATGGTAAAGTTTGCGGAAAGCGAAAAAAAGATAGAGAACTGGCACGTCAGTGGTAACTGAGAGGGAGTACATGACATCGAAATATTATTATGACATACGATGAACATGAAATAGTATTCAACAACATTGGTACACCATGGGTTCATCATTGTAAGAATAAAGCTCTATCAAACTAAAACGACATAAAATAATAGATTTTACCTATTTTCGCATGGCGTAATAACAAATTTAATAAGATAACATGCACAACTCATAAAAATATATACCATGTATGTGATCCCATATCCCTTTGTCTGGTATATATACTCTGTGGTTCTTCTTTAGACCATGAAAGAAACAATGAAAGAAAAAATGAAAGAAAAAACAAAAAAATTAAAAAAATGCACCTGGCTAAGCCGAGGGTGGCCCTCGGCGTATGGGTGGCCCTCGGCGTAGCTAGGGATCTGAGCCCGAAAAAATCCCCTGGTCGGCCTCCTCCTCGCCAAAGCCCGCCCATTTTCCCCAAGTCCCGCGCCCTCCCCCAATCCCGCCGCCGCCTCCCGCCCGACGCCGCCACCGCCTCCCGCCCGACGCCGCTGCCGCCGCCTCCCGCCCGACGCCGCCACCGCCTCCCGCCCGACGCCGCTGCCGCCGCCTCCTGCCCGCCGCTGCTGCCGCCGCCGCCACCTGCCGCTCGCGCCGCCCACCTCCCGTCGCACCGCCGCTCCTCCCCTCCCCCTCCTCCTCCGGCCCGTCCCCATCCTCCCGTCGCCGCCCTCCTCCTCGCCGCGCCCTCCTCCTCGCCCGGCCCTCCTCGCCCCGGCCCTCCTCCCATCGCCGCTCCCAGTACGGTATGGTAGTGTAGTTTTTTTTTGTATAGCTTTAATCTTGATTCATACATCTGCTTTGTTCATTTCGTTGTGCATTTAGCTAGGTAGTTGTGTTCTCCGTAGTAGTTTGTAGCCGGCAAGGTGTTACGGCTAGGTGATCAATTAGCTGCATGTGTGCACATGTGTGTTGTTAGTGTTGGCCTGGTCGTGTGGATCATAGAGGGATTCTAGGAGGAAGAAGTGGCCAGCTTAGTTAGTGCGTGAGTGGCACAAAAGTAGGATTAGTGGTTTGCAATGAGAAAGAGGGAAAATGTAGCACTTGTGGCTGCCAAAGAAGAGTCTCAGCGAAGCTTGTTTCTTCTTCCTTTGGCTAGTGTGTGTGGGCGTTCTGAGTTTCTTTCATGGGTGTGTGCTTGTGAGAGGGACAAGAGAGATTGAGAGTTTAGAGGTTGAAGAAGAAGGGAGCTGCGTGTGGCAGCTCCTTCAGAAATAGAATAGTGCACATATGTATGGAAATGGAAATAGAAATAGAAGT
>NC_061512.1:24424145-24529005 GCF_022539505.1 Lolium rigidum | reverse complement strand
TTGCTGATTTGACATCATATGATGGAGAAGACCTTGGAGCGTCGAGGTCGACGCCTTTTGAAAGGGGGAGATGATGAGGACATCCCTACTACACCACTACCTTCGTCATTGATAAATGAAGATGAGCCTCGTCGTGAAGCTCAAGTCCAATGAAGTTCGGATTGGACCAATTACAAGGGCTCGTGCGAAGCTACTTAAACAACAAGTGAACTTGTTTCTAAACGGTACTTTGATTGATGAGAACTTTATACCGCCTAAGTCCTATTACTTATGTATCATCGGTATCGAGAGGAGACGAGCATCGCACGAGGAGTAGAGGAGCAGCTGGACATGAAGACGGACGTCAAGATGGACGTGAAGCTGGACATGGAGCTGTACATGAAGATATCTCATGGACGCGCGAGGGAGGAGCGGGAGGCATACGCGAAAGGAGAAGTCGACGTTCAGGCCGGTCCAGCGCCCGGTTAGACCGGCCTCCAGACCGGCCAGTCCGGTCCCTGGGCCCGGTTGACCGGTCGCCAACCGGATGCATCGTACCGGAACACAACCGGACGAATTTTGCGAACTTCCCGGTTGCCGACCGGTTGACCGGATGCCAGACCGGCCGACCCGGTCCCTGGCCCGGTTGACCGGATTCCAGACCGGATTCGTCCGAGTCTGTCTCGACCAGATCTATTCTGGGTCGGTTATTCTTGTATCTTTTCGACCAGAAGTCGTCCCGGACGCCTATATAAGTGCCCAGGACGCCCCCCTAGTTGCTTTAGACCACGTTTAAGATAAACCCTAGTTCTTAGTTGTTTGCTCTAGCAAAACTATTGAATCCCTACACCATATTGCTTGATATTGTCTAGATCCCGAAAAAGTCTTGTGTGATCTGCTGTTCCATTGGGAATTAGACGGTTGCAACTTACCGCTTCGTGGTCGGCGGCTACGTGCGCAAGTGTGTGGAGTTGCGAATATCTTGCGGGGTTGAGAGCTGTTGCATTGGCGACGGGGACCAATCGAGAGATCTCGTTGCGTCATACAAGTTATCATCCACTTCATCGCCGTGTTCCTCCGCTGCCATCACCCCGTGATCATCATCACCGCTGTTGCTTATCGAGAAGATCGGGCCACCCCGTATCAAAAATATAAAATTAATTTGGCCCCCTTTTCCCGATGTGTGATGCTTCTTGCGTTCTTGTGCCCTCCCTCCTGCTAAAGGCATGTGACATGCTAGTTAGAAAATACTATGTGTTTTGTTAATTTATATCATTTTCAGTACTTTAGATAAACAATTTGTACATATCACAAGAATGTATACTCCATGCTACATGTAGTTTTTTTTAACAAAATCTTTTTTAGAAATAAAATGGTAGAAAACTGATGCTCCGATGGTTTTGAAAACTAATAATCAAATAAATTATACATGGATGAACAAAATATGATATTGCATAGGATTTATATAAAGTAACATAAACGAACTATGCATCAGAACCACCAATAAAGTAGAAGTAAATCGAACAAAATGAAAAATAACCTCCCCGCGAAAAGTTAGACCCCATCTAAGCAATGAAGAATGTGTTGGCACTTCAAAGCACTTGGCATAGATCTCAAAGTCTCTCATCTTATAACAATATATACTTTCACTAGTTTATAATTGAGGTCATAATCTTGTTTAGCTCAAACTTGGATTTGGCTTTAGTGGGATAGGTTTAGGCATAAGGTCTATAGTAACACTCCTTTGGTGACAAGGGTACTACGACGATGGCTTGGGTTTAGTTTACTCGTGGTCAATGCCTAGTGGTTGGATCTTACTAAATATGATTAAAGATTTGGATTCACCCACTCCCAAGATGAATGGATGATGATAAGATGGACTTGAATAGATAAGATAAAATGAGATAGAATAAGGCAATGATAGAATTGACTGGGTATTTTGTTAATTGAGTTGGATCAACTAGTCCCAAATCATTAGCTCAAGTGAAACTTCAATCACTTTGACAAGTTTTATCGAAAACTTCAAATCCTCCGGATTTGCATCTATGAATGCAATACATTTCTGTGTTTCATATATATGTAGCCTATAAACCTACGACATTATAGTCCGGTCTCGTGGCAATTCTGTAGTCAGCCGGATTCCTGCACATCGAGCGGTGCGAAAGAGATGCACCTTGTATTCATGCTGCCGGTTGACCCCACTGGGATACAGATCGACGCCTCCTCGAGCTCCCGCGCATCCACGTCACTTAATTCGCACGCAGCAAGCAGCACAAAGAGGCACACCGGCTTCACATTGTCGATTTACTTTGTTTCTTACCACACTCTGATAGCGCACATCTAAGCTGCCCTGAGCTCCGATGTGTGTGGTAGCAAGCTTCCACAGATGCATGCAGTCTCCAGATTCGCCCGTGCAGAGGGTGCGGAGAGGCTGATCCCTCTCTCCCACATGCTGGGGGAGGAATGGCCACAAGATCTTCATCTCGCCGACTCCAAACGTACGTCGCCCTGCTGGCCAGATAGTGTTTTCATACGTGTGTTGTTCTATAACCGTAAATTTCTCATTTTTTCACATTGTATAGCAAACTACTTGTGCTCCGTTTTGATTAGGAACCATTAATGTACTGAATGTTCATGTTTATATGTGGTATGTTTCGATTAGGAACCATATAGTGTGCTGAATGTGCATATTTATATGTTCTCTGTTTTAAACCATGTTGATTCATTTGTGAGTTTACTAGATACTAGTAATCAAGCACGTGCACATGCACGTTCGCGTTTCATGAAATATTTGAACTAAATGTGTAGGCTTTGCAACTTCTCTAGCATGATGATACTTTCAGTGCTTGTCGATGTGAACCTCGACAACCATAAGCACCAGAGGTGCATGTACCCGTTCATCCAAACCTTGACCTGTTGAACAGAGGGAACATGAACAAAGAAGATTTAAGTATGAAATTTCGTCCTCGAGCACACAACACTTTCATATCTTCGTCAATATAGCTATTTTCAGTAATAGTTGCATCCGGTGAAAAAATATTAAAAGCATACTGCAGATGCAAAAATATATTCATCATGTCTCATGATAATAAATTAAAAAATAAAATCACCATGTGCACACGTATTAGAGTTGCAACTTGTTGACTGAAAATGTTACATGGTTTACATTTCCTTCCAAGACCTAAATAAAGTGTACATTGTCAGCAATATAACTGAATTAGCAGCAGAAGCAACATAGTAGGGGAGATAAGTTCACCTCAAGTTTGAGTTCTTTCATGGATGCAGCACCAGCACTACTTGCTGCTTGGTATGTGCTACCAACCATATATGACACCTACCACAATGACTGATCAAAAGATTGCCATCAATTTATTTGTTCAGTCCATCAATGCAACAAATAAACTTGTACGGAGTATAGTAAACTTACTACAAAATACCACTCACAATACAAATGATGTCAAGATCTCAAGAATAACTATGCCTAATTATGGGTACTCCCTACTAACAAGCATCATGTAATCCATAAAAAGCTGTTAAGTATCTTAACAAATTGCATGGGTTATAGCTCACGAACATCCGCATTAAGAGAAATATTGCCTGCTGGGACATTTTGTCCAACACCTGAAGAGCACAAACAAATATGAGAGTCAATGGTTGATCGCCAGTATAGATGATCTCCACATGCCGCCGGCCGCCGGCGGGCATGGAATTCAGGCGGCGTGCATCTTGTCAACCTTGACACACCTCACCAGCTGTAGAGCATTGAACTATGAAACTACGGAGTCATCTTTCACAAGATTCTTGAACTATGTTTCGGGAACTTTTTTTTATGAAGGAAGTGTTAATGATGCACTTGCCACTGATCAAAACTCTAAACTTCCCTGTAAAAGAAACTGAAGCTAGAACAGAAAAGCCATAAATATACGGAGAATAAAAGATTTTGGAACCTGACGGGTAGTAATTTTTCGCGAGTCTGATGTCCATGAACCAGGAGGGTCTTGCAGGTCAGTAGGCTGCATTGATGTTGTCTGCGACCAACCACCGTGGCCGGCCGGTGCCGGTGACGTCCAGGTCAGCGTTCCGGCGTGCAGGGCGACCTATCGCCGCGGCCGGCTGGTGTAGTTGATATCCAGGATGGCTGCTTCGCGTGCCGGGGTCCCGGTGGGCAGGAGCAGGACGACCCACCGCCGCGACGGGCCGGCGAAGGGAACGTGCAGGGGTGGCGGCTTCGCGTGCGGGCGTTTAGGGCGTGGGGGCTGTCGTGCAGGCTAGCACAGTTCTCTTGCCGGATCTCGCGAGGGACGGCCGGATGGGCAGGGAGAGCAGTGGCGGTTTGCGGTCGCGTGAGAAGGCGACATGGAAAGAGAAACGTCCAGCTGCAGGCTGGGATCGTGGGAGATGATTTGCGATAGTGTGGAAATTACGGGATATGCCGATACCATTGGATTGTGGGATAGCGGTTTAGTTTAGCGCGGCTGGATGTTCGGAGCGGACAATGTTTTAGCGCTAAATGCGGGATAGATTTGTTCCATTGGATGCTTGTTAGATGGCTGAGATTGTTTGGATCTGCCCCTTCTCTGTCTTTTTATATTGGTATAGATTAGTAACCATATAGTGTACTAGATTGATCATTTGTTCACATTGTATGGCAACCTACTTGTGCTTTGTTTTGATTGGACACCATGTACTGTACTAAATGTCCATGTTTATATGTGCTATGTTTTGATTAGGAACCATATAGTGTACTTGGTGATATAGTACATCATTTTCTTGGCATCAATGTGCACCGCGATAGTGCCAGGTTGTTTCTCCCACAATAGCAATATGCACTTAATTGATTGAGCCAAAATGATTCAATGCAACCCCATTTCCACACCTGTTGTCACCTGTTCTAAACTTTCAACCACAGATGGGGCTTCGATGGCCGATCCTACTCTATATAGAAGTCTTGCAGGTGCTCTACAATACCTCACACTCAAACGGCTGGACATTTCCTATGTTCTACAACAGATTTGTTTATTCATGTATGATCCACGGGACTCTCATAATCAATTGCTCAAATGCATCTCAAGGTACGTCAATGGTACATCACATGATCTGGTTGCCTATTCTCGATACGGATTGGGCCGGCTGCCTTGACACCGGCAAATTGATGTCCCAGTTTGTGTTTTCTTTGGAAACAACCTGGTCGCTTCGACTGCAAGAGATGTTGAACACATTATATGTGTCACGTTTAGTTTAACATTTGCACTTGTAACAACCCATTCCACCTCACCGATAGTGCTCCTGATAGATAGGATCGCACCTTTGTCATGCGGTTTCCTCTGTAACTCGATTTATGTACTCTCTCCGGTGAGATCACTACAATTGTCCGAATCTTGCAAGGCCGGCGTTGGTGGTATCCAAGAAGAAGGTGAGAGAGGAGGGGGCGATCCGACTATGGCGGAGCTCGCGGTAGTTGTCGAGGAAGAGGTGATGTGAGGAGGCACACCTTTCGCATGGGCGGAGGTGGAGACATCGATGGTGGAACATCAGCTCGATGCCCCGCTCTCTCATGAAGTTTCATTAGGGAAAGAGAGGAGCGATGCGTGAGCGACTCGTGGGGCCGATGACGCGTCATGGTGTATCGAACGACCGGGCGCCAGAAGATCCTCTAGGTAATCGTGAGGGTTTTCCATTTCAAATTTGGTTCTAAAAGTTATAGGTATTATAAGCACGAGTGTGGCATTTTGTAGCTCAAGCTACATGTAGCCTGTTGTTTTTAACATTCAAAAATGACATTTCATCATTTTAAAAAATAAGAATAAAAATTCTTGAGATAGATAATGGTGTACTCTACCACTGTGAAAAAAAGCAATACGAAAGACCGAGTATTTTGGGCTGTGCAAAATTCACAAATCCTTGGATCTGAATAAGGGAACAATACAGATTTTGAAACCTCCAAAATCGGTCAGAATTTGTCATTTTTATGTAGCCTCGAATATAATATATTTCATCCTAAGATTTTGCACAGTAGTAGAGTACATCATTTCCTACACCAATAATTTTTTTTTGAGAATTTTTTGAAACTTCAAAAAGTTGAATTTGAATTTTGTTAAAACAAGAGAGCCATGTAGCTCGAGCTACATTTGGACTTTCCGTTATAAGCACGACTTGTGAACATCTACAGGTTCATTTCAAAACTTTTTGAAAGTTGCAAATTCGAATTTTAAAGAGCGGGATCATGTATCACTAGATGTGTGTTCGGCGGTTCGCATTTTCCTGAGTAAATGACGCAGAACTACCACATTACAGTCGGTGTTGTTCTAAAACTACAAACATTGGGCTAGGCGACACTTAACTACCAGCTTTGAGGTCAGGTCTAGACGCGCGGCACTGATCGGTCGAGTTTAGCGCTTAAGCCATTTGTTGGACGGAGAAAGACTGACGGCCGTTAGGGCACGCCTGTACGATGAGTCAAACGCACCCGAATAAGTCCCCGACCGCACCCGAAGAAGTCAAACGCATCTCCCTCCTCTGTGTCAATGGAGCGTGGAGGTGGCGGCGGCGGGGTGGAGGGGGACGGCGGAGCTCGCTCGGAGGGCGCCCCGTTTCGTTAGAAATGTGCCTGTTCGGGCCGGACTTCAACATGGGGGGCGTTGATTTGGACTCTGGAGAGGAGAGGGATTCGGAGGACGAGGAAAGCTCACCGGAGGAGCAGGACCCGCCGCCACCTTCTCCCCGTTCCGAGTTGGCTTGCTCGGTGGCGGGCAAGAGCCACACAGAGGATCCGCTTAGCCACTACCAGTCGCCCAGCAGGTAATATTTCTTTCCTTCGTCTTTATTGTGCGGACGATTTCATCAAGTGTTCTTGCTACCTTCTCTGCAATTAGTGATGAACACATGTTTGTGCTGTAGAAATAGGCCATCCGATGACATGTGGGAGCTGTATTTTCAATTCGATGGTGCGAAGTTCGTGCAAATCAGTATGCCCCGTAGTGACATTAGGTTTCGAATTCTATCGTCTGTCATGGAGAAGGAAGGATACGGCATGTGTGATTCCTTGTACTATGTAAAAGATGAAGGGGAGGGACTTAATGGCCTTGCTCGATTGATAGCAATTTGAAGGTGGAAGAAATGGTTAGGAAGTATGAACATGCTAGGAAATTGGTTCACGACGATAATGAGGGACAAGAGAAAGCTATCAATTGTGGTTTCTCCAGTGAAGCCCTTTGGGAGAGGCGAGATCACCCGATGATGATGAAGTGGATGGTCATTATCCGGAGCATCCTTTGCAAACGAGTGCCTCCCTGTCTTTCCCTTGCAGACACAAACTGATGAAAATGAATGGGCACAAGAAGAAGCACAACAGGATGAAGATGATGATGGAGGAGAAGCATCTGATGGCAGTGACAGTTTTTTGTATCCATGCAATTATTACTCTGTGGATGCTGAAGAAAAGAGGAGAAAAGAGGCAGAGGAACTTGCAAAGACAATGGCTGAGTTGAGGAGGAAGAGAGCTGATCCTTTGGAGCACTGTGAGGGAGAAACTGATGTTGAAGATATATTTGACACTCCAACTCGTTAATTATGAAGACATGTTGTCACGGATGCCGGTGAAGAAGAAACCCGGGAGGCGGGGCCCTACTGCGAGATCACACTCCCAAGTAGAGGAACCTGTGAAGGATGAATGGGCTCCATCCGATGAAGAAGATGGCCTAGGTTTTCTTGCGAGAGGAGGATGATGATGGACATGAGCCCGTGCCATTCAAGCAGCCAAAGGGAAGAAAAAGCGGGGCCAAGAAGCAACCAGAGAGGACATGGTATGATGAAAACGAGGGAGAATCCCGAGCAACAATTGACACCAAGACTTTGTTTCAAAGATGTTTATCAGTTTAGAGAGGCACTGTTAAGGCTGCACATTACTCAGGTTAGAAATTTCCACTACCACAGGAACACACCTGACAGAATCATTGTTTGTTGCAAACCTGAGAAGGAACTGAAGTATAATTGCCAGTTCTATATGTGTGCTGCCAAGATCAAGCATGAGAACACATTCTCGCATAAAGAAGATGCATTTGGAGCACAGTTGTCCTACTGAACCTACAGATAGCAGAGTGGATTCTAGGTGGCTAAGCAATGCATATGTCGACAAGTTCAGATCAGATCCCAACACTTCCATCACAACATTAGTTGACAAGGCCAAGAAGGATTTTGGTGTTGATGTCCCTAAGAGGATGGCTTATAGAGCTAGGACTAAAGCAAGAAATGTGGTAATGGGAGATCACAAGAAGCAGTACCATAGATTAAGGGACTATTTGCAAACTGTTATTGATAGAAACCCTGGATCAAGGTGCATAGTTACCACTGTCACTGGACCAACTGAAGATGAGCTGGAGGCAATCAAGAAAGGGCAGCAGATATTCATCACTGAGCAGCCTAGGTTCCATGGCCTCTTCTTCTGTGTAAATGCTGCGAAGCAAGGATTCCTTGATGGATGTAGACCATTCCTTGGCTTGGATGGTTGCTTCATCAAGTTAACTACTGGAGCTCAGATATTGGCAGCAACAGGTAGAGATGGAAACAACAACATTTATCCAGTTGCATGGGCTGTTGTTGCAAAGGAAGACACAGAAAATTGGCAGTGGTTCTTGGAGCAGTGAAAGAGGCACTTGGTGGTGAGCGGGGCAAATTTGGGTACTACACCATCATGTCGGATAGGCGGAAGGGTTTACTGAAAGCAAGTAACCACTCGTATTTCCAAATTGTGCACAAAGGTATTGCCTTAGGCACATATATGCCAACTTCCAGACAGCTGGTTTCAGAGGAGAAGACCTGAAGAAATGCATGGACAATGCAGCCTACTCTTACACAAAGCATGGATTTGATTTGGCTATGGAAGAGATGAAGAAACAATCTGAGCCTGCTTGGGCATGGCTGACAAAGATACCAGTGCAAACATGGGCAAGGTGGGCCATGGACACCAACTGCAAGACAGATTTGGTAGTTAACAACCTAAGTGAGGTATTCAACAGGTATATTCTAGATGTCAGGAACAAACCAATTGTTACCATGTTGACAGGCATATATGATAAGCAAATGGTTAGGCATGATGGAAAGAGAGAAGGAGCAGACAAAGCTCACTGGGAAATTACTCCTCACTATGCAGAGAAGCTTGAATTAATGAAGACTTTCTCCAGGAAATGTACTGCAATTAGGGCAGATGTTGGGCTATGGCAAGTGAAGAGTGGTGAGCACACATATGAAGTGAACTTGGACAATAAAACTTGTGCATGCAGGAAGTGGGATCTATCTCGGATTACCATGCAACCATGCTCGTGAGTGCTATCTACAAAGCAAGGTTGCATCCAGAGGATTTTGTTTCACACTTCTTCAAAAAGGAAATGTACATGAACAGCTATACCCCAGCTTTTCTTTCCCATGCCACAAGAACATGGCTGGACCAAGACACAAACACCGACATAATGCCTCCCGGGTTCAAGGACCACATGAAGGGGAGAAGGCGAGGAGAAGAGGAGGAAGAACAAATTTGAGGTTCCTAAACCTAAAATTTCATCTAGGATGGCAAGCCGTTAGGTGTGGGAACCGCAAGCCGCAAGGACACAAGTGGACAAGCTGCTCACAGCCTCTAAGGGCTGATCTAGTAATTAGGAAAAATAACCACAAGGTCATTTGCAATTCTACCTTTCCAATCCATGAATGAAGTTATGTACTGATTTTCTAATTATATCCATTGATTTTGCAGTCAACAAGGAGAATGCCAGAAGAAGCTTCAAGTGCAACAGCTTCAAGTGCACCAGGACCAAGTGCAACAGCATCACCAAGTGCAACAGCATCACCAGGACCAAGTGTACCAGCAAGATCTGCCCCAAGTGCACCAGCAAGAGCTGCCACAAGTGCACCAGCAAGAGCTGCCCCAAGTGCACCAGCAAGAGCTGCCCCAAGTGCACCAGCAAGAGCTGCTCCAAGTGCACCAGCAAGGCCAGGTCCAAGTCATGCTCCAGGAATGATGGGCTACTTCACTGCTGGTGCTAATGCATCAGCTGGTAGAGATGCATCGGTTCCTCCCCGGCTACATCAAGGAACTATGGTGCACCAGGTCCAACTGATGAAGCATTTTAGATGACAATGCTATGACTTTGAGTGTTAGGCAGTGAACTATGTCAAAACTGCTATGTTGATGTCATTTTGGTTGGGGCAAAGTAGTTGCCAGTGAACTGCTATGTAATCATGTCACTTTGCATGATTCTTTTGTGTCAAACATCTATGACATGCTATCTGTCCTAATTTCAGTAATGAATGTGTCTTTCGATGATGGTTTTGTGTCAAACATTTTATTTGGCTCTATGTTTTAAGATGGTAAGGTCTCGACATCGAGTCGAGACCTTGTCCAAAACAACCTCTATGTTTTAAGATGGTAAGGTCTCGACATCGAGTCGAGACGATGTCGAAACCACCTCTATGTTTTAAGATGGTAAGGTCTCGACATCGAGTCGAGACGATGTCGAAACCACCTCTATGTTTTAAGATGGTAAGGTCTCGACATCGAGTCGAGACCTTATCCAAAACAACTTTTTGTTTTAACATGGCAAGGTCTCGACATCGAGTCGAGACCTTGTCCAAAACAACCCCATATATTGCAACTACCTTACCATCATCTTTTCTATTGCAACAACATAGTTCACCAACATAGTTCACACCAGGCAACCATTACATCGATTGAAGCTAATATTGCAACAACTTCCGTAACATCGGTTCAAGCTAATATTGCAACAACATTGTTCACAGAATTACAATAACTTAAAATTCATTACAATCCAAGCCTACCAAATAGATAAAGTACATGGCAGGCCACCATTACAGTTCTTCCAGGTGCACAGCACCTTTAATTAACATACAAACACCCAATTACTCTGAGGCAATTTCAATGATCTTCTTCATCTTGGACTCGTGCTCTTCCTTCAGCTTCGGAAATCTCCAATGATGAACTCCAGCTTTCTCTTGTCGGCCTTCACCTCATCCCTCTCCTTCTTCATCGGATCCCTCTCCTTCTTCATCGAGTCCCTCTCCTTCTTCATCCGGTCCCTATCCTTCTCTCGCCCTAATTCTCGAACTTTGTGCATGTTGGAATGGTGTGCATCAATCGGCTTCTTCTGCTCTAGTTCCGCCCTTGCATCTATCGAGCTTGTTCCGCTTTAGCCTTCGAGCAAGTGTCATCTCGCTTCTCACCTATCACTCGTCTTCGGTTCATCTTGTGCCATCTTTAGATCCTTGTGCAGCTTGCTAATCTCATCATGCAGCTTGAACTTTTGTTCAAAATGATCCGGAGCATCGATAGTTCTACCATGCTTCGAGCACCATGCATTTCCCAAAGTCTTCCCAATGCTTTCTTCAAGTTCATGGGCCATTCACCATCTATCCACTTCACATAATCACATCGACGCCCTTCCTACAGAAATCAATGGATATAATTTTTTCTCAGGTACATATTATCTACTCCTACACAATTTAGATTACTGCACAGAGACACACACCTCCATATCACATCCAAGAAACCTTCTGCCAGTGTCCCATCCCTCGAAAGCCACAAATCTGCCAGCTACTTTGCGACATTTGCAGCGAGCGACGAGGTAATCCATCATCCGACCCGCAATACTCCGAGTCATAGATGGTATTCGGTGCCTAAACATTGCATTTTCATTTCAATCGGTGAAAGATCCCCGGATTTCCCACATTCCCCGGACCACAAGAGATGGGATGCGAGAGAGAACTCACGGCGATCGTCGCTATCCGAGCTCCGGTAGTCCGATGACTCTTCACCATCACCCCACGAGACCATCACCGGCGGCGGCGAGCTCCGAGCGCCGGCGGCGGCGTGAACGAGAGGAGGAGGACGGTGGAGGTGAGATGGGGAAAGAGTGAGCTGGGGCAAAGAAAATCGGCCTAAACGGCTATTTATTTGCCCACGCTCACGCCCTAACGCCGTCCCTCCTTCTCCGTCCAACTTTGCCGACGTGGACATGGCTTAAGCGCTAAACTCGACCGATCAGTGCCGCGCGTCTAGACCTGACCTCAAAGCTGGTAGTTAAGTGTCGCCTAGCCCAATGTTTGTAGTTTTAGAACAACACCGACTGTAATGTGGTAGTTCTGCGTCATTTACTCCATTTTCCTCCACTGGTATCACTCGACAGTTGACACAGGAGAGGGAGGCCGGGCGGCGGCCGGCCGTTTCACCTCCACCTTGTTGCGGCGCCCTGTCTCGCTGCCGTCGCCGCCTTCCCCGGTACGCCGCCCGTCCCCTCCCAAAACCCTGCACCACGCGCGGAGGCGGAGCCCAGCCAGAACCTTCCGTCTAGGGTTGCCGCCACCATGGCCTCCTCCCCCTCCGGCATCGCCCTCGACACGGAGCTCAGCTTCCACAAGAGTAAGACCCCTCCCTCCTCTCTCAGTCCCCCGGAACACTCGCGCGGTGCTTGTGCGGTACGGATTTCGGGCGGAGTGGCTGCAGATCCGTAGTTTACTTGCCAACTTCAGTTCATCCGATTCTGAGCAGAAACCCCCAAAACATTTTAAAGGGAGAAACCCCAATTTCGGGGGCTGCGTGGACTCACTCCACGGAATCAGTGTGGAGTTCTCATTTCTGCAAGGCTCGTCCCATTTAGCGCCTGTGATTGTGCTGTCTGACTTCAGCTGTTCCTGCGGTTTCAGAGATGGCGGGCAAGATGGACCTGCGGAAAGCCAGGGACTCCAAGGGGAACACCGCGCTCCACTCCGCTGCTTCCAGCGGCTGCCTGGCGAGCTGCCGGTTCCTGGTGGAGGAATGTGGCATTGATGTCAATGTGGTGTCCAAAACAGGTACTACCTCCATACCACAAAAATATAAGATATATATCACAAAAATTATATTATTGGAAACTTCTTTTGAATATCAATCCAATGGTATAATTTTTATGGCATATATGTTATATTTTGCTGACTAAATTTGCAGCCAAAGTTCTTTCTCGAAACGCGTAATTCCCTGTAAACCGGTACGGAGGGAGTACATGCACCAGTTGATATTCTGTGTGCGTCAGTGGCAGAAAAAAAATCGGTTCCTCTTATCACCGAGATATTCTATTCACCCTTGTAGGTGTGACGCCGATGTCCTATGCCGCACATGATGGTAATGCCCAGGCTATGAGGTACCTTCTTGACCGCGGTGCCGACCCTGCGATGCCTGACGAGAGGGGCTCCACACCGCTGCACAATGCAGCACTGCAAGGTGCGCTTTCTCATTCTCAAGTTCGTTCTTGGTGCTAAACTGTGAATGATGGATAACTCGATACTTGATTTAATTCATCGCATGAGTACTGTATATATACTGTAAATGCAGACTCGATGCACGATTTAGCACACTATCTACTAATCCACTCACTTGACATCGTGGGTTAGTGCTGCTAATAAGTTGGACGACCAAATAATCCACGCACTTAACGAATGGTGTTGCTTGCATACAAATATTGTGTTCCGTGTATATATACTCTGTAGAGGCTCTGGTTCTGATCTATCTGGATTTGTACTATTTATTGTGCCTCCAGGGCATTATGAGGCTGTAAGGCTATTGCTTTCCAAAGGAGTTCCAGTGGATCCTGTTGATCATCGGGGGGCACCATTACACTTGGCTGCTTCAAATGACCATGTTGAGGTTGTGAAGGTTCTGCTGGAGCATTCTGCTGATGTAAGTTGTCTACTCCATCGTCACCTAATTGGATTGGGAATGCAGATGCGATAAAGTTGACCTGGCTTGATGATGTAAATTTTATTTCTTCGAGGTGCATCAGAATAGATGGTGGTTTCATTTAAAGATATATTATTATCTGATTTGAGTAACTCCAGAACTGTGATTCATTCCCTTTTCAGCCAAATAAAGTGGCCAATCAAATATTTTCACCTGTCCTGGTGGCTTGCTATAAGCGGTCCTTGAAATGCATCAAGCTACTGATTGAGGTCCGGTAATTTGCTGAATTCATGTATTTTCTTAACTTTTTTATGTTATGACCGTGTCCTGATTTTGTTGAGTGACTTGTTATTTCTGGTTAATTGTGTCATGATTCCTCGTGCAAGTTCTGTGTCTAAAGCTACTTTGCTGTTATCCATAGGCTGGTGCTGATGTGAATGCTCCTGGTTACCCTGCACCAACTCCTTTAATACAAGCAGTTAATGATGGCTTGACTGATTTTGTCAAGCTGCTCCTAGAGGCTGGGGCTGACCCTAACATTCCTAGCCAGGTAAGTATATCTGCGTCTTCATCTCTCTGTTTACTATCTTGCATACATTGGGATTTGCAATCTTGGCCCCTTTCTTGTTGCATTTGATACAGGGTAGAATCTAACCATGGTTTCCTGAGATGCAAGTACATTGTATAGATTGTTCATGTTCAACTAAATATCGTACAGTAGGTTTGTATTCAAGTGTATCTATTTGGTTTTGCTTCAGAGTTCAGACTGCGACTTAGGAAGACATCCCAAGGGTGCAGCTCTAGTGGTACAAGAGATCTTACATAAGTCACTGTCATTCCATATTATTTTTTAGTGTTCCTCTGAGTTCATATTGTACTATGGTTCAAGAGGGAGTACTGTGTCTACATTTCCTGCAAATCAGGGTCTGTTTATTTAATAGTGTCTAAAACTGTTCTTGCCAGTGCGATAAATTCATGAACATCTCATTTTCTCAGAAAGCTTTTTCTCGAAAGAAAATCTAATTACATTGATGTTTTTTCATTTTTGTGCTGGATTATGCAGCATCTTATGTTTATTTTTTTATGATATAGCTTGGTGCAATTCCACTCGAGCGAGCAGCAGCTCAAGGTCGACGTGACCTTGTTGAAATTCTGTTACCTAGCACAAAACCAATTTCATCTCTGCCAGATTGGAGTGTTGATGGTATAATTAGAACTATGAATTCTCGGCGCATCAATCCTCTTCAGGCATGTATTATATTTGTATTACTTCATTCCAGGTTATACTCATGAAGCTTAATGCGTGATTGCTTTGTATTTTCTACTTAGACCACAATAAGTCGTTCTGCTCTTATAAATAGCTTATGATGTGTTCTGTCTGCAAGCCTGTAAGTTCTTCATAGATTCTTGGTACAGCACCTCTTAATTTATTTGTATGGAAGATGTTATTACATATACCTAAAAGGAGAGTTATGTATTCAAATTTGAGCTGACGTTTTGGTTCATTAGGGAAGTTCCTGAAACATTTTAGTCGTAATGGTTGCATTGCATGGGTATACTACTGCCCAAGTTTGTGAAACTAACTAGATTAAGGTTGAGGAATTTGGATCAATCAACACATTACTTAAATTTTCAAACTTTACTGTTACTGTGTTGTCCATACCGTAGCTGAACGTGCTACTGTGTTCAGGCCGCAGTTTCGGATGAAAAAAGAATTGCTGATTTCAAGTCACGAGGAAAGGAAGCATTTGCAAAGGAAGACTACTTTACAGCAATGTACTTCTTTGACCTGGTAAGTGCATGAGCCTATCTAGTACTTGTTTGGAACAAAAGATCACACAACAAATAATAGTCCTTGTGTTGAAATAAACCAGTGCAGCATCATAGTCCAGGTGGTTGCTAGTCTATTTTTTCTTAGACAGTTTCAGTTAACATGTTAGCTGTCAGTTAGCAGTTTCAGTTAGCGTTTAGCTGCTCCAAGTTTCTAACAACATGGAGCGAGTCCTGCACGTGGCATGATCTGGTCGTGGGATGGCGCGACCATTGTGGATCGTGGGCTTGTGCCTTTGCTTGTAGTCCGAATTAAAGGAATGAGAAGATAACAGAAAAATCGCAAGCAGTGCGCGGCGCAAATACTGTCTCTCTCGTTCTACTCTCTCTGAATTTGCTTTCTTCGTCACCGCCAGCGAGTGTTAGGGACCACACCTTGAACATCAGGCTCAGGATTAAAAATATTGTGTTTAATCTTTCTCTGTAGCTATATATCTCTGATGGTTTATGTTAAACTCAAATATCCAAATGATGAAACAACGGCATTTGGAGTGTTTTTCTCTCGTACAATGACACCAGAAGTTTAGCAATTCATCTTGATATGTCCTTCCTTTGCTTAAGTCGGTCAAGGACTTTGTATCTGTGGTTTTAGTACACCGTGTACAAATGATAAGACAACGATATGGTCCACATAACCTTTTTTTAGAATGATTATCTATTTTGCCTATGGCAGAGAGCCTGTTAGTTAAGCTAAACTGGGTGCTTGCTTGCTCATTGTAAATGCAGGTAACTCAGATAGACCCAGATGACGCCACCTTATTTTCCAACAAGAGCCTCTGCTGGCTGCGTTTGAGAAATGGGGATCAAGCTCTGGAAGAAGCACGGAAGTGCAGAATGATACGGCCCAATTGGTTCAAGGCCTGGTATCGTGAAGGCGCAGCCCTGAGTTTCATGAAGGTACAGCTGCTTGTATTGATCTGACCATTGCAATCGAACTCATTCAC
Source organism: Lolium rigidum (assembly GCF_022539505.1). Taxonomy (NCBI): domain Eukaryota; kingdom Viridiplantae; phylum Streptophyta; class Magnoliopsida; order Poales; family Poaceae; genus Lolium; species Lolium rigidum. The sequence continues at coordinate 24,512,535 of NC_061512.1, read as the reverse complement.
TTCACTTGTATATACAAAGCCCTCTCGTGGTACTGATATTCTCTCAACGTGCGCAGGACTACGAAGGTGCCGCTGACGCGTTCCAAGAGGCGCTGCAGCTCGACCCTAAGAATGAGGAGATCAGGGAAGCCCTGAGGTAACGACGACATTGCTTGCTGGTGGAGATGTAGTTTTGGCGCCTTTGATCTTTGGGACTTGCTTGCAGGGAGGCCGAGAAGGCATTGGAGGAGCTGCGAGTGTAACATAAGCAACTGCTAATGTAAGACATAGTCGTGCATGGAGAAGGCAGAGAGGAGAACCTGTGTGGATTGATTCCTCTCGCATCACTGTGATGAACCCTACTGTGTATTCTTGCACTGGAATGCCGGCTACTGCGTACCCTAACTAGTACTAATATCAATGACTGCTCGTATGTTAGAAGTTGTGGTAGCCAGTTTCAAACTTTGTGCTCGATGATCGAGGGGTCTCGATTTTTGGGAGGCTATGGTGATTGAGAGTTTGAGACCCCGAGTTATGCAGGTATGGTGCTGAGCTGTATATATAGGTGGATGTTATGTTATGTCGATAGTCACTGAGCATTTTGTGGGTGAGAAGTGAGACCCAGATGAAAAATGCATAGCCACTAGCAGTGGAAGAAGCGTGTTTCTGTTCCAGGGAGGTGTATCTGAAACCGTGTCTAGGAGGAACTAACACTTTTTGATATAGTAGAAGCGGGATTTGGCGTGACAATTCCGAAATTCGTTCCTGACAGGAATCGAACTCCGATCGTTAGGGTGCACCACTGCGACCCCAACCACTGGGCTAAGCCCACGTCGTCAGGGAGGTGTATCTGGCTGCAGGATTACGGAGCACTTCAACAAGATGAAGGGGCTTGCTGATACCATGGCTACCGTTGGCAATCTTTTGAGCGATGATGACATCATTGATTAAATCCTCGGTGGACTCAAGTCCAAGTTTGATGCCCTTGCGGTGTCCCTCACCATAAAAAAAACACACGGTCCCTTTCCGACTTGCAGGTGCAGAGCACAGAAGTCGTGGATTTCTCCTCCTCGACCAATGCCGCAGCTCTGTGTTGCTAAGCTGAGCTCAATGCTTGCTCACCGGTGTAGCAGTAGACGAGCTGATGGTGGCAGGCGTGGAGCCCCATCGCCCGGTGCAGCAGCAGCACACGGAGCAGGAACCCCTGGTGCTCCTCCTTGAGACCTTGTTTACTTCTAGGGTATCTATGGGGATGGGAGGGGATTATTTCGTATCCCGGAAAATCCCCACTAGTCCGTTTACTTCTTCGGTTTTGAATGACATAATCCTGAGATATCCCCTCCCATCCCCTCCCATTCCCACATTTTTGCCTAAATCAAAACTCTCCATCATACTAGTGTATTTTTGGGGAAGGGTATTTCAGGGGATTGGGTGAACACCAAATCCCCTCCCATCCCCATACCCATTGGGGAAAAAATACGAGAGAAGTAAACAAGGCCTGAGCGGCGCAGCGAAGCCGTTGATGATGGTGCCGCAGATCTTCAGCACCTCGCCGACGGACTGCTTACAATGGTTGTGCCAACCAGACCATCCCGGGCAAGAGAGATCGTGTCGCCATCAATGGATCAAGTATACTTATCATATTGCTGCGCAGGATGTCTGACACTTCACCAATACATGAATCTATAAAGACATAAATCAAACCAAGACTGGCTATCACACTATCAGTCATCAGTATAGACGCAATTAAGGAGTTGAAATAACATCCACACCAAAGCATAACAAAATTGTGGACTGTCTTCAACAAAGCCACCCACCTATAAATGATGAAGTAACAAGCATGTTGTAGTCAATTTCTCAACTAAAATCATAAGCACATCCACCTTAACTACTGAACATGTTTTTTTTATATGAAATGGTACATGATTGAATCAGGGATTGCATGGGAAAGGTAATTTACCGATTCTTCTTGTCTGCTAGGACGAAAATCCCCATTTGACAGATGGCTGAACAAGCATTAACAAACGAAACAAATCGCCGCTTTGTTTGATTCAAGCAGAAAATAGGATCTTTCAGTGAATCCAGAAACCTTGCTAAGCACCAATGGCAAACTTTTTGCCCTTCTTGGATGTCGATGGTCCGCTCTCCGCCAAGATCCTGGACAAAATTACAGCTTGCTTTGAGTATCCCCAGATTTTAAGCTACTCATCAAAGCATCACGGACATTCTGGACTACAAGTCCTCGTTTGTGCTTGATTTTGTATAGTATGGAGTATGCAGAGTTGGCTTCTATTCATCGTTATCTTTTCAACAAAATTGATTTCATCTTAATCAGAGTTAAGGAACGACGTGAGAAGAGTTTTTAGTTCTCGAAAAGTGGTCTTTTGAGGTGTTCTTGCACAACCTGCGCCTGACCCTATAGCGGCTCTACCACTGGATGGATCCGTGCTCACCGGCCTGTGCACCGAGCGTCAACAGATGCAAAACAGAGCCGACTCGGTAGCGCTCCGGTGTGCGGCCCGGTCGGCATCGATATGTCCGGTGCCTCACCCGGTAGACCGAATCGTGCACCGGTTCACCTGCCTGTGCACTATCCGACCGGCGTGTAGACCGGTCCACCGGATCATGCGTCGGACCATCCGGTTCCTGGATCAGTTTCACCAACTTAGCACCTGTTGGACGCAGACACAAATTCCTTAAATGCCTAGTTTTCTCCTTGGACTATAAATATCTCTTCTTCCTCCTTGAAGTACTTATATCTTTGCTATCACTTGTCTTACATATATCTTGTGCTTATCTTGTTTAGATTTATTAGTTGTTGTTGCACTTAGTTGAGCCTATCATATTTATGTTTTGTGTTTGTAAAATAAACATTAGGTTAATTTCACAATCTTACAAGACAAATTCATAATTTTTAAACGCCTATTCACCCCCCCTCTAGGTGGCATCTCGCCCTTTCACCCCGTTGGTTTCCACCACCGGCCGGGTAGCCAAAGTGAATCTAGATGCGGCGATATCGAAGAATGGAGGTGTAACAACGGTTGTTGTGATAGCCCGCAATGCAGCAAGAGTCTTCATCGGTGCTTCGGTGATGATTTTCGGGGTACTAGCCACGAGGTGATGCAACCAACAACTTGCAGGGAGGGATGGCACTGTCAAGCGATTTAAACCTGATGCGTCAAGCTAGCGCGTGGCGAGTGACCACGTCAATCCAATTCAAGAATTCAAAGTGGTGATACCCTCGGATCATATGGCCAGATTGTTCGTGAGATCAGAGCGCCGGCTTGGAATTTTCAGTCTTTCGACTTTGCTTATGAGAAGGGTCGCTCTGGTGTTGATGTACCATAATTTAGGCCGGCATTTTTGGTTCTGAAGTCTGGTGTTGATGTAAACATTGTTCTTTGAGTAATAAAGGGCAGAGTTCTCAAAATAAACTAACAATTACTCTATTACCGTATATCCTAAGTGGCATAAAATTGATACCTCTAAATTCGTACTCTGAATTTTTCTTCTTCTAGGGACTCTCAAATATATGTTTGTTGTTATGATTTTGTATCATAAAAGTCACATCCTAACGAGTGAACTGTTTGTAAAAAACTCATCCTATGGAAAGGTGATATGCGAAGTAATTTGGAACACATTGAGTATCTAACTCAAGTTACAACTAATTCCAAACCGCCATTTTACAACAAATAGCAGCAAGCATGTTCGAAAGTGCAAGTACCCAATGTTTAAGAAATCGTTAATCGTTAACTTATGATCAATCGCTTATCAGCCGATTAATCGATTTTATTGGTTAACTATTTATTGACTTATTTTTTTGTAAATCCTTTTTTTTGGCACTAAATTCTCTATGATATACCATGTAAAAGTAATATTGGAGCATATTACCTTGATTTCTTGCATTTTAGTTAATAAAAATAGAAATTTGAGCTAATGCATAATTCTACAAGACTATAGAACGAAAATATCGACTAACAGACCAAATATCAATGAAATTTCACTCAAAATCGATCAAAATATCGATCATCAGAGTGAAATGGCCGAAATTTCGACTATTAGACTAAAATTGGTTGAAATATCGGTTTCATCGATAAGCCAACCGATATGTTGAAATCTTATCCGTTACCACCTGTCGAGAATCGGCCTAGACCGATTTTTGAACATTCCAAGTACCTGATCCAAATTCCCATTTGCTATTTTTTTTTCATTTTAGTAAGTTTTATATTTGCGCTCGATACAAACCGCGCAGCGAAAAGATTCCCTCACCGACCCCTGTCGTTGACCTCGCTGACCTCGATGGATAACGACCGGATCCTTCGTGTTTTTCATGGTTAACACCTCAACACCCAACGAATTTACACATTTATACCCTCCTCCCCGCGCTCTCAGTACAAGAACACGCTCCTCTTCCTCCTCTGGCTCCTTCCTCCTCGTCTCCCTCCGCTCCGATCCCCTCGCCGCCCCACCGCCGGAACGCCGTGACCTGAGGATGGGGCACGCCCCCGCACGCCATCCATCTCAGGTGAGCTCGCTTCCGCGGTCCTTTTTCCGGTTCGAATTTGGGTGTACTTTGGCTTCGTCTTCCTTGGACATCTGCCGCGGAATCTTGTCTTGTCGGCGGCGCCCTCTTCGGGTTCTCGGTGAAGCTCCACGCCACGAATCCGTTCTTTCTTGTTGCCGCCGTCGGAATCTCCTGTGACCGATCCGGTTCCCCGGGCGGCTTATTCCAAGTCCCCAAACCGGCTTGTTTTTTTCTACTATGAAAAATCCGACCTATGTGAGCATTCCATGGATGAGCTCTGTCTATGTATTGATCTGTTTCTTCCTTCTCTCTTCTGTCCACAGGTGCTGCTGCTCCTGGCGAGGATCGCGAGAAGTTGAGCTGCTTGCGCACGACTGATAGTTTAACAACAAGAAAGGATTAGATTTTCTTTTCCATTGATTTCATCTGGTGGGCCATGGAGGAGGTGGAAGCGGCGAACAGGGCGGCGGTGGAGAGCTGCCACGGTGTGCTGGCCTTGCTCTCCCAGCAGCAGGACCCGGCCCTGCTCAGAAGCATAGCTGCAGAGACGGGCGAGGCGTGTGCCAAGTTCAGGAAGGTGGTCTCCCTCCTCAGCAATGGCGGCATCGGAGGAGGAGGGCATGCTAAAGTCAGGCTCTCCAGGAGAAGGAAGCCTATGGGGTTCTTGAACCAGACAGGCTTCTTGGAGAGCAGTAGCAACACCCCATTGGGGATGCTAATCTCCGGTACCAGTCCATCCACATCTGCCGGTTCGGCACGGCCTTTGTTCGGCGCGTCTCCACCTGATTTGCGCGGGCTGGATCTGGTCAGCTCAGGCAGCAAGAGTGCTCACCAGTTCGGCGGCCCTCCGAAGATGGTCCAGCCATTGTCTGTGCAGTTCCAGTTCGGTGCCACTGCACATAGGTTTCCATTCCAGCAGCAGCAGAAGTTACAGGCCCAGATGTTCAAGAGGAGCAATAGCTCGATCAGCCTCAAGTTTGATAGCCCCAGTGGTGCCACTGGGACAATATCGTCGCCCAGGTCTTTCATGTCCTCTCTGAGCATGGATGGCAGCGTAGCTAGCTTGGACAGAAAGCCGCCAATGCATTTGATCTGTGGCCCATCTGCGAGCGATCCATTGAATGCGCGCCATGGCGCGTCTAAGCGGCGGTGTACGGGCAGATGTGAGGACGGCAGTGGCAAGTGCGCCACATCTGGCAAATGTCATTGCTCAAAGAGAAGGTAAAAGTGTGTTCTTGTAGTTCTTTTCTTGGGGTTGTGTATTCCGGTCTTTACCTGATTGATGATTTACTTTTCTGCAGGAAGTTGCGAATTAAGAGGACGATCAAAGTGCCTGCCATTAGCAACAAAATATCTGATATACCACCGGATGAATACTCATGGCGGAAGTATGGACAGAAACCCATCAAGGGTTCCCCTCATCCAAGGTATGAAAGAATATCAACTAGTTGCTTAAAAGATGTGTATTATTATTATTCCTTAAAAACGACATTGGTCAACTAACAATTGTATATACATCAAATCCATTATAGTCATGATGTTATTTTTCCTCATGTTGTACCATCAAAGATGGGATATCTGCATCAGAGCACTCATTGTGTTCCTTTACCTGTAGAATAATTATTTGTGGATCCCCCACTACACTCTCCCTTTTCTTAGCACCAAGTTTCTTCTACAACTAAGACACTGATACCTTAGTTGCTAGCACAATTAATTATATAGTGGATCATGTTGGTCTATCACTCTTTCTTGTACTACTGTCTATGTGAAAAAATAGATCAGTCTTGGGGATCTAAAGTAGGTTACTTCTTAATGGAACATGTGTTTGATTGACATGCTTATTAATCCACATTCTAATCTTGATTGCTCCTGTTCACCCACCTCATATTAAGCTTTAATTGTCTGCCCTAAATGGTAGGAAAATGTAGCTATACCATGAAAGCAAGCACATGCTGCTCATTGTCGACCGCTGACTGTACCTCTTTCCAAATCTTTCCTGTGTCAACATGGAGGACTAACTGTGCCCGGTCACTTGAACCAAATGCAGGGGCTACTATAAATGCAGCACAGTTAGGGGCTGCCCGGCAAGGAAGCACGTCGAGCGGTGCGTGGATGAGCCGGAGATGCTCGTCGTGACGTACGAAGGCGAGCACAACCATAACCGGCTGCCAACACAGTCCGCCCAGACCTAGACAACCCGCCGATAGTCGCCTTTTCCGTTCAGGAAAACCAAAGCCGAGGCCTGTGCCTCAGTTGAAAGATACTGCTGGACTGGTCAGGCGAAATTGAAGCTAGGACTTCCGAATCGCGAAAGTAGGAGCAACAAACATGAGACCACTTAGGAATCTGATGAGCTGCCCTGGTGGCCCTTCCCCAGCTACATGCTGTTACGGTTTCGGCGTCCAAGCTGTTCTTCTACTCTGCTCTGAGCTGTGACACATCCAATCGAGAGATGATTTGGAGAGAAGAACATGCTGTTAGATAGTGACAGCTGAGCTTTGCTCGTGTTTGAATGAGTTGAAAGGGATATCTGAAGAAAGGAAGTTAACAAGGAGGAGCGTTGTGTAAAGCTTGGAAAAGGATGGTGAGATTGGCTTTTAGCGTGCGCAAGTTTACTTGCACTGACTTGCCTCTGTATGTTGCTTTTGCTTTATTGAAAGATGAGATTTCTTTTCGCAGAAGAATCATCATCCCGGGATTAAAGGTGCTCTTATTGACAAACTGACACAGTAGGAGGACCATATGTTCCTTAACAGGTGTAATAAGTTGATGTGATTTCTCAGTCATGCTACAACTTCTGTCCCAAGCTTTCCATGCTGATGATTTTGACATCGACTTCGTGCTATCATGGTTTCATAATTGAAGAACCCTCACTCACACGAGTGAATTCTACCACAAGTTTCATTTCCGAGGAATCTTTTTGTCAACACTTATGCAAATCTAAGCACATTTAGTTCGGAAAATTTAAGATTACCTATGCTAGAAACTGTTAAGATTTTTATTAACACACCTAAGTAGAGGCTGAGAATTGGACGCGTTACCTCATCATGCTTACAAGATGGGGTCTTGCTGATACAATTATGGAGTGCTAAGTATCTGGTTGTCGTGTGGGCCAAAGGATCTAGCTAACGTCTATTATTGGAGTAGTTCAGCGGACAAAAATGCTTCACCAACCGGTGATCAATTGCGTGGTCAACTAAGTTTAGGATGTCTTTAAGCTATCCATAAGTACAGCCTTAGTTAAGGGAGAAGATCTAGCATTTGATAAACAAGTGTATTTCTTCAAGCATCGGATCCGGCTAACATAGTACTACTGGTGTTTGGAGTTCAAGGAGAAGATTTAGCTTCAAGCATCATCTGTACATGTAGCATCATCTGAAGCAACATCATCAAATACACCAGACCGATAGTAACATCATATCGTTAAGCGCGTTAAGTATGTTAACAACAGTATTATCTCCTGATGACATAATGAACGAGCTAAATGGATGTCAGTATATAATATATATACATCCATAATTATAAGGAAATGTACGTCCACTTTTTCAGGTAGGATTCCATGTTTGTCAAATCTCTTGTTGAAGGACATGACATGCTAACCTGCCACCTTGACATCTATTATTTGCAAGCAAGCAAAAAGAGCTTGAAGAGACAGCTAAATTCGATGTTTGACATGAGGTCTTTTTGACACCAACATGCTTACATGCATGTCGGTCTGCAATTTTTATTTTATAATTTCATCAGCTAATTCAGCAAAATGATGAAAATGGTTGGTACTCAATGCGGACAGCTCCCATGGTGAAAATCACTTAAGAAAAATGACAAACGGTCCACAACTTGGACACTTGGTGGCTACCCTACCAATATCCTATTTTAAGGAAGAAATAATAAATCGTGACCAGTCTATTCGCTACAGAGCCGTTCTAATTGTGTCTTGCACGGAAGTCCTAGGAACCCATATATAGCCAGCCAACGAAGTCGCTGGACAAGTCAAAATAAGTATTGCGTGCAAGCTACTTATAGAAGATGGAAACGACCCAAATATATATGTGCACGTACACGCAATATATAGAGTGTCACATTAGAGCATAACGGAGGCCCCTCCAGGCCCCCCATCGGCCCAATGGGGGCCAGGACCCAAAAAAAAAAAAAGGGGCCTCCAGCGGAGCCCCAGAAGTTTGGGCGCATTTTTTCTTTTCAGTCCCCGACATTTAGTGATGTCAAAAGGTGTTTTGACATGTTCGGACACGCCAATGTCGATGCCTCTCCACAAGCCACCATCATTAATGCCGACGACCTACCATCCCACCGGCCACAACACCGTCTTTGTCTATGTCACACATCCTAGTCACGTTGCCACTTCCTCGCCTTCTCTTCCCACGCCCAATCTCTCCACGCGCCACCCACCAGCTACCACCATGCCACACAACGACTGGCTGGCTGACTTGAGCCATACCGATAGCTAAGGCCGGAAAAACCTCACTGTTGTGGAGGTGTGGGAGTTTGTCACCCTTGGCATCCTTGTGTAGCCAGACTGCTAGCTACCAAGCGACTGACTAATAAGTCGAGGCAGCGTATCCATGCCCCCTATGCTCATCGGCATCGCCCACCACGCTAAAATCGCCTGACACTTAGAAAACATGTCAGTGTAAAGACGAACAGGAAAACGATATGGTTGTCCCAACGTGCCTCGTTGGGTAGGGTTCTTTTCATTATAGTTGTACAAATAGCGTGTCCTATACAATACGTATACATGCATTCGTTGTTTAACACCCTCCCTCAATCTCAACTAGGGAAAGCTTGATATTGCGCTTACAATGATCATACAAAGGTAAAGGGAGAGGTTTAGTAAAGATGTCTGCTACTTGATTCTTTGAAGAGATGAATCGAATCTGAAGTTGCGTCTTAGACACACGCTCTCGAACAAAGTGAAAGTCCACCTCAATATGCTTTGTCCAAGCATGGAAAACTGGATTAGATGACAACTATGTAGCACCAATATTGTCACAAACATGTTGATCAAGTTCAGCAATTCATATCCATCATTTGGGGAAAATGATTTAAATGAGGTACTAACCTCATACCATTTGATTCTTACTTTAATAACAATTTAATGTCTCTAAGTAATTCAAAATGAGATGATATAGACTAAGTCAACACACCACTTTGAATTGCTTACGACCATGATTTAAAAGAGAGAGAACCTCTCATACTATTTGGAAAATAATTTTGAATGGTTTAAATGAACTAGAAATAGCCACATAGCCATTATTTTGATCTAGTCCATGATCATACAAACAACTATGTGATGTTTTTACATAAACATGTAGAGTATGTGAAATATGATTTATGAGAGTTGGAATCAACTCAAAATCACTTAGGGTTGATTTTTAATAATTGTTTGAAGTTACGAAAGTCCGTGCCTTGTTATTTTTGTCACTTTAATTCTACAAACAATCTAGGGGTGAGACCAGTGGGGTTGAATAGAGCTTTTTGCAAGATTTCCAACAATACCAAATTCATCAAATTTGGCCCAATGGATTTGAAACTATGCAATTTAGAAAATGGAACCAGTATTGAATTTTGAACTAAACAGATAAATCCAATTTCAATTTATTGGGCTGGCGGGAAACGTAAATGGGCCGAAACGGTTTAAACCAGAGAAGGCTAGCCCACCACGCGTCTCGCACGCGTGGGCTGTCTGACGAGGTGGGCTCCACCCGTCAGTGCTCATAACTCAGCGAATCGGTATGTTGGATGTGAGCCGCACGATTAGAAGAGGATCGAGCGGCGTAGAGACGTCGTCGTCTCCGGCGAGAAGAGCTCACTGGCGCGGCGAGGCTAGGGGGTGGGAGGCTCACCGGCGGCGCGGCGATGATCGGCGACGAGCTGCGGTGAGGTTGTCGACGACGAGGAAGCAGATGGTAGCAGCGGCGCTTGCTGGGGAGGCTCCAATCGACGGCGGCGTTCTCAGCACCGCCGCGGGCTCCGGTGATGAAATTGGGCGGCGCTGGTGGCTAATCGAAGAGGGGAGGTGGTCGAGGCGAGTAAGAAGAGAGAGGGGAGCACGGTGGTGTGAAGATTTGGGCGCGGGGAGTGCCCGTTTTATAGCAACGGGAGGTGGCCGAGGTGTTGTGACGATCTCACCCATGGCGACGGTGCTACAGCGGCTCTGGGGCACTGGCGATGACGCTCCTGGCTTGGCGACGTCACGGCGAAGACGTAGGGCTTGACGGCGGTGAAAACGATGCAGAGGAGAGGACGGGCGCGTGACGGGAGCGCTCAGTACCGCGGCGGAGGACGTCGACGAGGTCGTCGGCTACAGCGTTCCCGCGGGCCAATGGAGTTGTCTGGGCGGTTGCTGGTGACGTTGCGGTGCGAGTGGTGCAGAGCGAAGAGGACGAGGTGACGCAGGCGAGCGGAACATGGACGTGTCTGTTGGAGATATGCCCAAGAGGCAATAATAAAAGTGGTTATTATATATCTTTATGTTTATGATAAATGTTTATATACCATGCTATAATTGTATTAACCGAAACATTGATACATGTGTGATATGTAAACAACAAAGAGTTCCTAGTATGCCTCTTAACTAGCTTGTTGATTAATAGATGATTAGTTTCATAATCATGAACATTGGATGTTATTAATAACAAGGTTATATCATTATATGAATGATGTAGTGGACACACCCAAATTAAGCGTAGCATAAGATCACGTCATTAAGTTATTTGCTATAAGCTTTCGATACATAGTTACCTAGTCCTTATGACCATGAGATCATGTAAATCACTTATACCGGAAAGGTACTTTGATTACATCAAACGCCACTGCGTAAATGGGTGGTTATAAAGGTGGGATTAAGTATCCGGAAAGTATGAGTTGAGGCATATGGATCAACGAGTGGGATTTGTCCATCCCGATGACGGATAGATATACTCTGGGCCCTCTCGGTGGAATGTCGTCTAATGTCTTGCAAGCATATGAATAAGTTCATAAGAGACCACAGACCACGGTACGAGTAAAGAGTACTTGTCAGGAGACGAGGTTGAACAAGGTATAGAGTGATACCGATGATCAAACCTCGGACAAGTAAAATATCGCGTGACAAAGGGAATTGGTATCGTATGTGAATGGTTCATTCGATCACTAAAGTCATCGTTGAATATGTGGGAGCCATTATGGATCTCCGAGATCCCGCTATTGGTTATTGGTCGGAGTGAGTACTCAACCATGTCCGCATAGTTCGCGAACCGTAGGGTGACACACTTAAAGTTGGATGTTGAAATGGTAGAACTTGAATATGGAATGGAGTTCGAATATTTGTTCGGAGTCCCGGATGAGATCCCGGACATCACGAGGAGTTCCGGAATGGTCCGGAGAATAAGATTCATATATAGGAAGTCATTTTATAAGAATTAAAATGATCCGGAAGGTTGTATGGAAGGTTCTAGAAAAGTCCGGAAGAAACCACTAAGGAAGGCGGAGTCCCGGAGGGACTCCACCTCCCATGGCCGGCCAACCCTAAGGGGGAGGAGTCCCAAGTGAACTCCCCAAAAGGGGGCCGGCCACCCCCCCACATGGAAGGGGGGAATCCCACCCCAAGTGGGATTCCCACCTTGGGTAGGTTTCCCTATCACATGGAAGGTTTTTGGTTCGGGTCTTATTCGGAGACTTGTAGTCCAACACTTGGGGCTTCCACCTATATAATGAGGGGCCAAGGGGAGGGGGCCGGCCACCCCAAGACCACAAGGTGGCCGCACCCCTAGATGGCCGGCGCCTCCCTCTCCCCAAACCCTAGCCGCCCCACTCCTCCTTCTTCCCCGCACGCTTAGCGAAGCTCCGCCGGGATTCTCCACCACCACCGACACCACGCCGTCGTGCTGTCGGATTCAAGAGGAGCTACTACTTCCGCTGCCCGCCGGAACGGGGAGGTGGACGTCGTCTTCATCAACAACCGAACGTGTGACCGAGTACGGAGGTGCTGCCCGTTCGTGGCGCCGTGATCAAGATCTTCTACGCGCTTTTGCAAGCGGCAAGTGAACGTCTACCGCAGCAACAAGAGCCTCATCTTGTAGGCTTTGGAATCTCTTCAAGGGTGAGACTCGATAATCCCCTCGTTGCTACCGTCTTCTAGATTGCATCTTGGCTTGGATTGCGTGTTCGCGGTAGGAAATTTTTTGTTTTCTATCTAACAAATCCCTACAGTGGTATCAGAGCCGTGTCTATGCATAGATGGTTGCACGAGTAGAACACAATGGTTTTACGGGCGTTGATGCTCTTTTTATCTTTAGTTTGAGTACTTTGCATCTTTGTGGCATAGTAGGATGAAGCGGCTCGGACTAACTTTACATGACCGCGTTCATGAGACTTGTTCCTCGTTCGACATGCAACTTGTATTGCATAAGAGGCTTTGCGGGTGTCTGTCTCTCCTACTATAGTGAAGATTCAATTTACTCTTCTATTGACAACATTAGTATCAACGTTGTGGTTCATGTTCGTAGGTAGATTAGATCTCTCTCGAAAACCCTAAACCACGTAAAATATGCAAACCAAATTAGAGACGTCTAACTTGTTTTTGCAGGGTTTGGTGATGTGATATGGCCATAATGTGATGATGAATATGTATGAGATGATCATTATTGTATTGTGGCAACCGGCGGAGCCTTATGGTTGTCTTTAAATTTCATGTTGAGTAGTATTTCAAAGTAGTTGTAATAGTTGCTACATGGAGGACAATCATGAAGACGGCGCCATTGACCTTGACGCTACGCCGACGATGATGGAGATCATGCCCAAAGATGATGGAGATCATGTCCGTGCTTTGGAGATGAAGATCAAAGGCGCAAAGACAAAAGGGCCATATCATATCACATATGAACTGCATATGATGTTAATCCTTTTATGCATCTTATTTTGCTTAGATCGCGACGGTAGCATTATAAGATGATCCCTCACTAAAATCTCAAGATAATAAAGTGTTCATCCTTAGTAGCACCGTTGCCAAGACTTGTCGTTTCGAAGCATCTCGTGATGATCGGGTGTGATAGAATCAACAAGTGCATACAATGGGTGCAAGCCGGTTTTGCACATGCGGATACTAAGGTGGCCTTGACGAGCCTAGCATGTACAGACATGGTCTCGGAACACGTGATACCGAAAGATAGAGCATGAATCATATGATTGATATGATGAACACTTTGAGTGTTCGCCATTGAAATTACACCTTGTCTCGTGATGATCGGACTTAGGTGTGGTGGATTTGGTTCGTGTGATCACTAAGACAATGCGAGGGATATTGTTTTGAGTGGGAGTTCACCTAGATTTTTAATTATGTTGAATTAAAATTTGAACTCAATTTTTCATAAACTTAGTCTAAACTTTTGCAAATATATGTTGTAGAGATGGCGTCCCCAATCAATTTTAACCAGTTCCTAGAGAAAGAAAAACTTAAGAGCAACGGTAGCAACTTCACCGATCGGTTCCGTCATGTGAGGATCTTCCTCTCCGGCGGAAATCTGCAATATGTGCTTGATGCACCGCTAGGTGACCCTCCTGCAGAAACTGAAACCGATGAAGTAAAGGCTGTTTACGCGACTCGGAAAACTCGGTACTCTCAAGTTCAGTGTGCCATCCTATCCAGTCTGAAATCCGATCTTCAAAAACGTTTTGAGCACCACGATCCTCATGAGTTGATGAATGAGCTGAAAGCTATATTTGAGACTCATGCGGCCGTGGAATGCTATGAAGCATCGAAACATTTCTTCAGTTGTATGATGGAAGAAGGCAGCTCCATTAGTGAGCACATGCTCGCCATGACCGGGCATGCGAAGAAACTCAGTGACTTGGGAATAGTGATTCCTAACGATCGGGGATTAATCGTGTCCTTCAATCACTCCCACCAAGTTACAAGAACTTTGTGATGAACTACAATATGCAGAACATGAACAAGGAGTTACACTGAACTCTTTGGCATGCTAAAAGCTGCTGAGATTGAGATCAAGAAAGAGCACCAAGTGTTGATGGTCAACAAGACCACCGGTTTCAAGAAACATGGCAAGTCTAAGGGAAAATTCAAGAAGGGTGGCAAGAAAGCTGCCACGCCTCCTATGAAACCTAAGAACGGCCCTAAGCCCGATGCTTGAGTGCTATTATCGCAAGGAGAAGGGACATCTGGAAGCGTAATTGATCCAAGTATTTGGCGGATCCGAAGAGCGGCCTTGTCAAGAAGAAGAAAGAAGGTATATCTGATATACATGTTATAGATGTTTATCTCACTGGTTCTCGTTCTAGTACCTGGGTATTTGATACTGGTTCGGTTGCTCATATTTGTAACTCGAAACAGGAACTAAAGAATAAACGAAGACTACTAAAAGATGAAGTGACGATGCGTGTTGGAAATGGATCCAAAGTCGATGTGATCGCTGTCGGCACACTTCCTCTACATCTACCTTCGGGATTAGTTTTAAGCCTAAATAATTGTTATTTTGTACCCGCGTTGAGCATGAACATTATATCTGGATCTTGTTTAATGCAAGACGGTTATTCATTCAAGTCTGAGAATAATGGTTGTTCTATTTTTATGAATAATATCTTTTATGGTCAAGCACCTGAAAAGAATGGCTTATTTCTGTTAGATCTCGATAGTAGTGATACGCATATACATAACATTGATGCTAAGCGAATTAAATTGAATGATAATTCTACTTATATGTGGCACTGTCGTCTTGGTCATATTGGAGTGAAGCGCATGAAGAAACTCCATACTGATGGATTACTTGAATCACTTGACTTTGAGTCACTTGATAGATGCGAAGCATGTCTAAAGGGAAAAATGACTAAGACTCCATTTTCTGGTATGATGGAGCGAGCTACTGACTTATTGGAAATCATACATACCGATGTGTGCGGACCAATGAGCGTAGCATCGCGCGGTGGTTATCGTTATGTTCTAATCTTCACAGATGATCTGAGTAGATATGGGTATATCTATTTCATGAAACATAAATCCGAAATTTTTGAGAAGTTTAAGGAATTCCAAAGTGAAGTAGAAAATCAACGTAGCAAGAAGATTAAATTTCTACGATCTGATCGCGGAGGTGAATATTTGAGTTATGAGTTTGGCATGCATTTAAAGAAATGCGGAATACTTTCACAATTGACACCACCGGGAACACCACAACGAAACGGTATGTCCGAACGTCGTAATCGAACTCTCTTAGATATGGTTCGTTCTATGATGTCTCTTACTGATTTACCTTTATCATTTTGGAGTTATGCATTAGAGACAGCCGCATTCACTTTAAATAGAGCACCATCAAAATCCGTTGAAACGACACCGTATGAATTATGCTTTAATAAGAAACCTAAGCTGTCGTTCCTTAAAGTTTGGGGTTGCGAAGCCTATGTAAAGAAGTTACAACCGGACAAGCTAGAACCCAAAGCGGAGAAATGCGTCTTCATAGGATACCCTAAGGAAACTATAGGGTATACTTTCTATCACAGATCCGAAGGCAAAATCTTTGTTGCTAAGAACGGAACCTTTCTTGAGAAAGAATTTCTCACTAAAGAAGTGACTTGGAAGAAAAGTAGAACTCGATGAGATTGATGAATCTATACTCGTTGATCGAGTAGCGCGATGCATCGAAAGTTGTACCTGTACCGCCTACACCGGCAACGAGAGGAAGCTAATGATAATGATCATGAAACTTCGAACGAGGAAACTACTGAACCTCGTAGATCGACAAGGGAACGTGCCACTCCTGATTGGTATGATCCTTGTCTAAATGTCATGATTGTGGATAACAATGATGAAGATCCTGCGACGTATGAAGAAGCGATGATGAGCCCAGATTCCAACAAATGGCAAGAAGCCATGAAATCCGAAATGGGATCCATGTATGATAACAAAGTATGGACTTTGGTAGACTTACCTGATAGCCGCAAGGCTGTCGAAAATAAATGGATCTTCAAGAGAAAAACAGATGCTGATGGTAATATTACCTGTCTATAAAGCTCGACTTGTCGCAAAGGGTTTCCGACAAATTCAAGGTGTTGACTACGATGAGACTTTCTCACTGTAGCGAAGCTAAAATCTGTGAGGATTTTGTTAGCAATAGCTGCATTTTTCGATTATGAGATTTGGCGGATGGATGTCAAAACGGCGTTCCTTAATGGAGACATTGAGGAAGAGTTGTATATGGTACAACCCAAAGGTTTTGTCGATCCTAAAAATGCTGACAAAGTATGCAAACTTCAGCGTTCAATTTATGGACTGAAGCAAGCATCGAGAAGTTGGAACCAGCGCTTTGATAAGGTGATCAAAGACTTCGGGTTTATACAGTGCCATGGAGAGGCATGTATTTACAATAAAGTGAGTGGGAGCTCTGTAGCATTCCTGATATTATATGTAGATGACATATTACTGATTGGGAATGATATAGAACTATTAAGCAGTGTAAAAGGTTATTTGAATAATAGTTTTTCAATGAACGACCTTGGTGAAGCATCGTATATATTAGGCATCAAGATTTATAGAGATAGATCAAGACGCCTAATAGGGCTATCACAGAGTACATACTGGACAAGATTCTAAAGAAGTTTAGAATGGACGAAAGTAAGAAAGGGTTTTTACCTATGTTACCGGGCAAGGTCTTGAGTAAGACTCAAGGTCCGGCTACTGCAGAAGAAAGAGAAAGGATGAGTCAGATCCCCTATGCTTCGGCAGTAGGCTCTATTATGTATGCCATGCTATGTACAAGACCGGATATAGCGCATGCTGTTAGTTTGACCAGCAGATATCAAAGTGATCCAGGAATGGAACACTGGACAGCGGTCAAGAATATCCTGAAGTACTTGAAAAGAACTAAGGATATGTTTCTTTGTTATGGAGGTGACCAAGAGCTCGTTGTAACAAGTTACACCGATGCAAGTTGGAACACTGATCCCGATGACTCTAGGTCACAATCCGGGTACGTGTTTATATTGAATGGTGCTGCGATGAGTCGGGCAAGCTCGAAGCGAGTGCACGGTGGCGAAGTCTTCAACGGAATCGGAGTACATAGCGGCTTCGGAGGCTTCATCGGAAGCGGTATGGATGAAGAGGTTCATTGTAGAGCTCGGTGTGGTTCCTAGTGCATTGGACCCACTAGTCATCTACGTGACAACATGGGTGCCATCGCCAATGCACAAGAACCAAGGTCACACAAGAGGCTGAAGCATATCAAGCTGCGTTATCATTCGATTCGCGAGTACATCGAAGATGGAGAAGTAAAGATTTGCAAAGTACACACTGATCTGAATGTAGCAGATCCGTTGACTAAAGCTCTCCCTAGGGCAAAGCATGACCAACACCAGAATGCCATGGGTGTTAGGTACCTTACAATGTAATCTAGATTATTGACTCTAGTGAAAGTGGGAGACTGTTGGAGATATGCCCAAGAGGCAATAATAAAAGTGGTTATTATATATCTTTATGTTTATGATAAATGTTTATATACCATGCTATAATTGTATTAACCGAAACATTGATACATGTGTGATATGTAAACAACAAAGAGTCCCTAGTATGCCTCTTAACTAGCTTGTTGATTAATAGATGATTAGTTTCATAATCATGAACATTGGATGTTATTAATAACAAGGTTATATCATTATATGAATGATGTAATGGACACACCCAATTAAGCGTAGCATAAGATCACGTCATTAAGTTATTTGCTATAAGCTTTCGATACATAGTTACCTAGTCCTTATGACCATGAGATCATGTAAATCACTTATACCGGAAAGGTACTTTGATTACATCAAACGCCACCGCGTAAATGGGTGGTTATAAAGGTGGGATTAAGTATCCGGAAAGTATGAGTTGAGGCATATGGATCAACAGTGGGATTTGTCCATCCCGATGACGGATAGATATACTCCGGGCCCTCTCGGTGGAATGTCATCTAATGTCTTGCAAGCATATGAATAAGTTCATAAGAGACCACATACCACGGTACGAGTAAAGAGTACTTGTCGGGAGACGAGGTTGAACAAGGTATAGAGTGATACCGATGATCAAACCTCGGACAAGTAAAATATCGCGTGACAAAGGGAATTGGTATCGTATGTGAATGGTTCATTCGATCACTAAAGTCATCGTTGAATATGTGGGAGCCATTATGGATCTCCGGATCCCGCTATTGGTTATTGGTCGGAGTGAGTACTCAACCATGTCCGCATAGTTCGCGAACCGTAGGGTGACACACTTAAAGTTGGATGTTGAAATGGTAGAACTTGAATATGGAATGGAGTTCGAATATTTGTTCGGAGTCCCGGATGAGATCCCGGACATCACGAGGAGTTCCGGAATGGTCCGGAGAATAAGATTCATATATAGGAAGTCATTTTATAAGAATTAAAATGATCCGGAAGGTTGTATGGAAGGTTCTAGAAAAGTCCGGAAGAAACCACTAAGGAAGGCGGAGTCCCGGAGGGACTCCACCTTCCATGGCCGGCCAACCCTAAGGGGGAGGAGTCCCAAGTGAACTCCCCAAAAGGGGGCCGGCCACCCCCCCACATGGAAGGGGGGAATCCCACCCCAAGTGGGATTCCCACCTTGGGTAGGTTTCCCTATCACATGGAAGGTTTTTGGTTCGGGTCTTACTCGGAGACTTGTAGTCCAACACTTGGGGCTTCCACCTATATAATGAGGGGCCAAGGGGAGGGGGTCGGCCACCCCAAGACCACAAGGTGGCCGCACCCCTAGATGGCCGGCGCCCCCCTCTCCCCAAACCCTAGTCGCCCCACTCCTCCTTCTTCCCCGCACGCTTAGCGAAGCTCCGCCGAGATTCTCCACCACCAGCGACACCACGCCGTCGTGCTGTCGGATTCAAGAGGAGCTACTACTTCCGCTGCCCGCTGGAACGGGGAGGTGGACGTCGTCTTCATCAACAACCGAACGTGTGACCGAGTACGGAGGTGCTGCCCGTTCGTGGCGCCGTGATCAAGATCTTCTACGCGCTTTTGCAAGCGGCAAGTGAACATCTACCGCAGCAACAAGAGCCTCATCTTGTAGGCTTTGGAATCTCTTCAAGGGTGAGACTCAATAATCCCCTCGTTGCTACCGTCTTCTAGATTGCATCTTGGCTTGGATTGCGTGTTCGCGGTAGGTATTTTTTTTGTTTTCTATGCAACGAATCCCTACAGTGTCTGGGCGTGCCCGTGGCGTTCGCCGTGCGCGCTTTGGCGTGCGCGTGCGCGTCTGGGCACGTCTGGGCGTCACGTTTTCTGGCAAGTGTGGTGCACCGTTGGCTCGAGCAACGTGTCTGGCACGCTCAGGGGAGTGAGAGGAAGCGAGGTGACAAGGTGGTGCATGCTGGAGTAGGTCAGAGGGAGAGATGGCATGGTGATGTCCATGCCATGCCACGACATGGTTTAGTTTTGGTCAAATGGTGATGATTCAAAGTACCACTCCTCTTCTATTGTGCTTGGCAATGTTCAGAGAGGTCAGTGGAGTACATTTGATGACCTAAGGTTGATGGGGGAGGCAAAGAACTGCTGGGTTTTGCAATGTCTCGGGTTGGCAGGATGGTGCTCACCAGGTGTTCGAGGAAATGGCCGCAAGAGAGTTACTTTCGAATTTTTGGATGAAATTTGGTGGGTTTGCATTGAATAACATTTGGAGTAGAGTGGTGGTGGTGGTGGTCAAATTTGAAGTGGTTTGCAAAATCACAAATGGCATTGATCTTGAATCTGTTTCAAAGTGCTCACTTTGCTTGATCATAACTTTGAATCCATGAAGAGTTTGCAGATGAGTTCTTGAGCAAAGTTATTCATCTTGATGTTGTCTTGGATGAGGTGCAAAGAATTGGCAAAGTGTAGTCGAGAAAACTCTAAATAACAGAGCTCAAAGTAGGCATCAGGCTAAAATTTGCCCAATTGACCATTAGTGCATGTGAGCTCATATTTCATTCAAATTTGATTTGATTTGAGTTTCTTTGATTCCAAAAGTGTTAATAAGTGTTTAGTAACCATTTACAACCAATGGTGCAAGCCAAAATGGTCTAGGTTAAGGTTTTGCAAAAATGCATAAACCATATGTGTGTGTTGGTTTGATTTTTCTATTTTATTTTCTTTTTTCTTTTTTCCTTCTATTTGGGTGATCAAGTGATCATTGATTAGGGTTTTAGCACCCTTGCAATCATCCAAGCAATCATCATGGTAAATGCACACTAACACAAATATAAAAGGTGAGTTATATGCATAGCACTATATGGAGATAAAAAGTTTTTGTTGGTTCTAAATTTTGCATTTTGGAAACTTTCCCTTTCTTCCTTTATTGAAAATTTGAGATGTTACAAACCCTTCCCCCTTACAAAAGATCTCGTCCCGAGATCTTAAAAAAACTAGGTACTAAAGAGATCTGGGTATTACTTCTTCATATCTTCTTCTCGCTCCCAGGTAGCTTCTTCTTCGGTATGGTTGCTCCACTGAATTTCAAGAACTTGATACTTCTGATGCGAGTGGTCCTGAAAGGTTCTTCAAAGATGCGAATAGGCACTTCGCGATACGTTAGGTCCTTGTCGCGCCGGAGGTGCCCTAAGAGCGAAGCGGCAAACGCACCGAAAAGAATACCATCGAAGCAAACGGGCCGAGCCCAATTTGGGGATCCTTGAGCGAAACGATACTCAGTAGCGCTCAAACCCTAACACAAAACCCACCCCTTCCGCCTCTCTCTCTCTTTCTCGCCCTCAAAAAAAGACGGCGGCTTCCCATGGCTTCGCACATCGACTTCCGCTACCTCGATGAGGGCCTCGGCGGCGCGCGCGGCAAGCGCAAGCGCCGGGAGGAGGAGGAGGCGGCCGCCGCCGAGTCCATGGACGTCGACGCCGACGTCCCCCGGCCGTCCAAGCTCCGCGCCGTCCCCTCCCTCTCCGACCCCTCCAAGCCGGCGGGCTTCGGGCAGCCCACCTACGACGGCGTCATCGCCGGGCGCGTCTCGGGGCGGAACTGGAAGGAGCCCCGTACGCGCCGCTCGTCCGCGCTCATGGTCTCCCGGAAGCCCGTCCCGCTGGAGCAGCGCGTGCGCGACAAGTCCCTCAAGAAGGCCTACCAGGCGCGCAAGGCGGACCTCAAGGAGGAAATCCGCCAGAACAAGGCCGCCAAGCGCACCAGGCGCCAGGAGCGGGAGAAGCTCAAGAAGGAGAACGTCCTGCGCACGGGATCCAAGCTGCAGAAGGTCACCAACCCCAAGACCATCCAGAAGATCGCCAAGTCCAAGAAGCGCCACCAGCTCAAGGTCGTCTCCGACGACATCTTTGGCAAGAAGAAGTCGGAGGACGCCCGCCGTATGCAGGTGTCTGGCTTGGAGAACTGAGTAGCCACCTATCCCTTTTCCTTTTTTTCTCGCATTGTGTCATGTCGAATTTTGTACTACTGCTGCTTTTCTTTCTGTTGCCGTGAGCTCTGCTCTTATGACCAATCAAACGCTTACAATGAGTGGAAATTTTGGCAGCAGTAGCTCCCTTTAACAAGGGTAATTCAAAAAACAAGGGGAGACGACCGAACACGTACGCCAGCCTGGCTCCAGCACTCGAACGATAGGCAGGCAGGCAGAGCGCATGGTTGGCGCTCTAGACGTCGACTCCTTGACAACCGCAAGTCTGCAACAAGCGGCGTACAAGACTTGTGGTCCCAACTTCAATCACTCATATATCTAGCACGTGATGGGATGGTCCCGTTTCGCTCGCTCGGAAAAAAAAAGCACGTGAGAATTTCTCATCGCCCGCGGCCGCGAATTAATACCTCGGGCCTCGGCCGGTTCCCAAGCAAGCAAGGGGAGACGAAACAAGCGAGACGGACTAATTGCATTTGGCACGGTGTGTTTTCCAACAAACGATACAGACGCTTCGATGCCAGCTCCGAACCCATTTCGCCGGCGCAGCCTTCACATGACGCTTCGTTCGCAACCATAACTACGCCGGCGAATGTATTTTCTCGATTCTTGTTTGCAAGTTTCTTTACGTGCGTCAGGGTTTAATTACGTCCCTGTCAGCGGCAAAAAAAAAAAAAAATAATAACAGCGCAGCCAAATTACTACGTAATTCGTACTTCATGCGTAAATCTTGTAACACATGCATTCACTCGTGCAGCACACGTGGCCATTCGTTTCGCTCGCTCGGGAAAAAAGAAAAGAATATTGTTCCCAATAATTAATCTTTTTTTTCTCTCTCCAACTAAGTACTAGGAGTAATTAGTTCCATATAATTACGTCTCTGGTTTTGTTAATTCAAAGTCGGGCTCTTTGAGCCGGCCTACTATTTAAAATTAGTTCCATATATATCCGATCGATGCATGCATGTGCAAACCTGTGCTTTTCATCCCGAAAGTTGTGATCGCGTGTTTTTCGACGCAAATTAATACCTTGGCCGGTTCCCAAGCAACACGCGTTGTTTTGGGCGTGTTCTCCAGTTATTTGGCTAGCTGAATTGCTTTCCTCAGTAGCTTCGTTTTCTTAGAGCAACTCTAATAGTGTAGCCGGTTGTTGGCTATAATGATCTCCGCTCACCCTCTCGCCCCGCATCCACTATTTCCCACCCCATTTCCTCTCTACTCTAGCCAGAAAACCCTAGCCGCCGCAATCCACATCCATATATAGCCAATAACAGTAGGGGCTCCTTCACCCACATGCAGCTCGAGTCGACACCGTCGCGGTCCTCATCATCATGCGGATCTAGGGGCGGCGCCGGCAGGTGCTCCTTCGCAAACATGAAGCTCGAGCCAGCGCCGTCGCGGTCCTCCACCAGGCGATGTTGTGAAGCGACAACGACCCCATCGACTCCCCGGGCTTCGCCAAGGCGATGGCGGAGTGGATGAAGGGTTCATACCTCCCAAGTATAGACCTGATCCGCAACCACAAGAACCTCTGCGGTGCACTTGTGGAAGAAGTCGATGACATTCGCTGCCACCTCCCGGTACTTCACGCTATAATCAATCGTTGAAACTTATGAAATTTGTGGAAGGAGATGCATTGTAGCTATGATGGCTGGCAGGCCCTCGCCTCGGTCACGTGCCCGACGCGGTCCGGCGAGCTCGACGGAGTGCGGCACATCGCTGCACGTGCACGCCGCCTAACAGGCCGGCCACGCCGATATGGTTCCGGCCATCGTGGCGCGGCGTCACCTGTCTCGTTGGTGGGAGCGAACACAGCGGGGAGAGGAGAGGAAAAAATGGGTAGTTAGGGTTTGGGACTGGACTGGGTGCAGCTGGTTTTGTTTCGTCGAGCATAAAGGGCCTGAGTGCGGTAGGTTGGGCCAATTTTGCTATGGGTCGCACCCAATTTCACCTCAAGCTGCGATTTTCCTTTTCTTTTCATTTTTTATATAGATATGTTTCCCACTTATTTCTCATATTTGCATGCAACGTGATGCACCTAGTATGTTGAATGTAGCCGTACGAAGCTCATCGTTGTACTCCGATGGAACTAGACATCCACTACTAATTTGTATATTGCTAAATGTATATACGAAGTGATCTATCCTCTACCCTCACACTAAGATCCAAGCCTTCTTCGACCTCAAGTGCAGTCGTGTGCTAGCAGCTAGGAACTGGAGCAAATCTAGATCGTCCACTCATCCTCAACCGAAACTAGTTGCCACGAGGTTCATTATCGATCCAACATTGATGGACTTCCTCGAGATATAGCCAACACAAGCTGGAGGTGGTGGTAGACATGATCATAATGTGGTCCAAGCCCAAGACCGTGTTTGTGGTGGCACTATGCATGGTCCGATTCTCCGATGAGGATCTAGTTGCTCATGGTGGAGACTGACCTCCTCGGTGCTCATGGAGGTGGAGGGAATCAAGGCGAGGAGGCAGGAGGTGAATGCGTGCCGGCTAGAAAAGAATATGCCAAGGCATGAAGTCTTGCTATTAAACGACATTAAGGTGGATTGGATAGTCGAGGGTCACATCTATTTCATGAAGGATTGCATGAACCTTGATTATGATCCAGACGAACCGGCCACCACCAACATCAAGCATGGACGACCCTCACACGTACACCTTCCTAAATCCGCGCATAATGACAATGCACTAGAGGGCGACGACAATGGCGGTAAGGGGGTGACGCGGGACGGGTGCTAGCGATGATGCTAGGGTTCACCCCAAGCATCATCTAGGGAGCGACGAGTTGTTCTCGACTCTATGAGTCAAGCTTGCGTAGCTTTGTTTATTAACACATAAATCGCTAGCTTCTAGGGAGTTTACTAGGAGGAATAGAGACCATAAATGGTGACCATCTATATCTAGGGTTTTACGAAAGATTGCATGAACCCTCTAGCATTGACATGTTCCAACCGCGTCGCGTCGCGAATTGTACGTGCGGGGGTACTAGTTCCAACCGTAGCCATTGCATACCAAAACAAGTTAAAACTGCTAGCGGTAACATTTCGCACCCGAGATACCACGACTAACGGGCTAGGTTCACCTTAGTGTCTCTACAAATATATTTTCCATAGAATTTAAATATATGTATTGTTCAAGTACGAATTTCTACGAAAAAATCCATGGTAGGAGAAGAAGCTAGAACTCGAGCTAGAAGAAGCTAAGTGTTTTTCTTTTTTCTTTTTTGGTCATGAATCCGTGGAGCCAATTAGATAACAGGAATTGTGTTACCTGTTAAACTCGTCCCGAGGAGACGCACACTAATTGCGTTTCTTGCTACCAACCCTAATAACAACAAATACTAATTGCGTAGTAATCCAAGATGGAGCCTTACTCAACATTTCCAAAGAAAAATGAGCCTCACAGACTCAATCCCCTTAATTTCTCCCCGACGTCTCCTCCCCCTCCCGATCTCGCCCGCCGCCGGCACAGTCCCTCGCCGCCCACCCTCCACCGCTCCCTCAATTCCTCGATCAGCGCAGCGCCGACCTTCCTCCTCGATGGGGCTCCTGGTGCTGCCCGCCCGCCCGCCCGCCCGCCCGCCCGAGCCATGGATGAGGACAACAAGGGCGCGAGCGAGACCGTGGCTCTTGCTGCCCACGGCTAGCTGCCCATAGGAAAGCCAGGGGGTCGACGGCCGGAAGGTCTGGTGGTGGCCTGACCGGGCTAGGTTCACCCGATGCTCTGGACGCTCCCTGTCCTGCTGCACCTCCCAGTGAGCTCCCTCTCCCCATCCTCCTCCACGATAGGTTAAGGAGATTTAGCAGTAGCATTGACATGGTGATGAGATTGGGGCGAGGTTGGATATGAATCTGTTGGCGATGCCTTATTTTGCTCAGGAACTCAAAACCGGCGTGTATGCTAGTCTGCAACTGAGCTATGTGTGGATGTCTTTGCTTGGCAACACAACTGTGGTGAAATCGGCTCCAAGAATTTGATTTCTCCTCCGCCACAAGAGTGAAAATTAATTCCAGTTTTTTTTTTTCTTCCCAAATTCAGTGCGGCCACACAAACAACTAGTCTAGTCTAAATCCGGTTCCTTTCTAGCACATTGAATGAATGCCTAACACCCATGGACACAGGACACATGAATCCCTCTGTGTGCGTGAGCGACAACGATTACTCAGATTGTTAGCCGGCCAATCTTATGCAGGAAGATAAAAAACACTCCTAGCCCACGTCGTTTTACTCGCTCCTGGGGAAAAAAATAAAGCTTTGGCTGCTGCCTTCATTTTATCTGTATCCATAAAAAACACTCCTAGCCCACGTCGTTTTACTCGCTCCTGGGGAAAAAAATAAAGTGTTGTGAAGGTGCTTTGGTTCCTGACAAGGTTGGCCTAGAGATTTGTGAAGCCCATCTTGGTCGCGCGCGCATACGTCTTTGATTGATTTTTGTTACTTTTGTTTCCTACTATTGATGGATGAGTGGGTAGGTGTTACAGAGAAGCATGCCATGTCTAGAATCGAAGCGGGGAAATCTGTTTTCACTCGATCGGAAACTTGTCAGCTTATCATGTATACGGCACGGTTCTTTTATTATTTCAAAGTTTTCTCCTTATCATTCATAGGCGGTGATGAAATTATCAGTTTTCACGAGTCGTTTCGGTTTTCTCTTAAGGTTTCCTTACTAACATGTTGCAGCTAACCGTGGCTGCAGCTTCTCACGCTGCCTATAGAAACCTGGGGTTTCCGGCTGGGCATCGACATTGGCGGCGGATGCATCCCCTCAAGTCAGCCTTCCACTTGTCTCTTGTGCCCAAGTAGACCACCTGTGGTGACCTTGCTTGGCAGCGAATGAGGGGCGCTGATGTGGCATCGCCAGGGAGGACACCGCTGTCCTGTCGTCCCGTCCTGCTCAGCATCAACTATGCCGATGAGGTAGTCCCACTCTCTCTTCAACGCTTCAGGTTTCCTATGCATGGTTGCTGCAGATGGTTATCTGCTGTGTATTCTTACCAAATGCAAGAAAGATGGTAGGAGAGAGCAGGATTTCCGTAAGAAATCTTTATAGGAAAATTCTGTGTCTTGAGGCCGGTGTGGATGCTTGTTTTCTCTAATTTGCAGCAGCTGTGTAGACAACTAGTGGCCTTTGTGGTGTCACATGTGCTAATTCCTATTTTATTGTGATGTGATTGTCTTATAAATGTACCTTCATTCACGTAGTCTTGGGTAGAGGCTTAAGCCCCTTCATTCCGGTACGTGTTTTGCTCTGTTTTGTAAAATGGCGAGCCTCAGCTTCGCTTCTTACTCTTCTCTTCTCGTCGTGCTGGTTCTGCGTGAAGCTGTCTTGTCTTATTTTCTCGACTTCCCAGGCATAAATCTTTGAACCACTGTTTTTCTTGACTAAACAAAAAGAAGGAAAATGCGGGCATGTCCTTTTACTCCCTGCCAAAGAAAAAAAGAAAGCTTTGGCTGATTCCTTTTATTTCATATATATCCATATTGTTACTAGTAGCACATAGCTTCAAGTGTTGTGAAGGTGCTTTGTTTCCCGAGGAAGGTAGGCCTCGAGATTTTTGAAGCCCGCCCTGGTCGCGCACATATGTCCTTGATTATTTTTGTTACTTTTATTTCCTATTGATGGATGAATGGGTCGGTGGTAGAGAGAAGCATGTCATATCTACAAGCCGGGAAATCTGTTTTCACTCGATTAGAAACTTTGTCGCCTTACCATGTATACAAATGGGTTCTTTTATTCTTTCAAAGTTTTCTGCTTATCAGTCATAGGCAGTGATGAAACTGCCATTCTTGTTTAAAGATACTTCCTCGAGTCGTTTCGGTTTTCACTAAGGTTTCCTTACTAACTTACTGCAGCTACCCGTGGCTGCGGCTTCTCGCGCTGCCTATAGAAACCTGGGCTTTCTGGCTGGGCATCGACATTGGCTGCAGATGCACCCCTGGAGCCAGCCTTCCACTTTCCTCTCACGCCGAAGTAGACTGGTGTTGACCTTGCTTGGCAGCGGATGAGGGGTGCTGCGGGTGATGCCAGAGAGGACACTGCTGTCCCATCCTCGCGTCCTGCTGAGCTTCAACTATGGCGATGAGGTAGTCGATCTCTCTTCCATCCTACAGGTTTCCTATGTGTGGTTGGTGCAGATGGTGTTATGCTCTGTGTTCTTGCCAAATGCAAGGAAGAGTCTAGGAGATAGCAGGATTTCCATAAGAAATATTTCTAGGAAAATTCTATGTCGTGAGGCCAGTGTGGATGTATGTACATGTTTGCACAATGTTCAGGTTCTGCACATGTTTTCTGTAGTTTGCAGCAGCTGTGTAGACAACTAGTGGCCTTTGTGTTGTCACCTGTGCCCCTTCATATTTTATTGTTACGTGATCGTCTTATAACTGTACCTTCATACATATAATTTTCCTTATTTGCCTTCTCAGGCATAAATTTTCCTTATTTGCCTTCTCAAGCAGAGGTTGAGTGCGAAGATTCTTACAACCAAAGCCTGTCTTTTCTTCTTTATTTGCCTTCTCAGGCATAAATTTGGATCTCCGTTATTTTAGGATAAATAAAAATAAGGAAAAAAGCTCTGGACAAGACAGTTTTATTTGTTTGTGACCAAGTGAACACCACACCTCTCCGTGTCTCTGTAATACACAATGCTGCGATTTATGTGCTTCATACTTACAGAGTTAGAGTGTATCATTGGAAGCACCAATATTAATTTATTTTAATCTGCATACTTTTTAATCAGATATATGAAACATATCCTAATGTTCTGGTCTAGGGTAAAAGTAAATGTATAACCTTGCTCCAAGCTGGAGTAAACTATTTTTGTATGATCCAAATACAAATATCATCACTACTTCGTACAATATACTAGTACATTGGCATAACGCATACATTATCCTTCATCTTTCTTGTAAACAAAGTTAATATTCTGGTCAAGGATTTTTTAATATTTTTTCAAGGAGAACGATAAATGGATAGCTCGGTTGTGCCCACTTACTTTTTGTATTATTAGTTAAACAAAAGATCCCTTAATTCCTGTAGTTCCTTCATTTGGGTATATGTTTTGCTCTATTTTGTACAAGGGTGAGCTTCTCCTTGGGTTCGTGTTGGATTCTTTGGGAAGATTTTCCTTGCTTCAATTTGAAGATTTTTACTACCGAATTCTGTCTTTTCTTCTTTTGCCTTCCCACGCATAGATCTTTGAATCTCTGTTTTTATAGAACAAATAGAAATATGGAAAAAATGCTCTAGACTAGGCAGTCTTATTAGTTTGTGGCAAAGCGAGCACCACACCTGTTGTATGTGCTTTCGTTATACTTAATGATGCATTTTATTTGCTTCATATTTGCATTATATTATTGGAAGCAACAGTATTAATTTATACTAATTTGCACACTTTTTTAATATGATTTGTACGAGATATCCTAAAATTTTGGTCAAGGGTAAGAAAAAAATGTATAACCTTGTTTCAAGCTAGAGTAAGTATTCACATGTTTCATTATTATGATCAAAATACAAATATATCACCCTTAGTTGCTAAAGTATACTGCATTTGCGTAGTGCATACATTATCCTCCATCTTTCATTTAAACAAAGTAAATATATGATCGATGACTCTTGTTTGTTATTATGAAGTTAATCTTGTTTTCTGTTTTGCACTAATCTTCTTCTCTTTTACCCCTTGCATTTGCAGAGAGCTCCTTTTGTACTCTCATAATGGAACCCCATGATCGAGAGTCTGATTAGTTGCCAACCCCACCTCTACCTCCTAGCATGGTGCACATCAAAGTTGTAGATGGTGCTAAGGAATCACCACCAAGCAAAAAAGCATATGAGGCTCCCAATAGCCATGAGTTGATTGGGAAAGAAAGGCCAGCCCATCCAACTACTCGCCAATCACTTCAAAGTCTCCATGAAAAGTTCAGATGAATTTTTCCACTACTACTATGTAAGTATGCTATCCTTTGTTCACCGACTAGTATTTCAAGGGACAAGTTTGTGACCTTAATTGTGTATATCCTCATTCTGATCTAGCAGTTGATTTATACTTTGCTGGGTAGGTTATTCTGAAATATGAGAATGCCAAACCGGTTGAAGGGGAGGGGATAGGAAGGAAGGAAGGCGCTAAATAAACTTCAGAATATGTACCCACGTTGAGCTTTCAAACATGGACTCCTTATGGTGGTGAAAAGAGCTTCTACACTGTTGGGACTCTCCTCAAGTAACCAATGAATTCACTATTATCTTGGAAGAAAAGTTAGTTCTGCTCCTTTACCTGCTGCTATGCTATCCGTACCTAAATATTTAATACCAATGCCCGGTGTTCTGCATAAACACAATTCCTACTTGGTTGTAGCAGTGCTGCCAATAGGAGTCTCGCAGTCTTTCAAAGTGGATTTGTGCTTTTCGATGAAAATCTCGGTGGCTGCCATTGCGTAGGCCATTAGAGGTCAAGAATCAGGAAAATCAGGAAACTCCATGAAGTGCTCCAAGTTATTGATATCATACCGAGGCAACATTCTGCAAAACAGTATGTATCTTTGTGAATATCTTACTGAACTTCAAAAGCACTCCCCTGTGCTTTGGCTTCTATATGACTTGCATGTCACAAGTGTGGTTGATTCTCCTGACTATTCACAGGGGCATCCTTTTGGTTCGTTAGTCATCTTTCCACAACAATCTTGCTAGCTTAGTTGTCATGGGTGGTGGTGTTATGGGGGTGCCGAGGATTTCACTCAAGTTTCCGTGGTACACAGAGTGGCATCTCACTCTATCGTATGATATGACTCCATCGTTCAGTTTTGCAATGACTAACATCCATTCTTACATGCTCATGTTCTTAACTTATTTTAACCTGCAGATGTCTCAACTACAATGATTGCTAAACCTGGTCCTATTGCCGATTTTCTTCTTGCTAACCAGAAAGTTGATCGCCCGACGGAGTTGACTGGCAAAAGGTAAGTTGCATTTGTTCTTCATAATATTGCGTGAAAAGTTACCCAAACATATATTTTCTTGATAATTCTGATTTGGATTATTGCGTAACAGGTCGTGTGATCGCAAGAATTTGCTTTATTCTGGTCTTGATTTGCTCAGTGCTTTTGTGTTCTGAATTGAAGGTTGTTCTACTTTTACATAAAGAAACACAGGGATTTATTGGCTGGCCTACTTTTACATAGAGGAACCTTTGTTTGAAGAATGTGAGGCATTTCATTCTTGCTGAGTGTGAAAAGATGCTAGTCAATTGGTAATTTGTTAACCTCGTTTCTTCTATGTATAGAGATTTTTGGACATATCCTTTTCGAGTTATCAGTTGTGTGTGATATGTTCAAGTCTAGAACCTGTTATATGTATTGTGTTATGCTGCGTACCCTAAGGTGTTCATCCACGATGCACACCTCGGTTTTCTGAATGTATTGCTGTGCACCCCACCATAATCCTTTTAGACCATAAGCAGTACTTTTTCCATGTTAAGTGTCTGGTATAACAACCCTACTTGATATACTTGTTGGAACACTATGTTAAATGTTGTGAAATTTTCCATACTAGTTATGGTAATTCCTTTCCTGTACAATTAACCTTGATAAGTATCTAAAAATATGTGACTAGGTGAGCTTGAAAAACTGCCACCATTTTCTGAATATTTGAATCTTCTTTTCGTAACACATTATGTTAACTCTGTAGGAACATGTGGGCAATCTTGTGATGCACAATCTTTTTATTGATTACTTACTGCCAACTGGATATCCTTATGATGCACATATTTCCTTGTAGGATCTCCCTAGTTTGACTAGAAGTTTCAGTAAAGGAAGTCAAATATAATGAATGTGAGGGAGATCCGCTCTGGGATACATCGTCAGGGTTGGATCGGAGGTAACCACCATTGCCGGGTTGATTTGAAAGGGTTGTATGTTAATTCTGATTTTGATAGCTGTTGCAGGGATGATTCTATTAGTTCAACATGAATTAGTTGATGTTGTCTGTCTGTTTAAATGTGTGCTTATTATCGAACCGGCTGTGTTTAGGCAAGTCATTTGTTCTGTGGGTCCACCAAGACTCCGCTGTCCTAGTTTTGTAATCAAAGCTTTGGATGTAACGAATATCTGGGATATATTTTTGTTTGTGCATAGGATGCCAAACTGTTCTCCTTGATCTGTTCTAATACTTCTAGATGCTAAGAGCGCATAATATGCTGCTCTGGTGATACTAATTTGGAATAATGTTCAACTAATGTCTATTTTACTCATGCCAAGATGAGTGAGTAACTTTTTGCTCCATTGTGCAAACAATTTTTTTTCTATCGAATTTGACATGGAGAGTACCTTATCTTTAAATGGTGATTTGTTTGCTTATCTCAGGCCATGAAAACTGATCTCATTTTTTGCTTGTTTACAGCAAATAGCCTTGGACAAGAAGACCATGCTAACACTTTTATCCTCATGGAGCATGATGATCAAGGAGATAATTTCATCCATGGTACTAAATTTGACTCAGCTGATCTTATGACAATGATAATGATAGCCACTTTTTTGAGAAAACGCAATGACATTGCGTTTCATTTCATTGCAAAGAAGGATAGTTTTACAAGATCACAACTCACGAGGGAGGTGTGTTACAAGGCATGGTAAGATATAGCTCAGTGGACATCCCAATCTACTGGCAGCACGGCACGCAGACCTAACGCCCCTGCCCTAGCCCAAATGGTAGCTTCTGCCCGGATCCTGTCGCATGTGCCAGAGACCGAGGGCCGCTCACCCTCGAAGACACAAGCGTTGCGTTGTTTCCAGATCATCCAAGGTAGCAGTAGCGCCATAGTGGCGAGGCCCTTGTGCATCGGCTTAGGTGTGTTCTGTCGCGCGGTGATCCACCAGTCGTTCAAGGAGGACTCATCGATGGGAGGGCTGCAGGTAAGGCGGAGCCAAGCCAGGATTTCGTACCACACTTGCCTCGAGAAAGGGCAGGCTAGCAGGATGTGCTGCATGGTCTCCGGTGCTTGATCGCAGAGCAAGCAACGAGGGTGGTGCTGCAGCCCCCGCCGGCGAAGGCGCTCCGCCGTCCAGCAGCGATCTTTGGCCGCAAGCCAATGGAAGAACTTGACCCGAGGTGGAGCCCAGGTTTTCCAAAGTAGCTTCCAAGAGGCGCAAGCTTTGGAGCCGTGGAACATGGCCAGGTAGCACGATTTCGCCGAGTAAGCACCGTTTGCGGTCCAACGCCAGAGTAGTTGGTCAGGCTCGTTTGTGAGAGGGATGGACTCCACCTGCCTCCACAACAGCGAGTACTTGTCCCACCTCACGGATGCCCAGGACACCGTGAATATCACGCGCCCAGCTGTGGGCATGCAGGCCCGCCGCAATGGTCGTCGTCTTCCGTCGCCTCTTCGGGACGCAGGCGTATAGCTCAGGAGCGATCTGGCGGACGGCGCGGCCAAAAATCCAGCGATCCTCCCAGAACATGCCGGAGTGTCCATCGCCGACCACCATCTCTGTCGAGGCGAAGAAGAGGTCCTGCTCCTGCTGCGTGGCCTGTAGGTCGAGCCCACTCCAAGCTCTCTCGTGGTCAGTCTTGCTAAACCAGAGCCACCGCAGCCTCAGGGCCAGCCCCGCCCGCTCCATATCCTGGACCCCGAGACCGCCAAGGGAGATTGGCCGGCAGACGGTGCGCCAATTGACATGACAGTGGCCTCCGCTCGCCGCCGCACGCCCCTCCCAAAGAAAGCCCCGCTGAATCTTCTCGAGCAGCCTTAGGATGCACTTGGGCGGCTGGAGCACCATCAGCTGATGGATGGGGATCGCGGCCAGGACCGCCTTTACCATCGTCAATCTGCCAGAGCGGTCCATAAGCTTGGCCTTCCATATGGGGAGCTTGGCCGCTGTTTTCTCCACCAAGGGAAGCATCTGAACCCTGGTAGGGCGTCGGAGAGTTAGCGGGATCCCTAAGTAGGTGAGTGGCAGGTCCGCAACGGGGCAACCCAGCGTGTCCGTGACCAAGGCGGCAGCCTCGGCTTCGCAGTTGAGCAGTGTCGCCGAGCTCTTGGCGTAGTTCACCTGTAGGCCGGACGCTTGCCCGAAGAGCTGCAGGATCGCTTTGACGGCGTTGATGTCGGAAGCGGAGGGGTGGCAGAAAAGCACAACGTCATCAGCATATAGGGACACCACCGGGATGGGGCGGGAGGCATGCAGCGCTCGCAGGATGCCGGCGTCGGCAGCGTGCTTGATGAGCCGTCCCTAGGTATCCACCGCCAACACGAAGAGCTGCGGCGAGAGGGGGTCACCCTGCCGCAGTCCGCGCCGGTGCCAGATGGGGGGGCCAGGGCATCCGTTTAAGAGCACACGCGTGCTGGAGAGCTGATCATGCTTAATTGCTCATTTCTCATTTGTAATTCTTATACTTCAGTTTGCTTGAGAAATTATTGTAAGGGCCAAATATCAAAAGTTATATTTAGTTCAAGGTAACCTATTGAGGGGATCATTGTACTTTATCGCTTGTCATTAACGAAATGCACTAAACCAAGTACCTTTCATCACTAAGCTTTTATGCCATCTTGTAGTTGTTTCCTAGCTAAAATGACATGTATATTTTCTGGGAGTTATTTGATCGACTGGTGTGAATCATGTTTGTTTCTTGTTTACGTAAGCTCTATGTGATTTATTTGTCTATTTAACCATGCTATTTTCTATGTGCTCGAATACCCAGTGTAAACAATTGTTCCTCGGGTTATGTACGTGATGGTTTGTTAGTGTGGCCTATTTCTTATGACTGGATGCATATGTGACTCCTCCACTGTTTTTTGCATTCTACTTTACAAGAATAGTGAGCTAGCCTGCAGGAGGCTCCTTATTCTTAAAATCTTGATTAGAACTATCATCTCAAGGTTGTAACTAGAGCTATACTATTGTCAACTCATTTTCTTGCTTGGAACCCAATTCTACTTGTAACATTGATCTAATTTGCAACTCCACAACATTTCCTTTACTGATTTTGATGTTTTTTAATTGCAGGTTTTAGAAGCCTGGGAGCATAGGACATTGTTGTCCCCATTGATAGATTCTTCCCATTCTCTTGTAGTTCCATTTCGACTAATTCCTGCTTTGTCTTCGCCCTCACTTCACTGTTTTGGTGAGTATTTGTTTCTCCCCTTGTATCCTCTACGTGATTTATGATTGCTCCATACAACAAAGAAATGACCAGTTGTCGAGTGGTGTACTGCCTGATGTTGGGACTGTCAAATTTGCTTCTATGCTAGTTAAGTTGTTTTTCTTGTTAGATGAGATCCTGCATTTGCATAAGTCTGATAGGTTTAGCTATCTTGATTTTTCGTATAGCTGAAAGTGCAGTTTCGAGCCCCTGAATCTGTACCATAAGTTTTCACCTGCTTACACATTTATGTGCAATCTGAACATAATTGAGAGCTCTTTTATGCGCCTCCCGTCTACCTGGGCTCCCGGCGCTCCTCCGTCTCCCTGCCTCGATCAATGCACCGCAGCAGCGGCCGGCGCTGGAGGGCAGGGCCTCCTCCACGCGGTACGCGTCCCACCACCGTGGAGCTCGAAGCAGGGAGGCAAGGAGTAAATGGTCGTCGCTTTCCCGGCCGCAGGCGACCTACCTCCCCGAGCCGTGGCCGCCGACTCCGTCCCCGGCCTGCTGCTGCCAGAGACCACTCCGTTCCCGCTGCTGTCGGCCACCTCCCCAACCTGCAGCTGCTGGGTGAGGCCTCTCGCCTCTTCTCCTTGTCAATTTCGTTTCTTTCTTTCTATCTATTGTGTTGATGAACTCCACTGGACACTGCTAACTGCGATGCAACACCATGTGCTGTGCAATGGCCGTGGTGTTTCTTTTCTGCTGCCTGGTGAATGTCAAGTGTCAATGGTTTTCGTTGTGATACGGGCTTGCTTTTGATTGCTGTAGAGAAAACGGAAATGGTTTGCACAAAATGCAATTCAGTTCTTATGCAGTGCCTACTTTCAATTTTGGATGCAATTACAGGTCCCTTTCTTACGGACACTAGTAATCTTGCACGCGCAATGCGCGTCTGGACTGATATGAACTCAACAAAAATAGTGCAAATATATCATTCTAGTAGACTAAAGGAAGAATCAATAGATCTGTCAAGCACATGCCTTTTAATTGGTCAGTGGTCACTGGTAGCTATATCACCGCCACAAAATTTCTCCCAACATATTATGTCAACAAATAGATAAACTTTATTTTGTGAGCATTGTGCTTCGATTGATGTAAGATAATACATTGCACAATACAGTTTGCGCTACAGGTCTATACCATAACATGTACTCGTCCACTAAAGTACAATTGCAGTGCCTACTTTCTCAGGATTCTACCAAGCTTTACTGTGAGCCCAACAAAAGCAAATTTGCTAAGAGTTAGTTGCATCCAAGGTTTCTAGTTAGCAAAACAAATATTGAAGGCTTCATCAGAATTTAAATGTTTTCCCAATTCTTCTGGACGTCGGTAAATTATGGATCCATAATCTGTAACTGGTTTCCTTTTGCTTCGTGTTCGATCATGGACAATTTTGTATGTGTCCAGTATTATTGCAAATGAGATGTGATAATAAAAAGTTAGTCAATACAAACCATGTATATAAAGATAGTTTACTGGAAGATAAACATGAGTAAGCACCAAAACGTGATGGCGTACCTAAATGCTTTCTACAGATTTTGGACATGCGTACACTGAGGCAAAGATATCCATTCTCCACTATGCCACCTATCCTTTGACATATATTGTAAAAAATGAGAACTCGACATAAGTTAGTGAAACATACCCAGGTTGACGATGATGTGCGTTCTCCCATTGGAATAGTGTCCTCTCATTATTGAAACCCAGCGTTGGACAAAATTTATTGTGGTGTCCGAATGTTTTCACAATTTCACCCACCTTGGTGTCTGCATGTTTCACATCCTTGTGATCGTCGAAAACCAATTTGAGAGATTATTTTCTGATGGACATCAAGAGAGAACCATGAGATCTGTCGGCTTCTTAGATGCGATCGGCGAGTGGTGCCTCGCGCGGAGCTTGGCCTTCTTCGGGTCGTTTTCGCCTTGTCGGTTGGCAGTGGCTGCGAGCCTCTCCACAGTAAAAACCTTGCCTCTATAGGGATGACCGCAGTCTGGCCATCGAGCAGCACAAGGATCTCCTCGGACTGGGCGACATTCAGAGAACCGTGCGGGGCTGGCAGTGCGCGGTGGGACGCCTGGGGCGGCACGGCCGGTTAAAAATGTGGTCAGGAATCGGGAGGCGGCGGCGTGGTCCTGATCTCGATGATGGGCGGTTATTCTATTTTTCGAGTGGATGCTGCAGTTTTTGGACAATCAGTGCGGGCGGGGGATTGGTGGCAAATGGCGTGGGCTTGGGGTGTGGAAATTAGTACTATATCATTAGGCTAATCCTAATTGTTAGATTTAGGTGATTAAGGGTGATGATTACGAGGGTACGACTTAAACTGATGCATCATTGGAGAACTCTGAAGCGTTACATGCGGGAAATCGTGTGATAGATGTTATATGGATCCAACCTCTCTCGTGCTTTTTATATTAGTGTAGATGTCCGGAAAATAGCTTTGGAGCTTATACCCTCACGGGAAGAAAAAGTTAGTGCATTGTATGGATGTCGATATGCTATATCTATGTTGTGATAGTGTTTTTAGGGCTTGGTACTAACGCTTGCATGGTCTGATTATTAAGTGGACCAGTCCACCAATTTGCGGGAGAAAACATATCTCTTTTGTCGTTTTAGTTGCTCATATGTTAGCTTCAGTTGGTGCAGAATTTGATGGGGGGATAATTAGGTAGCAATTGGCTAGGTTTTTATCTCAAAAAAAAATTGGCTAGGTTTTCAGATTGTTTGTGTGGCTCCAATTACTATATCCGCGCAAATTTTTCTCTGGCGAATGACAGAATTACTATTTTTCTTTGGCGAATGACAGATTTACAATCACATAGCAGTGCTGCTGGCTTGCTATTCATTTTGCTATTCTAATGCTGCAGATATCAAGTTAGAGAGCGAGTAATGATGCTCAGAAGACAGAGTCTCCCCATCAGCATCTGATGGCAGGACCTCCAGCTCTAGACCCTCGATGGGCTGAGGCCGCTAGCTAGCACGTGAGGGCACTCAATACCCAGTTTCTAAGGTTCGGAACTTCTCTGTCTGCTATAGCTTGTCTCGTGTCACATCAATTTGAATTTTGGTGTTCTTCTATACTTAGTTAATGCCATATTTTTAAAGATCCTTCGTGGATACGATTTTTTAAAGTTGCTTTATCAGCACTTATGTCCTGTCCTCTCATTGGTACAACTACAGTTGCAAAATCATCCGGATGAACTTTTGGAGGACAACATTAAAGATTAATTATCCCATGCTTCACAAATCATGCTAAGATCCACGAGCTTGTAAGGTACTTTCCATTTTTTGACAGTGCATAACTAGCGATCTGATACTTTCTTGTCACCGTTGATAAAATGTATCACCATCACAATCAGCTTTGTTTTGTGCATGATGTATATGTGTAGAGGATTCGTGGGTGTTGCGATTCCAGTATGCAAAATATAAATTACTCCCTGAGCAGTTATCCTCTGGGTCCATATATATATGCGCTTTCTCCCTTGTCTGTAGATATCGTGCTTGCCATAACCATAACTTCTCCTGTGATGTTTGACTTATGTTGTTGCCTTGTACCTTTGAATCGTAATTGATAAATGAAACCTATTTTTTCTTGCAAGACTAGGTGGACCTACGAAAAAGATCAGGCCTGCTCTTTGAGTGTTGGTGAAATTAATTAGTTGTATAGAAAAATCTGTTTAGTGCTTGTTAATGTTCAAAGCAGCATCAATATTTACTCGGTTGGCAATCACAGGTTCAAACGAGATAAGGATGAGATAGTTTCATGGGAAATTGATGCATCTGACTCTTGACTCTGACGTGAATGCCACAAGTAATGATGAAAGGTTTGTTTACTTCTTGCTCAGTAATTGATAAACCATACTTGTCCAAAATGTTGATGAGACTCTGCTTGCTGTTGCATGGACGGGATGAACTATTACATCGTCTAGCTGCACTAATAAATTGTGTCGTGGTTTGGGGCTTAATCTGTTCTGTATGTGCTATCTACCAACAACTTTGGTATTGGGTAACATATTAATACACTCGCAAGCATGCTTAGTTAGTTCTAGTCGAGACATGTTTACACCAAATTGTAAAACGGCCAAAAGAATGGTGCACTAACTGTCTTGAAATTTAGTTGAGGGTCTTGAATTATTTTTGTACATGTGTTGTGTATATGGGCGCTTTTTAGTTGAACCGATTATCTCAGTTTATTCCAGTTCTTACTCATCAAATTGCAACTTCCATGCAACAATGACGATGATGACACTGAGGCTCTAATCGCAGATCTCAAAAGGATAAAATAGCAAGAGCTGAGGATATGCTTAATAATGTTCTTTTTATGTTTCCTTTACTGGTTGTATGATGATGTTGTATTCAAGAACCAAGATTGTGGAGAGACCAAGACTCCAAAAAGGTTCATCAACAACACCATTAAGAGTGATTTCCACCGCAAGTTTCTGCATAGGTACATGAAACGATGTGGTTTTATGCTTTATGTTATCTGGACG
Source organism: Lolium rigidum (assembly GCF_022539505.1). Classification (NCBI taxonomy): domain Eukaryota; kingdom Viridiplantae; phylum Streptophyta; class Magnoliopsida; order Poales; family Poaceae; genus Lolium; species Lolium rigidum. The sequence goes on along the minus strand of NC_061512.1, from coordinate 24,473,018 downwards.
TGTATGTCATGATCTCTTGGAAAGAGCTTGCGATGTTCCAGTATTCTGAAGATCAATATGTATGACAAACTCCTTGTCTGGATGGTGATATTTTTACCTGACTGAACAAATCCACTGCTTGTGTATAACTGATATGATGTGTCATAATTTTTGTCTTTATTGGTATCTACTACTCCCTCCATTTCAGTTTACTAGTCGTGCACATGTACCTAGATCGTCAATTTGTTCTATACAATATAAATTATATAACTCAAAAATTACCATTAGAAAGTATAAAAACTATAGTTTATAATGGTATATTTTTGTAATATATATCTTATGTTAAGTTGGTCAAATTGGCGACCTAGAGATACACGTAGAACTAGTAAACTGAAACGGAGGTAGTATTTGAAGTCTTTGACATGTTCCCTAGCCACATTTACCTTGAAAGTAAGTATGTTTATGTGGTTGTGCAGCAGTGTCTTTGGTAATGCTTTGTGTTTCAGCTGAATTCGTTGAGTGCTTGAAACAGCATTTAACTTCTTAATTGGTCTTCTCTTGGAAGAATGTTTTTAAATGAACTCCATAGTTCCTTCTATGTTTATAGTTCTTGCTTTTGATTGCTTTCAGATTAGGCTAGAAGTATAGGTAATGAGAGTTTAGCCTAGTAAATTGGCAGGTTATACCCTCCAGTCTATATTTCTCTTGTCATCGGAGTCGTTGTGCTGCTTGGAGATTTATATCTTCCTAGTTACACGGTTGTCTGGCCACTTCTCCACGGGCTGTTTGGGCATTTTGTCAATTGATGTTCAGATATTGTTGCTTGTTATCAGATGAAGTAGCTTGCTTTCCTCCACTGTTTATTTATTCTTTTCTTTTCTACGTTGAAACTAATATCTATTTGCTTGTTGGAATGCTGGCCCATCTCATGGGCAAAACGATTTTTAGTGAGCCATCAGTCTAAGTTGTTTTCTTGGTTTGTGGTTCTTTCTGGTGTCTGATTTTTTACTATTGTAGAAGTAGCAATAGTTTAGCCGAGGAATGTAGCAAGTTACCCTTTACCTCCGTTTCTCTTGGAAGAGTTGGTGTGCTGCTCGGAGACTAATATCAGTTTTCTCCACTGTTAGCTGGCCACTTATTTGGAGGGCTGCTGTGGAGGGGATAGGGCGAATTCCTTTTCTCTATCTATTTAATTGGTTAGTGTGCATAGTTTCTTGTAGCTGTGGCAATGTAGCTCCTTGCTTGCCATCTATCTTGTAGCTAAAATTGACTTAGCCGTACATGAATTTGCTGCATGATCCTCTCATGGTTAATGTAGTATAGCATTGATCCTATCCGTTTGTCTGCTGATGACTTGTCTATGCTGCAGCTTAAGATGGTATGATGAAATGGTGATTATGTCCCCTTCATTTAGCTCACACAACTGGCACACATTCTAAGTCGAAATTTATCTCCTTTGTGTTTGATATGCTTCCAGAACAACTAGGAAGTTGAATCAGCAGTTGATGGTTGTGGAGAAGAGGATGAAACCTTGTGGCGAGAGAAGGGCGTATCCAAGGACAAATTGTTGGAAAACGGGAAAAAGAAGATTGAGAAGCTGCTCGATTCGAATTTTCTGTATATGTCAAAGTCTTACGTGCTTGTTACACAAGACATGACCGAAGCAAAATACTAGAAGTGCGACAAGGAAGTCAAGGAACCTGCACCACTTGTCTGGGATGGTGATCTCATCTCCTGACTTTATTCGTTTCATTGGTGAGTAGTAGTGGCGTAAAGCTTCTATGAAATATAGGCAATTCCACATTTCATAAATTAAATGGCTATATATTGGTATTGTCCTATCACATAATCAACTATGTCTGCTTATTTTGAGCTTAATTTACTTAAGGATTTTGACTGTTGTTAGATAAGCATCCAGTTGTGTGCTTCTGGTCTCTGTTGGCTTTATCTATTCTCGCCTCGATCTTGCAGTATAAGTTTGTTACTAAGCTATTAGATGAATAATCACCGAGCTCAACACCTTAGCTCTTAATGATGATTTTCCCTCTGCATTGCGTAGGTGTCTAAGGTAGTGGAAGCGGAGCAGTATGCCCCTGATGTGGCTTGGAGGGAGCCTGGGACACCAGATGATGGGTGTCACAGGCATACATCCATTGCAGCAGAAGGTTTGTGATCTTTGATTACCTCGGATGGGATGCTTTTCTGATGGGAGCATGTGCTGAACAAGTTAAGCAGCGAATATTTTTTAGACATGTTCTACTGATGTCTTGAAGCTTACAACATTATCGAGGCCCTTGAATCAACATGGATCTTTGATCTTATCAGTTGACCTTAGGGTCCTTGTTCGCTGGTAGCTTAATTATTTTTGACAACACCCAAACCCAACGCCTCACACATTTTGTCTATGTAGAGCAGCATGTGAATGCAATGTTGCCGAAGCTTTGCTGGTAGCTGCTGTCTAATACTCGCTATCTAGTAGATTCTTGCCTGGACTGTTGTAAGCTACAATTGTACATAGTGACCATGGCGTGTTACATTATTGCACATATCCCACTTTTACTCTAGCTGCTGTCAGCAGTATGTGTGCTATTCTCAAAGTCTGATCACCGCCGCACCAGAACTGTCGTATGCAGCTACTTTTGCTAGTGTTGGTGTCAGCTTTGAAATTAATCCCTCTGATCCGGGCTGATAAATTAATATTAGCATCTAGCTTAATCAACTGAGCATGTTGAAAGGTTATAAGGAATAATGTAGGTATCACTAATTTCAGGTATTTGGATGAATCTAAAACTTGGAACTGTCTGCTTATGTGCTAACTCCCGTTCTTCTTGTCCTGCATTTTATTTGTCCGAACATATTTTGATTTTGTTGTTAATGCCTGACTTTTACTCATGATGCTATTTCAGGATTCTTGTCTGTCATGGGTGAGTACACGATCCAGATATGCACCAAGCTGATCGACCAGCTCTCACGCGACGACGAGAAGGTGAAAAGGAAGGTTAGGAAACCCAAGCCCAAAAAACTCATTGCACAACAACGAGCCTCTGGAGAATGGTAGTGAGCTTCCAATGACACTGCTATGCCACATGCTGTTTTGCTCAGGCCTTCCCACATCACGGATCGGTAATGTTGTCAGACTTTATCAATGTGCTTCTACCATTGGAAGGTATAAATTCTTGTCTCCTAGGCCTGTTCCAAGTTTTGTTCTGTTCTTAATCAAAGTCAGGTTATTTATGGTTTGTGACTGTAGCTTGAGATTTTTCTTGATGTGGATGGAGCTTATAGATATGTATTGATAGTCTTACTTGTCTTGCTGGAGTTGAATGGTTATTCTTTGTTAGCTGCAGTACAAATTAATTAGTTTTTTTTTTGAAATCATGAAATATTGCCAACACTAGTGTGGCGTTAAATTTGTAGTGCAATTCTCACTTAGACTTCTGTAATGAGAAAAGATATGTTCTGAAGACCAGCTACGAGGATCAACATGTCACACATGAGGGGTACCTGAGAATAATATTCACTCCCTAGTTGACTATTTGTAGTAGCTTGTACATACCTAAGCATATTTTGGGTGTTTTTTTTTTCTTGTGGATCATTTTTGGATATCTGGATGTTACAAATGAGGGCCAGCAAAGAATTATTTTTATCTGATGATTGTGTATGCATAGTTTGCCTTGGGAGTTCTCTTCATGGCATCATGATGAGTATCTAACTTGCAAGTTTCTAACAGATCACATAGATTTAATAGAAAAGTATGCGCTTCCTGTTTCATTTCTTATTTGATTAGACTTTTGGTTGAAAGGCTGCATATGGTTGATTGGCTGTCACTTGCATATACATAGTTTGTTGTGTATAATCACCATGTTTTATCTTTATGACACTTGTCTTAATGATCTTGTATACCATTCTTGTCAACGCAATTTTTGTTTCAGTTTAATTTCTCTTATGAAATATCTGAGCATCTCCAGAAGCATCCATAGTTCAAAATAATTTTAGCTTTCATCTACATTTTCCAGTTTTTCGAACAAAGTGGAAGGTCTAAATTGGGGATATTGTAGTGCTTACATTAACAATATAACACCTTAGTTGGCATCAACATCACCCAAACACTTGATATGATTGTTGTTGTCAAAACAATAGTAATTTTTTTCGAGTTGAAAGAAACTTATGTCCATGAACAATGAATTTTATTTTATCTTTCTTTATATTCATATCTTGGTAGAGTAAAGTGGCAATGTATATTCATTTCTTCAGATTATCATTATTAGAAAGCAACTAGCCTGGCTTGACATGAACTGTTTCTTCATAGGTAATTCAAGTTTGGTATGTCACAGGAAAGGATGAAGAGAAAAAAACATAGCAGATCGTTCCATGTTCGACATTGCTGCCTTTTTCATCTCTAGCTTCAGAGGCTGTGTGCTTGATTTTCCCCCTGCTTGGACTACCTCCTCGGCTTGGCAGCGGTGATGTTCAACCTCGGCTACACGCTCTCCGGTGAACTGCTGATCCACCTTCAGTTTTCTGGCTCCCATGTGCTCTGTGATTGGCGGTGATGTTAAGCCTCGGCTACAATGCTCTCTGGTGAGCTACTGGTTCACCTTCAGATCAATGGCATCATTTGCTCCAATCTTTGCACATATTTTGCAGTCTGAGGGTGCCGTTTGTTTGTTCAGTGCCCATACTCAAGCAATATGTTTTGGTACTTGAAACAACCAAATACGTCAAAGTGATTGAAAACTTGCGTGTTAGTTGTTTGTAGCTTCATTTGTCGTGTCACTCTTATCATTCACTCTGCCTTTTCATGTATCGTGAAGTGATGGTGTAATATTGCATCAACTTTGATTCCTTGTGTTTAGATAATGGCTATTTTCCTGACTGAATATGTTATATATTACACAATTGTGGCAGGATGATTAGCTTATGACAGTTAAGTGGCTTACTCAGAAAAAGCAACACGAGCACTAAGATCGTCCGCAAAAGTTTGATATCAACAAGTTATGTCTATATGTACTTTTTTAGCTTGCAAAATAAGCAAACTTATAGTGGTTGTCGTTTTACTATCCGATCCTTAAGTTCTCTTATTTACTTGGCATTCATACACTTGAATTCTTAGTTATTATGATTTTATATTTATGAAACTTGACAATCTAATTTAGTTAGAAATAGCACTGAGGTTGTTAATCAAGTGTTGCTTGAGCTCTGTCCCAGCCTTCCTTTGGTTTCTAAAATACTTTGATTTACTACATAACTGGATGCCTGTGAGATAATATAGATAATAGTTCTGATGTTGCTTTATCATTGATTGATTGTGTTACCCTTGATTTTCTATGCTAAAAGTGATTGAAACATGCAGCTCTGTTGATATTTTGTAACTGTCGGTCTATGTTGATGTGTTGCATTAGCCAATTCCTTGCTTCTGGAGTGAAATTTACCACTAGATGGCTTGTCCTCATTTCCTGTTGTTAGTACATCAATAAGTATCATCATCTGGATGCTGAGCTCCTCTCATATGGTCTCTACAGCTAGTGTTCATCAGCCACTGTCTACGGTTGGCCCTAGGAAGTGCCTTCGACAGAGGAATTCCGCGATGACCTGTTACGGATGAACAAAGGTAGTAGAATCTAGACAACACTTGTTTTCTGTTACCCTGTCATGATTGATTTTGCATAGCTGGTTATCAACAGCATTGAAGAAATCTTATTTGATTATCTATCGAGGTTTTTGTGCAGCTCGTCATCGAGGACATCTGCTGCGACCTCTAGTGCCGGGTCCTCGATTGGAAGATCACTTATGGCCTATGGCTGGGAGGCCCGACGGTCCTCCCCTCCCTGGCGCAAACTTGTCACAATGGGGCCACTTCGACTTGTTGTCCAAGCATCCACCTCAGGTAAGAACAAACCAGTTCTCTGATCATTGGTTTCCCAAGTTGCGATCCATATGCATGTATCCTTCTCACTAAGTTGAGATGGTGGATACCATGGATGACCAGATCCAACGGCTGGTGAGTCATCCGGAGTAGCGACGTTTGTACATTGTTGTGTTGCTTAAAACTTCTGTTCTAGGCAAACACAAACACAGTTACTTATTATGTAACTGGGATGTGATGAGTTTGCTTCAAATGCTTGCATGTGTGAAATTGCATCTCGCGGATACTACTTGAGTTTGCTTCAAAGCAATGATCTGTAAGCTTGAGAAATAAGTTTACATGTCACTGGATCGACAAAGCTAGAATTTTTGTTGCGATTATTTTCATGCTTGTGAAGATTATTTTGCATGTTGGGTTTGATGCAACATTTTCATGACTATTACATGCCTTTGCACTTACTTGGAAATTCAATTCGATTAAGTGGACTGGACTATTGATATATTGAAGTTTCATGCTTCAACCATTTGCCCACGGAGTTCATAAATTCTGAGTAGTGACGTTTGTACATTTTTTGTGTTGCTTAAAACTTCTTTTCTAGGCAAATATTTTTACTTATTATGGAACTGAGATGTGATGAGTTTGGTTCAAATGCTTGCATGTGTGAAATTGCATACGTGAGTACTTATCATGAGTACTTATCAGCAAATAATTGGAAATCCGTATCGTGTTGCTGCAGTGGACGTAGATCTTCCTTGATGACCAGTGGAGCTGAAGAACGCAAAGCTGGACATGGAAATGTGCTGGTGGGTAGGCATGGCTGAGAGCATGTTGTCACTGATGGAGGTGGAGCCAGGGACCATGGCAAGGTGAGAAGAGGGTGTGCCTAGGAAGGAAGGATGTGATGCCTTTTCATCTTGGCTGTGTGTTGGATGTTGTTGCTGGCACTAGATGAATTAATATTATTATTGTGTAGACCCCGGTGGTGTTGCGTGTAATCACAACTTGTGCATCAGCTGTTGCCTTGGTTAGGTGGTGGGTTTTACTGGATACTTGGCTTAGCAACACTTTGTTCCCTTGTTTTGTACTGATTGTCGATGAAAGTGTATGTTGGGATTAATCATTTGTGTTATTCGAGTAATTTGCTCCAGGTTTACTCATTTTAGTCTAGTAGCTGGTTGCTTCAAGTTTATGTGTAAGTATGTTGTGACCCAAACACGACGCACTAAATAAATTTGAAGAAATTTGATACAAGTTATATTTTTTACTCTTGCAAAATGTACATTATGAGGAACCTTTGTTTGAAAGTTTGATGGTATTAGAAATTTCTCCACCTCTTTCATGTCCAAGTTGATTATGAGATGAACTTTCCTTCTTGTTCGTGTTCCAGTGCATATCAAAGGTCTATTTAAACTAGTAGTAAAAGTTGTCATTACTTTTTCTTTCATGAAGCAAGAAGCCGCACTAGCTAGCCATATCTTGGATAAGGTTGGTTAGAATTTAAGCTGTCACTTTCAAAAGAGTTCAGATATTGGAACCGCATGGTAGGTGCTTGCACCAGCGGTCGGGCGAAAAGCTCTGTAACAATATATGGATTTTAATCAAAACTTGGTAAAAATAAAAGTAAAACATATGGCATCTTCTTCCTATTGGTACTATCTAGTACAAAAAAAAAGCTAGTTAATCCCTGGATCCTAAATACTTGGCACATATTTAGGCAAAATGCAGGCTAAGGTACGTCTAGATTCATTAAACATGTGGCAAGTATTTGGAGCCAGCAGGAGAGTAGATTCAGCCGTATCAGTTGCTACCCGTGATAACAGCAAACGAAAAACCAGCAAGTAGTGATTCACTTCATATGGTTTAGTAGATTCAGCCTGTACCAATTCCTATCCATGATAATAGTAAACGAAAATTAGGGAGGACTGATTCACTTCCTTAAGCGCGTCTAATGAAGTACCACAGTCCACATAGTGGGGTATGGTGCTTTGACTTTATTGGCCTTGATTTGTGGCTCCGGAGTCGGCAGTTAATAGTAGGGAAAGAAATTAACATGGCCCGCCATGCATGTGCATTAACACTTGGATGTTGGGCTTCCACTCCGCCTCGTAATCAATGATTGTGGATCCCAGATTTCCAGCGCTCCATCTCTCTCCCTAGCAATGAACGAGGAGGAAAGGAGAGAACCAAAAATTTAGTCTTTTCCCGCCCCACTTTTTTTCCCTCCACAAAATTTGAACCACTTTCAAGCCTGGCAAATCCTTCTCTATAAGTAGTAGCAGGGGTTGAGCTAACGCGTGCGTCGTGTGTGACGACTTAGACTTTGACTCTTGCTCGGCGAGGAGAGGAGAGGAGAGGAGGGGCTGCTCTGCTCCGAGATGGATTTGGTTGAAGACAAGGCATGGCTTTTGTCGGCCGGCGGCGAGCTCTTCTCGGGATGTGGATGGATCGATCAAGCAGGCCGGTAAACCATCCATCTTCCTTTTCTTCTCCGGATCTTGTGGTAGCTGCCGAGTTCAATCTGTGTAGCTAGCTCGTTCTTTGTTGATTGCCTGTGTGTAGCAGATCTTCCACACTTTCTAGCTCCTTCTTCCTCCAAACCGACGGCTCCTTTTTTTTGTTAGGACTAAAGAAAGGAGTACATCTTTAGTCCGTCCTTGCTTCCGCGCGTGGGGGCGAGATCTGCGGTCACCGAGTCCATGGACGTCGACGCCGACGTCCCCCGGCCGTCCAAGCTCCGCGCCGTCCCCTCCCTCTCCGACCCCTCCAAGCCGGCGGGCTTCGGGCAGCCCACCTACGACGGCGTCATCGCCGGGCGCGTCTCGGGGCGGAACTGGAAGGAGCCCCGTACGCGCCGCTCGTCCGCGCTCATGGTCTCCCGGAAGCCCGTCCCACTGGAGCAGCGCGTGCGCGACAAGTCCCTCAAGAAGGCCTACCAGGCGCGCAAGGCGGAGCTCAAGGAGGAGATCCGCCAGAACAAGGCCGCCAAGCGCACCAGGCGCCAGGACCGGGAGAAGCTCAAGAAGGAGAACGTCCTGCGCACCGGCTCCAAGCTGCAGAAGGTGACCAACCCCAAGACCATCCAGAAGATCGCCAAGTCCAAGAAGCGCCACCAGCTCAAGGTCGTCTCTGACGAGATCTTCGGCAAGAAGAAGCCGGAGGACGCCCGCCGTATGCAGGTGCCTGGCTTGGAAAACTGAGTAGCCACCTATCCCTTTTCCTTTTTTTTCTCGCATTGTGTGATGTCGAATTTTGTACTACTGCTGCTTTTCTGTTGCCGTGAGCTCTGCTCTTATGACCAATCGAACACTACAGTTAAAAGAAGAGATACCGTGATGGTGCTATCATATGAAACTGACTCGTAGCTATCGCTTTTATTACTTCAATGGCTCCCCTTTGTACATGCCCCTAACTTCCAGATCTTGTCCAACCACTTTGTATTTCAGTCAGAGAGCAGTATCTCCTCAAAAGCTCTGATAGCAGGTTTGAGGTCCTTCCACTGATCACCCACACGCCTAGCTTGTCGACTGAACCTGCATGGAGCTCCACGGCCTTTTTAATTGGCTTGATTGCATTGTTAGGTCTGTTGCTTAGAGGAGAATTGCACACCTGGCCTAGTAAAACTGTTTCCAAAATTAACAACTGGTTAAATGCTGAATCCCTTTGCACTCAAATCACTAATTAGGTCATGTAGATGCCTGCATTACTTCATATCATGCAGCAATGCTTTACTCTTTGGAGTTTAGGCTATCCCTAATGAAAATCAACAAAAATTCTGAACTCAAAACTGTATTGAAAGTCACCTCAAACACAAACTCCTCGACATTTCAGCATGCACATATCTCCAAATGCTAGAGAGAAAGTAGCGATGCCACTTTTATTGGCAGACGCCTGAATCTCCATCGCATCCCTTGTTTTCTGGCTACGCTTTGCTTTGTGCAGCTTATTTAAACATTATATTTTAAATAAGTATGTTTGTTAGTTCTATGAGAAGTTTTTAAAAATTGTAGAAGAATATATTGCTCAAAATTACATTCTGAACCTATTACTACCTTTACTACTCCAGATTACATAAAGCTCGTGTTGATGATCTACCATCATCACCCATGTCACATCGTGGACATCCTTGCAGTTGGACTCGTTACAAAACTGCATGAAAAAGATCTGATTTCTTATGTTACTGTCGTAGCTGTGACAAGGCAATCATATTTGATCTTTAGTAAAACTTATCTTTACAACACTCAGCTATAATCTTTTCTGCTTCTGTTTCAGCATGTGTTTCACAGAGTACATGGTGTATGAGTTGAAAAAAATGATCTAGACAAATCAACTTGCTTAATCCCCCTCAGATTTTTAATACAACTACTTTCTGCTGTTGTTTTTGCGTAATTTCTGCTCTCATACTGTGGTGAAAATTCTGTGCCTAAGATAGGTAATTAGTAGAGGACCTCTAATCACTTTCAACAGGAAGAATCTGCAGGTACAGTTATACCTGGAATTATTAATGTTTATATAGCACATATAATGCACGAATAAGGGGATTATTTCAATGTTGTAATGGTGTCCTTTTCATTTATCCAACGGGCCTTACTGAATATACTTTTGTCCCGTTTCGCTCGCTCGGAAAAAAAAGCACGTGAGAATTTCTCATCGCCCGCGGCCGCGAATTAATACCTCGGGTCTCGGCCGGTTCCCAAGCAAGCAAGGGGAGACGAAACAAGCGAGACGGACTAATTGCATTTGGCACGGTGTGTTTTCCAACAAACGATACAGACGCTTCGATGCCAGCTCCGAACCCATTTCGCCGGCGCAGCCTTCACATGACGCTTCGTTCGCAACCATAACTACGCCGGCGAATGTATTTTCTCGATTCTTGTTTGCAAGTTTCTTTACGTGCGTCAGGGTTTAATTACGTCCCTGTCAGCGGCAAAAAAAAAAAAAGAAATAACAGCGCAGCCAAATTACTACGTAATTCGTACTTCATGCGTAAATCTTGTAACACATGCATTCACTCGTGCAGCACACGTGGCCATTCGTTTCGCTCGCTCGGGAAAAAAGAAAAGAATATTGTTCCCAATAATTAATCTTTTTTTTCTCTCTCCAACTAAGTACTAGGAGTAATTAGTTCCATATAATTACGTCTCTGGTTTTGTTAATTCAAAGTCGGGCTCTTTGAGCCGGCCTACTATTTAAAATTAGTTCCATATATATCCGATCGATGCATGCATGTGCAAACCTGTGCTTTTCATCCCGAAAGTTGTCATCGCGTGTTTTTCGACGCAAATTAATACCTTGGCCGGTTCCCAAGCAACACGCGTTGTTTTGGGCGTGTTCTCCAGTTATTTGGCTAGCGGAATTGCTTTCCTCAGTAGCTTCGTTTTCTTAGAGCAACTCTAATAGTGTAGCCGGTTGTTGGCTATAATGATCTCCGCTCACCCTCTCGCCCCGCATCCACTATTGCCCACCCCATTTCCTCTCTACTCTAGCCAGAAAACCCTAGCCGCCGCAATCCACATCCATATATAGCCAATAACAGTAGGGGCTCCTTCACCCACATGCAGCTCGAGTCGACACCGTCGCGGTCCTCAGCATCATGCGGATCTAGGGGCGGCGCCGGCAGGTGCTCCTTCGCAAACATGAAGCTCGAGCCAGCGCCGTCGCGGTCCTCCACCAGGCGATGTTGTGAAGCGACAACGACCCCATCGACTCCCCGGGCTTCGCCAAGGCGATGGCGGAGTGGATGAAGGGTTCATACCTCCCAAGTATAGACCTGATCCGCAACCACAAGAACCTCTGCGGTGCACTTGTGGAAGAAGTCGATGACATTCGCCGCCACCTCCCGGTACTTCACGCTATAATCAATCGTTGAAACTTATGAAATTTGTGGAAGGAGATGCATTGTAGCTATGATGGCTGGCAGGCCCTCGCCTCGGTCACGTGCCCGACGCGGTCCGGCGAGCTCGACGGAGTGCGGCACATCGCTGCACGTGCACGCCGCCTAACAGGCCGGCCACGCCGATATGGTTCCGGCCATCGTGGCGCGGCGTCACCTGTCTCGTTGGTGGGAGCGAACACAGCGGGGAGAGGAGAGGAAAAAATGGGTAGTTAGGGTTTGGGACTGGACTGGGTGCAGCTGGTTTTGTTTCGTCGAGCATAAAGGGCCTGAGTGCAGTAGGTTGGGCCAATTTTGCTATGGGTCGCACCCAATTTCACCTCAAGCTGCGATTTTCCTTTTCTTTTCATTTTTTATATAGATATGTTTCCCACTTATTTCTCATATTTGCATGCAACGTGATGCACCTAGTATGTTGAATGTAGCCGTACGAAGCTCATCGTTGTACTCCGATGGAACTAGACATCCACTACTAATTTGTATATTGCTAAATGTATATACGAAGTGATCTATCCTCTACCCTCACACTAAGATCCAAGCCTTCTTCGACCTCAAGTGCAGTTGTGTGCTAGCAGCTAGGAACTGGAGCAAATCTAGGTCGTCCACTCATCCTCAACCGAAACTAGTTGCCACGAGGTTCATTATCGATCCAACATTGATGGACTTCCTCGAGATATAGCCAACACAAGCTGGAGGTGGTGGTAGACATGATCATAATGTGGTCCAAGCCCAAGACCGTGTTTGTGGTGGCACTATGCATGGTCCGATTCTCCGATGAGGATCTAGTTGCTCATGGTGGAGACTGACCTCCTCAGTGCTCATGGAGGTGGAGGGAATCAAGGCGAGGAGGCAGGAGGTGAATGCGTGCCGGCTAGAAAAGAATATGCCAAGGCATGAAGTCTTGCTATTAAACGACATTAAGGTGGATTGGATAGTCGAGGGTCACATCTATTTCATGAAGGATTGCATGAACCTTGATTATGATCCGGACGAACCGGCCACCACCAACATCAAGCATGGACGACCCTCACACGTACACCTTCCTAAATCCGCGCATAATGACAATGCACTAGAGGGCGACGACAATGGCGGTAAGGGGGTGACGCGGGACGGGTGCTAGCGATGATGCTAGGGTTCACCCCAAGCATCATCTAGGGAGCGACGAGTTGTTCTCGACTCTATGAGTCAAGCTTGCGTAGCTTTGTTTATTAACACATAAATCGCTAGCTTCTAGGGAGTTTACTAGGAGGAATAGAGACCATAAATGGTGACCATCTATATCTAGGGTTTTACGAAAGATTGCATGAACCCTCTAGCATTGACATGTTCCAACCGCGTCGCGTCGCGAATTGTACGTGCGGGGGTACTAGTTCCAACCGTAGCCATTGCATACCAAAACAAGTTAAAACTGCTAGCGGTGACATTTCGCACCCGAGATACCACGACTAACGGGCTAGGTTCACCTTAGTGTCTCTACAAATATATTTTCCATAGAATTTAAATATATGTATTGTTCAAGTACGAATTTCTACGAAAAAATCCATGGTAGGAGAAGAAGCTAGAACTCGAGCTAGAAGAAGCTAAGTGTTTTTCTTTTTTCTTTTTTGGTCATGAATCCGTGGAGCCAATTAGATAACAGGAATTGTGTTATACCTGTTAAACTCGTCCCGAGGAGACGCACACTAATTGCGTTTCTTGCTACCAACCCTAATAACAACAAATACTAATTGCGTAGTAATCCAAGATGGAGCCTTACTCAACATTTCCAAAGAAAAATGAGCCTCACAGACTCAATCCCCTTAATTTCTCCCCGACGTCTCCTCCCCCCTCCCGATCTCGCCCGCCGCCGGCACAGTCCCTCGCCGCCCACCCTCCACCGCTCCCTCAATTCCTCGATCAGCGCAGCGCCGACCTTCCTCCTCGATGGGGCTCCTGGTGCTGCCCGCCCGCCCGCCCGCCCGAGCCATGGATGAGGACAACAAGGGCGCGAGCGAGACCGTGGCTCTTGCTGCCCACGGCTAGCTGCCCATAGGAAAGCCGGGGGTCGACGGCCGGAAGGTCTGGTGGTGGCCTGACCGGGCTAGGTTCACCCGATGCTCTGGACGCTCCCTGTCCTGCTGCACCTCCCAGTGAGCTCCCTCTCCCCATCCTCCTCCACGATAGGTTAAGGAGATTTAGCAGTAGCATTGACATGGTGATGAGATTCGGCGAGGTTGGATATGAATCTGTTGGCGATGCCTTATTTTGCTCAGGAACTCAAAACCGGCGTGTATGCTAGTCTGCAACTGAGCTATGTGTGGATGTCTTTGCTTGGCAACACAACTGTGGTGAAATCGGCTCCAAGAATTTGATTTCTCCTCCGCCACAAGAGTGAAAATTAATTCCAGTTTCTTTTTTTTCTTCTTCCCAAATTCAGTGCGGCCACACAAACAACTAGTCTAGTCTAAATCCGGTTCCTTTCTAGCACATTGAATGAATGCCTAACACCCATGGACACAGGACACATGAATCCCTCTGTGTGCGTGAGCGACAACGATTACTCAGATTGTTAGCCGGCCAATCTTATGCAGGAAGATAAAAAACACTCCTAGCCCACGTCGTTTTACTCGCTCCTGGGGAAAAAAATAAAGCTTTGGCTGCTGCCTTCATTTTATCTGTATCCATAAAAAACACTCCTAGCCCACGTCGTTTTACTCGCTCCCGGGGAAAAAAATAAAGTGTTGTGAAGGTGCTTTGGTTCCCGACAAGGTTGGCCTAGAGATTTGTGAAGCCCATCTTGGTCGCGCGCGCATACGTCTTTGATTGATTTTTGTTACTTTTGTTTCCTACTATTGATGGATGAGTGGGTAGGTGTTACAGAGAAGCATGCCATGTCTAGAATCGAAGCGGGGAAATCTGTTTTCACTCGATCGGAAACTTGTCAGCTTATCATGTATACGGCACGGTTCTTTTATTATTTCAAAGTTTTCTCCTTATCATTCATAGGCGGTGATGAAATTATCAGTTTTCACGAGTCGTTTCGGTTTTCTCTTAAGGTTTCCTTACTAACATGTTGCAGCTAACCGTGGCTGCAGCTTCTCACGCTGCCTATAGAAACCTGGGGTTTCCGGCTGGGCATCGACATTGGCGGCGGATGCATCCCCTCAAGTCAGCCTTCCACTTGTCTCTTGTGCCCAAGTAGACCACCTGTGGTGACCTTGCTTGGCAGCGAATGAGGGGCGCTGATGTGGCATCGCCAGGGAGGACACCGCTGTCCTGTCGTCCCGTCCTGCTCAGCATCAACTATGCCGATGAGGTAGTCCCACTCTCTCTTCAACGCTTCAGGTTTCCTATGCATGGTTGCTGCAGATGGTTATCTGCTGTGTATTCTTACCAAATGCAAGAAAGATGGTAGGAGAGAGCAGGATTTCCGTAAGAAATCTTTATAGGAAAATTCTGTGTCTTGAGGCCAGTGTGGATGCTTGTTTTCTCTAATTTGCAGCAGCTGTGTAGACAACTAGTGGCCTTTGTGGTGTCACATGTGCTAATTCCTATTTTATTGTGATGTGATTGTCTTATAAATGTACCTTCATTCACGTAGTCTTGGGTAGAGGCTTAAGCCCCTTCATTCCGGTACGTGTTTTGCTCTGTTTTGTAAAATGGCGAGCCTCAGCTTCGCTTCTTACTCTTCTCTTCTCGTCGTGCTGGTTCTGCGTGAAGCTGTCTTGTCTTATTTTCTCGACTTCCCAGGCATAAATCTTTGAACCACTGTTTTTCTTGACTAAACAAAAAGAAGGAAAATGCGGGCATGTCCTTTTACTCCCTGCCAAAGAAAAAAGAAAGCTTTGGCTGATTCCTTTTATTTCATATATATCCATATTGTTACTAGTAGCACATAGCTTCAAGTGTTGTGAAGGTGCTTTGTTTCCCGAGGAAGGTAGGCCTCGAGATTTTTGAAGCCCGCCCTGGTCGCGCACATATGTCCTTGATTATTTTTGTTACTTTTATTTCCTATTGATGGATGAATGGGTCGGTGGTAGAGAGAAGCATGTCATATCTACAAGCCGGGAAATCTGTTTTCACTCGATTAGAAACTTTGTCGCCTTACCATGTATACAAATGGGTTCTTTTATTCTTTCAAAGTTTTCTGCTTATCAGTCATAGGCAGTGATGAAACTGCCATTCTTGTTTAAAGATACTTCCTCGAGTCGTTTCGGTTTTCACTAAGGTTTCCTTACTAACTTACTGCAGCTACCCGTGGCTGCGGCTTCTCGCGCTGCCTATAGAAACCTGGGCTTTCTGGCTGGGCATCGACATTGGCTGCAGATGCACCCCTGGAGCCAGCCTTCCACTTCCCTCTCACGCCGAAGTAGACTGGTGTTGACCTTGCTTGGCAGCGGATGAGGGGTGCTGCGGGTGATGCCAGAGAGGACACTGCTGTCCCATCCTCGCGTCCTGCTGAGCTTCAACTATGTCGATGAGGTAGTCGATCTCTCTTCCATCCTACAGGTTTCCTATGTGTGGTTGGTGCAGATGGTGTTATGCTCTGTGTTCTTGCCAAATGCAAGGAAGAGTCTAGGAGATAGCAGGACTTCCATAAGAAATATTTCTAGGAAAATTCTATGTCGTGAGGCCAGTGTGGATGTATGTACATGTTTGCACAATGTTCAGGTTCTGCACATGTTTTCTGTAGTTTGCAGCAGCTGTGTAGACAACTAGTGGCCTTTGTGTTGTCACCTGTGCCCCTTCATATTTTATTGTTACGTGATCGTCTTATAACTGTACCTTCATACATATAATTTTCCTTATTTGCCTTCTCAGGCATAAATTTTCCTTATTTGCCTTCTCAAGCAGAGGTTGAGTGCGAAGATTCTTACAACCAAAGCCTGTCTTTTCTTCTTTAATTGCCTTCTCAGGCATAAATTTGGATCTCCGTTATTTTAGGATAAATAAAAATAAGGAAAAAAGCTCTGGACAAGACAGTTTTATTTGTTTGTGACCAAGTGAACACCACACCTCTCCGTGTCTCTGTAATACACAATGCTGCGATTTATGTGCTTCATACTTACAGAGTTAGAGTGTATCATTGGAAGCACCAATATTAATTTATTTTAATCTGCATACTTTTTAATCAGATATATGAAACATATCCTAATGTTCTGGTCTAGGGTAAAAGTAAATGTATAACCTTGCTCCAAGCTGGAGTAAACTATTTTTGTATGATCCAAATACAAATATCATCACTACTTCGTACAATATACTAGTACATTGGCATAACGCATACATTATCCTTCATCTTTCTTGTAAACAAAGTTAATATTCTGGTAAAGGATTTTTTAATATTTTTTCAAGGAGAACGATAAATGGATAGCTCGGTTGTGCCCACTTACTTTTTGTATTATTAGTTAAACAAAAGATCCCTTAATTCCTGTAGTTCCTTCATTTGGGTATATGTTTTGCTCTATTTTGTACAAGGGTGAGCTTCTCCTTGGGTTCGTGTTGGATTCTTTGGGAAGATTTTCCTTGCTTCAATTTGAAGATTTTTACTACCGAATTCTGTCTTTTCTTCTTTTGCCTTCCCACGCATAGATCTTTGAATCTCTGTTTTTATAGAACAAATAGAAATATGGAAAAAATGCTCTAGACTAGGCAGTCTTATTAGTTTGTGGCAAAGCGAGCACCACACCTGTTGTATGTGCTTTCGTTATACTTAATGATGCATTTTATTTGCTTCATATTTGCATTATATTATTGGAAGCAACAGTATTAATTTATACTAATTTGCACACTTTTTTAATATGATTTGTACGAGATATCCTAAAATTTTGGTCAAGGGTAAGAAAAAAATGTATAACCTTGTTTCAAGCTAGAGTAAGTATTCACATATTTCATTATTATGATCAAAATACAAATATATCACCCTTAGTTGCTAAAGTATACTGCATTTGCGTAGTGCATACATTATCCTCCATCTTTCATTTAAACAAAGTAAATATATGATCGATGACTCTTGTTTGTTATTATGAAGTTAATCTTGTTTTCTGTTTTGCACTAATCTTCTTCTCTTTTACCCCTTGCATTTGCAGAGAGCTCCTTTTGTACTCTCATAATGGAACCCCATGATCGAGAGTCTGATTAGTTGCCAACCCCACCTCTACCTCCTAGCATGGTGCACATCAAAGTTGTAGATGGTGCTAAGGAATCACCACCAAGCAAAAAAGCATATGAGGCTCCCAATAGCCATGAGTTGATTGGGAAAGAAAGGCCAGCCCATCCAACTCCTCGCCAATCACTTCAAAGTCTCCATGAAAAGTTCAGATGAATTTTTCCACTACTACTATGTAAGTATGCTATCCTTTGTTCACCGACTAGTATTTCAAGGGACAAGTTTGTGACCTTAATTGTGTATATCCTCATTCTGATCTAGCAGTTGATTTATACTTTGCTGGGTAGGTTATTCTGAAATATGAGAATGCCAAACCGGTTGAAGGGGAGGGGATAGGAAGGAAGGAAGGCGCTAAATTAACTTCAGAATATGTACCCACGTTGAGCTTTCAAACATGGACTCCTTATGGTGGTGAAAAGAGCTTCTACACTGTTGGGACTCTCCTCAAGTAACCAATGAATTCACTATTATCTTGGAAGAAAAGTTAGTTCTGCTCCTTTACCTGCTGCTATGCTATCTGTACCTAAATATTTAATACCAATGCCTGGTGTTCTGCATAAACACAATTCCTACTTGGTTGTAGCAGTGCTGCCAATAGGAGTCTCGCAGTCTTTCAAAGTGGATTTGTGCTTTTCGATGAAAATCTCAGTGGCTGCCATTGCGTAGGCCATTAGAGGTCAAGAATCAGGAAAATCAGGAAACTCCATGAAGTGCTCCAAGTTATTGATATCATACTGAGGCAACATTCTGCAAAACAGTATGTATCTTTGTGAATATCTTACTGAACTTCAAAAGCACTCCCCTGTGCTTTGGCTTCTATATGACTTGCATGTCACAAGTGTGGTTGATTCTCCTGACTATTCACAGGGGCATCCTTTTGGTTCGTTAGTCATCTTTCCACAACAATCTTGCTAGCTTAGTTGTCATGGGTGGTGGTGTTATGGGGGTGCCGAGGATTTCACTCAAGTTTCCGTGGTACACAGAGTGGCATCTCACTCTATCGTATGATATGACTCCATCGTTCAGTTTTGCAATGACTAACATCCATTCTTACATGCTCATGTTCTTAACTTATTTTAACCTGCAGATGTCTCAACTACAATGATTGCTAAACCTGGTCCTATTGCCGATTTTCTTCTTGCTAACCAGAAAGTTGATCGCCCTGACAGAGTTGACTGGCAAAAGGTAAGTTGCATTTGTTCTTCATAATATTGCGTGAAAAGTTACCCAAACATATATTTTCTTGATAATTCTGATTTGGATTATTGCGTAACAGGTCGTGTGATCGCAAGAATTTGCTTTATTCTGGTCTTGATTTGCTCAATGCTTTTGTGTTCTGAATTGAAGGTTGTTCTACTTTTACATAAAGAAACACAGGGATTTATTGGCTGGCCTACTTTTACATAGAGGGACCTTTGTTTGAAGAATGTGAGGCATTTCATTCTTGCTGAGTGTGAAAAGATGCTAGTCAATTGGTAATTTGTTAACCTCGTTTCTTCTATGTATAGAGTTTTTTGGACATATCCTTTTCGAGTTATCAGTTGTGTGTGATATGTTCAAGAACCTGTTATATGTATTGTGTTATGCTGCGTACCCTAAGGTGTTCATCCACGATGCACACCTCGGTTTTCTGATTGTATTGCTGTGCACCCCACCATAATCCTTTTAGACCATAAGCAGTACTTTTTCCATGTTAAGTGTCTGGTATAACAACCCTACTTGATATACTTGTTGGAACACTATGTTAAATGTTGTGAAATTTTCCATACTAGTTATGGTAATTCCTTCCTGTACAATTAACCTTGATAAGTATCTAAAAATATGTGACTAGGTGAGCTTGAAAAACTGCCACCATTTTCTGAATATTTGAATCTTCTTTTCGTAACACATTATGTTAACTCTGTAGGAACATGTGGGCAATCTTGTGATACACAATCTTTTTATTGATTACTTACTGCCAACTGGATATCCTTATGATGCACATATTTCCTTGTAGGATCTCCCTAGTTTGACTAGAAGTTTCAGTAAAGGAAGTCAAATATAATGAATGTGAGGGAGATCCGCTCTGGGATACATCGTCAGGGTTGGATCGGAGGTAACCACCATTGCCGGGTTGATTTGAAAGGGTTGTATGTTAATTCTGATTTTGATAGCTGTTGCAGGGATGATTCTATTAGTTCAACATGAATTAGTTGATGTTGTCTGTCTGTTTAAATGTGTGCTTATTATCGAATCGGCTGTGTTTAGGCAAGTCATTTGTTCTGTGGGTCCACCAAGACTCCGCTGTCCTAGTTTTGTAATCAAAGCTTTGGATGTAACAAATATCTGGGATATATTTTTGTTTGTGCATAGGATGCCAAACTGTTCTCCTTGATCTGTTCTAATACTTCTAGATGCTAAGAGCGCATAATATGCTGCTCTGGTGATACTAATTTGGAATAATGTTCAACTAATGTCTATTTTACTCATGCCAAGATGAGTGAGTAACTTTTTGCTCCATTGTGCAAACAATTTTTTTTCTATCGAATTTGACATGGAGAGTACCTTATCTTTAAATGGTGATTTGTTTGCTTATCTCAGGCCATGAAAACTGATCTCATTTTTTGCTTGTTTACAGCAAATAGCCTTGGACAAGAAGACCATGCTAACACTTTTATCCTCATGGAGCATGATGATCAAGGAGATAATTTCATCCATGGTACTAAATTTGACTCAGCTGATCTTATGACAATGATAATGATAGCCACTCTCCTTGATATTCAGAGCTGATCATGCTTAATTGCTCATTTCTCATTTGTAATTCTTTATACTTCAGTTTGCTTGAGAAATTATTGTAAGGGCCAAATATCAAAAGTTATATTTAGTTCAAGGTAACCTATTGAGGGGATCATTGTACTTTATCGCTTGTCATTAACGAAATGCACTAAACCAAGTACCTTTCATCACTAAGCTTTTATGCCATCTTGTAGTTGTTTCCTAGCTAAAATGACATGTATATTTTCCGGGAGTTATTTGATCGACTGGTGTGAATCATGTTTGTTTCTTGTTTACGTAAGCTCTATGTGATTTATTTGTCTATTTAACCATGCTATTTTCTATGTGCTCGAATACCCAGTGTAAACAATTGTTCCTCGGGTTATGTACGTGATAGTTTGTTAGTGTGGCCTATTTCTTATGACTGGATGCATATGTGACTCCTCCACTGTTTTTTGCATTCTACTTTACAAGAATAGTGAGTTAGCCTGCAGGAGGCTCCTTATTCTTAAAATCTTGATTAGAACTATCATCTCAAGGTTGTAACTAGAGCTATACTATTGTCAACTCATTTTCTTGCTTGGAACCCAATTCTACTTGTAACATTGATCTAATTTGCAACTCCACAACATTTCCTTTACTGATTTTGATGTTTTTTAATTGCAGGTTTTAGAAGCCTGGGAGCATAGGACATTGTTGTCCCCATTGATAGATTCTTCCCATTCTCTTGTAGTTCCATTTCGACTACTTCCTGCTTTGTCTTCGCCCTCACTTCACTGTTTTGGTGAGTATTTGTTTCTCCCCTTGTATCCTCTACGTGATTTATGATTGCTCCATACAACAAAGAAATGACCAGTTGTCGAGTGGTGTACTCGCCTCGATGTTGGGACTCGTCAAATTTGCTTCTATGCTAGTTAAGTTGTTTTTCTTGTTACATGAGATCCTGCATTTGCATAAGTCTGATAGGTTTAGCTATCTTGATTTTTCGTATAGCTGAAAGTGCAGTTTCGAGCCCCTGAATCTGTACCATAAGTTTTCACCTGCTTACACATTTATGTGCAATCTGAACATAATTGAGAGCTCTTTTATGCGCCTCCCGTCTACCTGGGCTCCCGGCGCTCCTCCGTCTCCCTGCCTCGATCAATGCACCGCAGCAGCGGCCGGCGCCGGAGGGCAGGGCCTCCTCCACGCGGTACGCGTCCCACCACCGTGGAGCTCGAAGCAGGGAGGCAAGGAGTAAATGGTCGTCGCTTTCCCGGCCGCAGGCGACCTACCTCCCGAGCCGTGGCCGCCGACTCCGTCCCCGGCCTGTCGCTGCCGGAGACCACTCCGTTCCCGCTGCCGTCGGCCACCTCCCCAACCTGCAGCTGCTGGGTGAGGCCTCTCGCCTCTTCTCCTTGTCAATTTCGTTTCTTTCTTTCTATCTATTGTGTTGATGAACTCCACCGGACACCGCTAATCTGCGATGCAACACCATGTGCTGTGCAATGGCCGTGGTGTTTCTTTTCTGCTGCCTGGTGAATGTCAAGTGTCAATGGTTTTCGTTGTGATACGGGCTTGCTTTTGATTGCTGTAGAGAAAACGGAAATGGTTTGCACAAAATGCAATTCAGTTCTTATGCAGTGCCTACTTTCAATTTTGGATGCAATTACAGGTCCCTTTCTTACGGACACTAGTAATCTTGCACGCGCAATGCGCGTCTGGACTGATATGAACTCAACAAAAATAGTGCAAATATATCATTCTAGTAGACTAAAGGAAGAATCAATAGATCTGTCAAGCACATGCCTTTTAATTGGTCAGTGGTCACTGGTAGCTATATCACCGCCACAAAATTTCTCCCAACATATTATGTCAACAAATAGATAAACTTTATTTTGTGAGCATTGTGCTTCGATTGATGTAAGATAATACATTGCACAATACAGTTTGCGCTACAGGTCTATACCATAACATGTACTCGTCCACTAAAGTACAATTGCAGTGCCTTCTTTCTGAGGATTCTACCAAGCTTTACTGTGAGCCCAACAAAAGCAAATTTGCTAAGAGTTAGTTGCATCCAAGGTTTCTAGTTAGCAAAACAAATATTGAAGGCTTCATCAGAATTTAAATGTTTTCCCAATTCTTCTGGACGTCAGTAAATTATGGATCCATAATCTGTAACTGGTTTCCTTTTGCTTCGTGTTCGATCATGGACAATTTTGTATGTGTCCAGTATTATTGCAAATGAGATGTGATAATAAAAAGTTAGTCAATACAAACCATGTATATAAAGATAGTTTACTGGAAGATAAACATGAGTAAGCACCAAAACGTGATGGCGTACCTAAATGCTTTCTACAGATTTTGGACATGCGTACACTGAGGCAAAGATATCCATTCTCCACTATGCCACCTATCCTTTGACATATATTGTAAGAAATGAGAACTCGACATAAGTTAGTGAAACATACCCAGGTTGACGATGGTGTGCGTTCTCCCATTGGAATAGTGTCCTCTCATTATTGAAACCCAGCGTTGGACAAAATTTATTGTGGTGTCCGAATGTTTTCACAATTTCACCCACCTTGGTGTCTCGCATGTTTCACATCCTTGTGATCGTCGAAAACCAATTTGAGAGATTATTTTCTCGATGGACATCAAGAGAGAACCATGAGATCTGTCGGCTTCTTAGATGCGATCGGCGAGTGGTGCCTCGCGCGGAGCTTGGCCTTCTTCGGGTCGTTTTCGCCTTGTCGGTTGGCAGTGGCTGCGAGCCTCTCCACAAGTAAAAACCTTGCCTCTATAGGGATGACCGCAGTCTGGCCATCGAGCAGCACAAGGATCTCCTCGGACCGGGCGACATTCGGAGAACCGTGCGGGGCTGGCAGTGCGCGGTGGGACGCCTGGGGCGGCACGGCCGGTTAAAAATGTGGTCAGGAATCGGGAGGCGGCGGCGTGGTCCTGATCTCGATGATGGGCGGTTATTCTATTTTTCGAGTGGATGCTGCAGTTTTTGGACAATCAGTGCGGGCGGGGGATTGGTGGCAAATGGCGTGGGCTTGGGGTGTGGAAATTAGTACTATATCATTAGGCTAATCCTAATTGTTAGATTTAGGTGATTAAGGGTGATGATTACGAGGGTACGACTTAAACTGATGCATCATTGGAGAACTCTGAAGCGTTACATGCGGGAAATCGTGTGATAGATGTTATATGGATCCAACCTCTCTCGTGCTTTTTATATTAGTGTAGATGTCCGGAAAATAGCTTTGGAGCTTATACCCTCACGGGAAGAAAAAGTTAGTGCATTGTATGGATGTCGATATGCTATATCTATGTTGTGATAGTGTTTTTAGGGCTTGGTACTAACGCTTGCATGGTCTGATTATTAAGTGGACCAGTCCACCAATTTGCTGGAGAAAACATATCTCTTTTGTCGTTTTAGTTGCTCATATGTTAGCTTCAGTTGGTGCAGAATTTGATGGGGGGATAATTAGGTAGCAATTGGCTAGGTTTTTATCTCAAAAAAAAATTGGCTAGGTTTTCAGATTGTTTGTGTGGCTCCAATTACTATATCCGCGCAAATTTTTCTCTGGCGAATGACAGAATTACTATTTTTCTTTGGCGAATGACAGATTTACAATCACATAGCAGTGCTGCTGGCTTGCTATTCATTTTGCTATTCTAATGCTGCAGATATCAAGTTAGAGAGCGAGTAATGATGCTCAGAAGACAGAGTCTCCCCATCAGCATCTGATGGCAGGACCTCCAGCTCTAGACCCTCGATGGGCTGAGGCCGCTAGCTAGCACGTGAGGGCACTCAATACCCAGTTTCTAAGGTTTGGAACTTCTCTGTCTGCTATAGCTTGTCTCGTGTCACATCAATTTGAATTTTGGTGTTCTTCTATACTTAGTTAATGCCATATTTTTAAAGATCCTTCTGTGGATACGATTTTTTAAAGTTGCTTTATCAGCACTTATGTCCTGTCCTCTCATTGGTACAACTACAGTTGCAAAATCATCCAGATGAACTTTTGGAGGACAACATTAAAGATTAATTATCCCATGCTTCACAAATCATGCTAAGATCCACGAGCTTGTAAGGTACTTTCCATTTTTTGACAGTGCATAACTAGCGATCTGATACTTTCTTGTCACCGTTGATAAAATGTATCACCATCACAATCAGCTTTGTTTTGTGCATGATGTATATGTGTAGAGGATTCGTGGGTGTTGCGATTCCAGTATGCAAAATATAAAGAGTAAAATACACGAGGAGTACTCGAAGTTGTTGGTGGGGTTCAACTAAGTCACCGTACTCCAAGAATACTTATTTACGATCACTAAAGACGATCAATGCGCGCAGAGACGGTCACTACTGCAAGGAGCTGATGGTATTTGCTGATGTGGCACGGATAGGACCCACATGTCAATGGTTCCACCAGTGAATTTTTTTCATAAAACCACCTGACCTCCGACGTGCGTCCACTCAGGGATGGTGGGTGCCACCGCCTCTATCTCAAGGCCATCAACTGGTCAAAAGTGTCAACCACGGGGCTCCCGTCTCCGCCGCCGGTCGGGCTCGCTGGTGCCAGTCCATCCGCGCCGCCGGTTAGGCTCGCCGCGCCGCCCCCAAATCCTAGCCTCTCAGCTTGCCCCGTACCGGGCGCTCGGCACCACACGCACGCAACTGGCCACCGCATCCACCCTCTGCCTCCCGGCAAAGCACGAGGCCACGCGACGATGGCGCCTAGGAGCTGCCCGGGAGGTCTCTCCGCCGACGAGGACGAGTCCAGGGGTCACGCCGCGTCCGGTGGATGCGGTCCTGGTCGCCAGGGATGCTGGGGCGCGTCACTTCGTCATCGCCTCATCGGTCGAATGGCCATGGCGGGCGCATCGGGTGGATGTCGCCGCCGTCGCTCGCAGCGCATAGGAGCGGTCCGAGGACGGAACCAACACCGGGGATCTGCGCCGCGTCCGGGGCTAGGGTCTAGGACGCCGGGGAGCTGGGTTGTGCCTTGTCCCGGCGGACAAATCGCGCAGTCACGACGCCATGGGCGGCCCCGGCGGAGCTGCCTATCGCAGTATCGTGTCAACTGCAGCCGCACCGACCTGCACGCGCTCCACGCGCTCCACGCCTCCGCGGTCGCTCACCACGCCGGAATGTGGTCGAGCATACGTGTGCAGCCTCACCTCCACCGGTCCGCCCGCGCTTGCTTGCTAGCAGCTTATGCCTCCACATCCATCCGGCTGTTTGCTTGGCTAGCTAGATTGGCCCGTGTGTGCATAGTATGTGAGCTTCCGCCTAGCCCGACCGCTGCGCTTTGCCGGCCTTCGGTAGTTCACC
Source organism: Lolium rigidum (assembly GCF_022539505.1). Lineage (NCBI taxonomy): Eukaryota > Viridiplantae > Streptophyta > Magnoliopsida > Poales > Poaceae > Lolium > Lolium rigidum. The sequence continues at coordinate 24,447,055 of NC_061512.1, read as the reverse complement.
ACCGCCGCCCGATCCGCTGCTTCAGATTGTCCCGGTCCTTGCGCTTGGTGAGGAGCTCGCAGCGTCGGCTTGAGCTCCGACGCGATCAACCGGTAGCCGTCGTTCTCCCGACCAGGACAGAATCCGTGCGCCCTGTTCGCCACGGCCGTGTACGTCCGCATGCCGTGCCCGCGGTCGCTGTTCGCGTCGCCATTTTGTCACCGCCCGCGCACAGTGTCGAGCGAGGAGATGGCTCCACGCGCTCTTCCGCGCCGAAGCCGACGTTGGTCGTATAGTTGGAGGCGAGGGCGGTGAGCTTCATCGACGGCGTCGCGTTGTGAGAGCTGCTGGCCACCTCCTGCACGTGACCGCGCCGCCCCTTCCTCGTGACACGCCCTGCCGCACGGAACCAGCACGCCACCGTGCGGCCCAGCCCCAGCGCGACCTCCTGCTCCTCCCGCCTTCTTCAAATACGGCGGATGGAGATAGCGTCTAGGTGGCGGCCAGGGAGTAGGAGTGGAAGGGAGAGCAAGAAGGAGAAAGCCACGACAGCGGAATTACAGTTTTGCGGAAAAAATCTTCTACGTTTGCCTTTGTCATAGTGTATGCCAGCAGACATGTGGGTTCCACACTTGTCATGTCAGCAAATACCACCAGCTCCTAGCACCAGTGACCGTCTTTGCGCACTCTCATCGTCTTTAGTGATCGTAAACACGTATTCTTTGAGTACGATGATGTAAATGAATCCCACCAACAAGTTCAATTACTAGCCATGCATTTTACTCAAATATAAATTACTCCCTGAGCAGTTATCCTCTGGGTCCATATATATATGCGCTTTCTCCCTTGTCTGTAGATATCGTGCTTGCCATAACCATAACTTCTCCTGTGATGTTTGACTTATGTTGTTGCCTTGTACCTTTGAATCGTAATTGATAAATGAAACCTATTTTTTCTTGCAAGACTAGGTGGACCTACGAAAAAGATCAGGCCTGCTCTTTGAGTGTTGGTGAAATTAATTAGTTGTATAGAAAAATCTGTTTAGTGCTTGTTAATGTTCAAAGCAGCATCAATATTTACTCGGTTGGCAATCACAGGTTCAAACGAGATAAGGATGAGATAGTTTCATGGGAAATTGATGCATCTGACTCTTGACTCTGACGTGAATGCCACAAGTAATGATGAAAGGTTTGTTTACTTCTTGCTCAGTAATTGATAAACCATACTTGTCCAAAATGTTGATGAGACTCTGCTTGCTGTTGCATGGACGGGATGAACTATTACATCGTCTAGCTGCACTAATAAATTGTGTCGTGGTTTGGGGCTTAATCTGTTCTGTATGTGCTATCTACCAACAACTTTGGTATTGGGTAACATATTAATACACTGGCAAGCATGCTTAGTTAGTTCTAGTCGAGACATGTTTACACCAAATTGTAAAACGGCCAAAAGAATGGTGCACTAACTGTCTTGAAATTTAGTTGAGGGTCTTGAATTATTTTTGTACATGTGTTGTGTATATGGGCGCTTTTTAGTTGAACCGATTATCTCAGTTTATTCCAGTTCTTACTCATCAAATTGCAACTTCCATGCAACAATGACGATGATGACACTGAGGCTCTAATCGCAGATCTCAAAAGGATAAAATAGCAAGAGCTGAGGATATGCTTAATAATGTTCTTTTTATGTTTCCTTTACTGGTTGTATGATGATGTTGTATTCAAGAACCAAGATTGTGGAGAGACCAAGACTCCAAAAAGGTTCATCAACAACACCATTAAGAGTGATTTCCACCGCAAGTTTCTGCATAGGTACATGAAACGATGTGGTTTTATGCTTTATGTTATCTGGACGTGTATGTCATGATCTCTTGGAAAGAGCTTGCGATGTTCCAGTATTCTGAAGATCAATATGTATGACAAACTCCTTGTCTGGATGGTGATATTTTTACCTGATCGAACAAATCCACTGCTTGTGTATAACTGATATGATGTGTCATAATTTTTGTCTTTATTGGTATCTACTACTCCCTCCATTTCAGTTTACTAGTCGTGCACATGTACCTAGATCGTCAATTTGTTCTATACAATATAAATTATATAACTCGAAAAATTACCATTAGAAAGTATAAAAACTATAGTTTATAATGGTATATTTTTGTAATATATATCTTATGTTAAGTTGGTCAAATTGGCGACCTAGAGATACACGTAGAACTAGTAAACTGAAACGGAGGTAGTATTTGAAGTCTTTGACATGTTCCCTAGCCACATTTACCTTGAAAGTAAGTATGTTTATGTGGTTGTGCAGCAGTTGTCTTTGGTAATGCTTTGTGTTTCAGCTGAATTCGTTGAGTGCTTGAAACAAGCATTTAACTTCTTAATTGGTCTTCTCTTGGAAGAATGTTTTTAAATGAACTCCATAGTTCCTTCTATGTTTATAGTTCTTGCTTTTGATTGCTTTCAGATTAGGCTAGAAGTATAGGTAATGAGAGTTTAGCCTAGTAAATTGGCAGGTTATACCCTCCAGTCTATATTTCTCTTGTCATCGGAGTCGTTGTGCTGCTTGGAGATTTATATCTTCCTAGTTACACGGTTGTCTGGCCACTTCTCCACGGGCTGTTTGGGCATTTTGTCAATTGATGTTCAGATATTGTTGCTTGTTATCAGATGAAGTAGCTTGCTTTCCTCCACTGTTTATTTATTCTTTTCTTTTCTACGTTGAAACTAATATCTATTTGCTTGTTGGAATGCTGGCCCATCTCATGGGCAAAACGATTTTTAGTGAGCCATTAGTCTAAGTTGTTTTCTTGGTTTGTGGTTCTTTCTGGTGTCTGATTTTTTACTATTGTAGAAGTAGCAATAGTTTAGCCGAGGAATGTAGCAAGTTACCCTTTACCTCCGTTTCTCTTGGAAGAGTTGGTGTGCTGCTCGGAGACTAATATCAGTTTTCTCCACTGTTAGCTGGCCACTTATTTGGAGGGCTGCTGTGGAGGGGATAGGGCGAATTCCTTTTCTCTATCTATTTAATTGGTTAGTGTGCATAGTTTCTTGTAGCTGTGGCAATGTAGCTCCTTGCTTGCCATCTATCTTGTAGCTAAAATTGACTTAGCCGTACATGAATTTGCTGCATGATCCTCTCATGGTTAATGTAGTATAGCATTGATCCTATCCGTTTGTCTCGTCGATGACTTGTCTATGCTGCAGCTTAAGATGGTATGATGAAATGGTGATTATGTCCCCTTCATTTAGCTCACACAACTGGCACACATTCTAAGTCGAAATTTATCTCCTTTGTGTTTGATATGCTTCCAGAACAACTAGGAAGTTGAATCAGCAGTTGATGGTTGTGGAGAAGAGGATGAAACCTTGTGGCGAGAGAAGGGCGTATCCAAGGACAAATTGTTGGAAAACGGGAAAAAGAAGATTGAGAAGCTGCTCGATTCGAATTTTCTGTATATGTCAAAGTCTTACGTGCTTGTTACACAAGACATGACCGAAGCAAAATACTAGAAGTGCGACAAGGAAGTCAAGGAACCTGCACCACTTGTCTGGGATGGTGATCTCATCTCCTGACTTTATTCGTTTCATTGGTGAGTAGTAGTGGCGTAAAGCTTCTATGAAATATAGGCAATTCCACATTTCATAAATTAAATGGCTATATATTGGTATTGTCCTATCACATAATCAACTAGTTCTGCTTATTTTGAGCTTAATTTACTTAAGGATTTTGACTGTTGTTAGATAAGCATCCAGTTGTGTGCTTCTGGTCTCTGTTGGCTTTATCTATTCTCGCCTCGATCTTGCAGTATAAGTTTGTTACTAAGCTATTAGATGAATAATCACCGAGCTCAACACCTTAGCTCTTAATGATGATTTTCCCTCTGCATTGCGTAGGTGTCTAAGGTAGTGGAAGCGGAGCAGTATGCCCCTGATGTGGCTTGGAGGGAGCCTGGGACACCAGATGATGGGTGTCACAGGCATACATCCATTGCAGCAGAAGGTTTGTGATCTTTGATTACCTCGGATGGGATGCTTTTCCGATGGGAGCATGTGCTGAACAAGTTAAGCAGCGAATATTTTTTAGACATGTTCTACTGATGTCTTGAAGCTTACAACATTATCGAGGCCCTTGAATCAACATGGATCTTTGATCTTATCAGTTGACCTTAGGGTCCTTGTTCGCTGGTAGCTTAATTATTTTTGACAACACCCAAACCCAACGCCTCACACATTTTGTCTATGTAGAGCAGCATGTGAATGCAATGTTGCCGAAGCTTTGCTGGTAGCTGCTGTCTAATACTCGCTATCTAGTAGATTCTTGCCTGGACTGTTGTAAGCTACAATTGTACATAGTGACCATGGCGTGTTACATTATTGCACATATCCCACTTTTACTCTAGCTGCTGTCAGCAGTATGTGTGCTATTCTCAAAGTCTGATCACCGCCGCACCAGAACTGTCGTATGCAGCTACTTTTGCTAGTGTTGGTGTCAGCTTTGAAATTAATCCCTCTGATCCGGGCTGATAAATTAATATTAGCATCTAGCTTAATCAACTGAGCATGTTGAAAGGTTATAAGGAATAATGTAGGTATCACTAATTTCAGGTATTTGGATGAATCTAAAACTTGGAACTGTCTGCTTATGTGCTAACTCCCGTTCTTCTTGTCCTGCATTTTATTTGTCCGAACATATTTTGATTTTGTTGTTAATGCCTGACTTTTACTCATGATGCTATTTCAGGATTCTTGTCTGTCATGGGTGAGTACACGATCCAGATATGCACCAAGCTGATCGACCAGCTCTCACGCGACGACGAGAAGGTGAAAAGGAAGGTTAGGAAACCCAAGCCCAAAAAACTCATTGCACAACAACGAGCCTCCGGAGAATGGTAGTGAGCTTCCAATGACACTCGCTATGCCACATGCTGTTTTGCTCAGGCCTTCCCACATCACGGATCGGTAATGTTGTCGGACTTTATCAATGTGCTTCTACCATTGGAAGGTATAAATTCTTGTCTCCTAGGCCTGTTCCAAGTTTTGTTCTGTTCTTAATCAAAGTCGGGTTATTTATGGTTTGTGACTGTAGCTTGAGATTTTTCTTGATGTGGATGGAGCTTATAGATATGTATTGATAGTCTTACTTGTCTTGCTGGAGTTGAATGGTTATTCTTTGTTAGCTGCAGTACAAATTAATTAGTTTTTTTTTTTGAAATCATGAAATATTGCCAACACTAGTGTGGCGTTAAATTTGTAGTGCAATTCTCATTTAGACTTCTGTAATGAGAAAAGATATGTTCTGAAGACCAGCTACGAGGACCAACATGTCACACATGAGGGGTACCTGAGAATAATATTCACTCCCTAGTTGACTATTTGTAGTAGCTTGCACATACCTAAGCATATTTTGGGTGTTTTTTTTTTCTTGTGGATCATTTTTGGATATCTGGATGTTACAAATGAGGGCCAGCAAAGAATTATTTTTATCTGATGATTGTGTATGCATAGTTTGCCTTGGGAGTTCTCTTCATGGCATCATGATGAGTATCTAACTTGCAAGTTTCTAACAGATCACATAGATTTAATAGAAAAGTATGCGCTTCCTGTTTCATTTCTTATTTGATTAGACTTTTGGTTGAAAGGCTGCATATGGTTGATTGGCTGTCACTTGCATATACATAGTTTGTTGTGTATAATCACCATGTTTTATCTTTATGACACTTGTCTTAATGATCTTGTATACCATTCTTGTCAACGCAATTTTTGTTTCAGTTTAATTTCTCTTATGAAATATCTGAGCATCTCCAGAAGCATCCATAGTTCAAAATAATTTTAGCTTTCATCTACATTTTCCAGTTTTTCGAACAAAGTGGAAGGTCTAAATTGGGGATATTGTAGTGCTTACATTAACAATATAACACCTTAGTTGGCATCAACATCACCCAAACACTTGATATGATTGTTGTTGTCAAAACAATAGTAATTTTTTTCGAGTTGAAAGAAACTTATGTCCATGAACAATGAATTTTATTTTATCTTTCTTTATATTCATATCTTGGTAGAGTAAAGTGGCAATGTATATTCATTTCTTCAGATTATCATTATTAGAAAGCAACTAGCCTGGCTTGACATGAACTCGTTTCTTCATAGGTAATTCAAGTTTGGTATGTCACGAGAAAGGATGAAGAGAAAAAAACATAGCAGATCGTTCCATGTTCGACATTGCTGCCTTTTTCATCTCTAGCTTCGGAGGCTGTGTGCTTGATTTTCCCCCTGCTTGGACTACCTCCTCGGCTTGGCAGCGGTGATGTTCAACCTCGGCTACACGCTCTCCGGTGAACCGCTGATCCACCTTCAGCTTTTCGGCTCCCATGTGCTCTGTGATTGGCGGTGATGTTAAGCCTCGGCTACAATGCTCTCTCGGTGAGCTACTCGGTTCACCTTCGGATCAATGGCATCATTTGCTCCAATCTTTGCACATATTTTGCGACTCGAGGGTGCCGTTTGTTTGTTCAGTGCCCATACTCAAGCAATATGTTTTGGTACTTGAAACAACCAAATACGTCAAAGTGATTGAAAACTTGCGTGTTAGTTCTTTGTAGCTTCATTTGTCGTGTCACTCTTATCATTCACTCTGCCTTTTCATGTATCGTGAAGTGATGGTGTAATATTGCATCAACTTTGATTCCTTGTGTTTAGATAATGGCTATTTTCCTGACTGAATATGTTATATATTACACAATTGTGGCAGGATGATTAGCTTATGACAGTTAAGTGGCTTACTCAGAAAAAGCAACACGTGCACTAAGATCGTCCGCAAAAGTTTGATATCAACAAGTTATGTCTATATGTACTTTTTTAGCTTGCAAAATAAGCAAACTTATAGTGGTTGTCGTTTTACTATCCGATCCTTAAGTTCTCTTATTTACTTGGCATTCATACACTTGAATTCTTAGTTATTATGATTTTATATTTATGAAACTTGACAATCTAATTTAGTTAGAAATAGCACTGAGGTTGTTAATCAAGTGTTGCTTGAGCTCTGTCCCAGCCTTCCTTTGGTTTCTAAAATACTTTGATTTACTACATAACTGGATGCCTGTGAGATAATATAGATAATAGTTCTGATGTTGCTTTATCATTGATTGATTGTGTTACCCTTGATTTTCTATGCTAAAAGTGATTGAAACATGCAGCTCTGTTGATATTTTGTAACTGTCGGTCTATGTTGATGTGTTGCATTAGCCATTTCCTTGCTTCTGGAGTGAAATTTACCACTAGATGGCTTGTCCTCATTTCCTGTTGTTAGTACATCAATAAGTATCATCATCCGGATGCTGAGCTCCTCTCATATGGTCTCTACAGCTAGTGTTCATCGCCCACTGTCTACGGTTGGCCCTAGGAAGTGCCTTCGACGGAGGAATTCCGCGATGACCTGTTACGGATGAACAAAGGTAGTAGAATCTAGACAACACTTGTTTTCTGTTACCCTGTCATGATTGATTTTGCATAGCTGGTTATCAACAGCATTGAAGAAATCTTATTTGATTATCTATCGAGGTTTTTGTGCAGCTCGTCATCGAGGACATCTGCTGCGACCTCTAGTGCTGGGTCCTCGATTGGAAGATCACTTATGGCCTATGGCTGGGAGGCCCGACGGTCCTCCCCTCCCTGGCGCAAACTTGTCACAATGGGGCCACTTCGACTTGTTGTCCAAGCATCCACCTCAGGTAAGAACAAACCAGTTCTCTGATCATTGGTTTCCCAAGTTGCGATCCATATGCATGTATCCTTCTCACTAAGTTGAGATGGTGGATACCATGGATGACCAGCATCCAACGGCTGGTGAGTCATCCGGAGTAGCGACGTTTGTACATTGTTGTGTTGCTTAAAACTTCTGTTCTAGGCAAACACAAACACAGCTTACTTATTATGTAACTCGGGATGTGATGAGTTTGCTTCAAATGCTTGCATGTGTGAAATTGCATCTCGCGGATACTACTTGAGTTTGCTTCAAAGCAATGATCCGTAAGCTTGAGAAATAAGTTTACATGTCACTGGATCGACAAAGCTAGAATTTTTGTTGCGATTATTTTCATGCTTGTGAAGATTATTTTGCATGTTGGGTTTGATGCAACATTTTCATGACTATTACATGCCTTTGCACTTACTTGGAAATTCAATTCGATTAAGTGGACTGGACTATTGATATATTGAAGTTTCATGCTTCAACCATTTGCCCACGGAGTTCATAAATTCTGAGTAGTGACGTTTGTACATTTTTTGTGTTGCTTAAAACTTCTTTTCTAGGCAAATATTTTTACTTATTATGGAACTGAGATGTGATGAGTTTGGTTCAAATGCTTGCATGTGTGAAATTGCATACGTGAGTACTTATCATGAGTACTTATCAGCAAATAATTGGAAATCCGTATCGTGTTGCTGCAGTGGACGTAGATCTTCCTTGATGACCAGTGGAGCTGAAGAACGCAAAGCTGGACATGGAAATGTGCTGGTGGGTAGGCATGGCTGAGAGCATGTTGTCACCGATGGAGGTGGAGCCAGGGACCATGGCAAGGTGAGAAGAGGGTGTGCCTAGGAAGGAAGGATGTGATGCCTTTTCATCTTGGCTGTGTGTTGGATGTTGTTGCTGGCACTAGATGAATTAATATTATTATTGTGTAGACCCCGGTGGTGTTGCGTGTAATCACAACTTGTGCATCAGCTGTTGCCTTGGTTAGGTGGTGGGTTTTACTCGGATACTTGGCTTAGCAACACTTTGTTCCCTTGTTTTGTACCGATTGTCGATGAAAGTGTATGTTGGGATTAATCATTTGTGTTATTCGAGTAATTTGCTCCAGGTTTACTCATTTTAGTCTAGTAGCTGGTTGCTTCAAGTTTATGTGTAAGTATGTTGTGACCCAAACACGACGCACTAAATAAATTTGAAGAAATTTGATACAAGTTATATTTTTTACTCTTGCAAAATGTACATTATGAGGAACCTTTGTTTGAAAGTTTGATGGTATTAGAAATTTCTCCACCTCTTTCATGTCCAAGTTGATTATGAGATGAACTTCCCTTCTTGTTCGTGTTCCAAGTGCATATCAAAGGTCTATTTAAACTAGTAGTAAAAGTTGTCATTACTTTTTCTTTCATGAAGCAAGAAGCCGCACTAGCTAGCCATATCTTGGATAAGGTTGGTTAGAATTTAAGCTGTCACTTTCAAAAGAGTTCAGATATTGGAACCGCATGGTAGGTGCTTGCACCAGCGGTCGGGCGAAAAGCTCTGTAACAATATATGGATTTTAATCAAAACTTGGTAAAAATAAAAGTAAAACATATGGCATCTTCTTCCTATTGGTACTATCTAGTACAAAAAAAGCTAGTTAATCCCTGGATCCTAAATACTTGGCACATATTTAGGCAAAATGCAGGCTAAGGTACGTCTAGATTCATTAAACATGTGGCAAGTATTTGGAGCCAGCAGGAGAGTAGATTCAGCCGTATCAGTTGCTACCCGTGATAACAGCAAACGAAAAACCAGCAAGTAGTGATTCACTTCATATGGTTTAGTAGATTCAGCCTGTACCAATTCCTATCCATGATAATAGTAAACGAAAATTAGGGAGGACTGATTCACTTCCTTAAGCGCGTCTAATGAAGTACCACAGTCCACATAGTGGGGTATGGTGCTTTGACTTTATTGGCCTTGATTTGTGGCTCCGGAGTCGGCAGTTAATAGTAGGGAAAGAAATTAATATGGCCCGCCATGCATGTGCATTAACACTTGGATGTTGGGCTTCCACTCCGCCTCGTAATCAATGATTGTGGATCCCAGATTTCCAGCGCTCCATCTCTCTCCCTAGCAATGAACGAGGAGGAAAGGAGAGAACCAAAAATTTAGTCTTTTCCCGCCCCACTTTTTTTCCCTCCACAAAATTTGAACCACTTTCAAGCCTGGCAAATCCTTCTCTATAAGTAGTAGCAGGGGTTGAGCTAACGCGTGCGTCGTGTGTGACGACTTAGACTTTGACTCTTGCTCGGCGAGGAGAGGAGAGGAGAGGAGGGGCTGCTCTGCTCCGAGATGGATTTGGTTGAAGACAAGGCATGGCTTTTGTTGGCCGGCGGCGAGCTCTTCTCGGGATGTGGATGGATCGATCAAGCAGGCCGGTAAACCATCCATCTTCCTTTTCTTCCCCAGATCTTGTGGTAGCTGCCGAGTTCAATCTGTGTAGCTAGCTCGTTCTTTGTTGATTGCCTGTGTGTACGTAGCAGATCTTCCACACTTTCTAGCTCCTTCTTCCTCCAAACCGACGGCTCCTTTTTTTGTTAGGACTTTGGTGTACTCTCCGTACTACACCCGTATGTATATATCGCGCCCGTACGCGCGCGGTTTGCTGAACTAATGTGGCAACCATGAAGATAGTTTATTTTTTCTTTATTTCGCGCGCGGCGCGAGAAGAGAAGATAGGGGCGGGAGATGGAGGTGCGTGGTTCCAGTCGCGCGCACGAGTTCTTCCTTTTTAGCGGCACACACTTGTACGTCTTAGTCCGTCCTTGCTTCCGCGCGTGGGGGCGAGATCTGCGCGGTCACCACTACGGGTGCATGCTGCTGGCGCGGGAGAGGAGTAGCGGCGACGACTGTCTGCAACCTCCGCGGCGTGTGCGAGGCGGGGGAGGCTCGAGTTCATCGTATTTAGCGGCACGCACTTGTACATCTTAGTCCGTCCTTGCTTCCGCGCGTGGGGGCGAGATCTGCGGTCACCACGACGGGTGCGACGGCTGAGTAGCGGCGACGACTGTCTGCAAGCTCCGCGGCGAGGGCGGACGTTTCGGGCTGCATGGTTGCCACGGCGTGTGCGAGGCGGGGGAGGCCGCGCCCTGTGCGGCGCCCATCTTAGAACACGTTTTTTGGTGTTCTGGAAGAAGAAAATGTGAGGTGTTGTGATCGATCGAGCTAAAACCAACGGATCGGAACAGAAGCAAACGGGCCGAGCCCAATTTCGCGAAACCCTACCACAAAACCCACCCCTTCCGCCTCTCTCTCTTTCTCGGGAGCCCTCAAAAAAAAGACGGCGGCTTCCCGTCCCCCCCATGGCTTCGCACATCGACTTCCGCTACCTCGACGAGGGCCTCGGCGGCGCGCGCGGCAAGCGCAAGCGCCGGGAGGAGGAGGCGGCCGCCGAGTCCATGGACGTCGACGCCGAGGTCCCCCGTCCATCCAAGCTCCGCGCCGTCCCCTCCCTCTCCGACCCCTCCAAGCCGGCGGGCTTCGGGCAGCCCACCTACGACGGCGTCATCGCCGGGCGCGTCTCGGGGCGGAGCTGGAAGGAGCCCCGCACGCGCCGCTCGTCCGCGCTCATGGTCTCCCGGAAGCCCGTGCCGCTGGAGCAGCGCGTGCGCGACAAGTCCCTCAAGAGGGCGTACCAGGCGCGCAAGGCGGAGCTCAAGGAGGAGATCCGCCAGAACAAGGCCGCCAAGCGCACCAGGCGGCAGGAGCGGGAGAAGCTCAAGAAGGAGAACGTCCTGCGCACCGGCTCCAAGCTGCAGAAGGTGACCAACCCCAAGACCATCCAGAAGATCGCCAAGTCCAAGAAGCGTCACCAGCTCAAGGTCGTCTCCGACGAGATCTTTGGCAAGAAGAAGTCGGAGGACGCCCGCCGTATGCAGGTGCCTGGCTTGGAGAACTGAGTAGCCACCTATCCCTTTTCCTTTTTTCTCGCATTGTGTGATGTCGAATTTTGTACTACTGCTGCTTTTCTTTTTGTTGCCGTGAGCTCTGCTCTTATGACCAATCGAACGCTTACAATTACGTATAATACCTAGAGATATATGTACTCTCTGTCTCATAGAATTTGATGCAGTCGACTACGAAAGGTTTACACTTTGTTCTAACAAAAAATGTTTTGATTGTTGAAACAGCGAGTTTAACTCTACTACTCTGATGCTACCTTAAGTTTCTTCTCGTGTTTCCAACACTACAGTTAAAAGAAGAGATGCCGTGATGCTGCTATCATATGAAACTGCTATCCCTTTGTACATGCCCCTAACTTCAGATCTTGTCCGACCACTTTGTATTTCAGTCAGAGACCTGTATCTCCTCAAAAGCTCTGATAGCAGGTTTGAGGTCCTTCCACTGATCATCCACACGCCTAGCTTGTCGACTGAACCTGCATGGAGCTCCACGGCCTTTTTAATTGGCTTGATTGCATTGTTAAGTCTGTTGCTTAGAGGAGAATTGCACACCTGGCCTAGTAAAACTGTTTCCAAAATTAACAACTGGTTAAATGCTGAATCCCTTTGCACTCAAATCACTAATTAGGTCATGTAGATGCCTGCATTACTTCATATCATACAGCAATGCTTTACTCTTCGGAGTTAAGATCAAATTTTAAGGCGGGCAGTTTATTATCGTTATGATACCACCATGAATGTTTTCCTTCACTTTCCCTGTACCATGGTGCGATGATGGACAATTTTTCTCCACCAACTTTTGAGTTGAGTTCTATTCCTACAACATTGCAAATATTGAGTTTGTCAATAGATTGAAAAGAATGGAATAGTAGCGATGCCACTTTTATTGGCAGACGCCTGGATCTCCATCGCATCCCTTGTTTTCTGGCTACGCTTTGCTTTGTGCAGCTTATTTAAACATTAAGTATGTTTGTTAGTTCTATGAGAAGTTTTTAAAAATTATAGAAGAATGTATTGCTCAAAATTACATTCTGAACCTATTACTACCTTTACTCCTCCAGATTACATAAAGCTCGTGTTGATGATCTACCATCATCACCCATGTCACATTGTGGACATCCTTGCAGTTGGACTCGTTACAAAACTGCATGAAAAAGATCTGATTTCTTATGTTACTTTCGTAGCTGTGACAAGGCAATCTTATTTGATCTTTAGTAAAACTTATCTTTACAACACTCAGCTATAATCTTTTCTGCTTCTGTTTCAGCATGTGTTTCACAGAGTACATGGTGTATGAGTTGAAAAAAAATGATCTAGACAAATCAACTTGCTTAATCCCCCTCAGATTTTTAATACAACTACTTTCTGTTGTTGTTTTTATGTAATTTCTGCTCTCATACTGTGGTGAAAATTCTGTGCCTAAGATAGGTAATTAGTAGAGCATCTCTAATCACTTTCAACAGGAAGAATCTGCAGGTACAGTTATACCTGGAATTATTAATGTTTATATAGCACATAATGCACAAATAAGGGGATTATTTCATTGTTGTAATGGTGTCCTTTTCATTTGTCCAACGGGCCTTACTGAATATACTTTTGTCACATTCCTTATAATTTTGTAATACCTCTCATCTGTTGTAGTTACTTTTAAAGCATGACGAGTTATAAATGTCAATACTGTCAACAATAATCTGAGTAGATATTTTTAAAAGTTCATAATATTATAAGTAAATATCTGTAATATGGCCATAATCTATGTGTGAGTTCCACTAATACAAGTTTTAACTTTCCATGCTTTCCACTCTCTTCTAACCACTCTATTTCTATGGAAATATAATTAGAAAATAATGTGGAATCACAACTGAAGGCGTAGGCTGGTTCTTGGGATATCAGAGTGTAGGGTAAAAACTAAAAAGCAAGAAAATTTGAAGCACATCCCATCAGTAGGCTGGTTCTTGGGATTCTTGGTATTAGAAGTTTCTTTAAGTGTACGTTCAACTGTTCTCTCCTGGTATGACTTATTACAGGTTACACCTTCGACAATGCTTTTACTGAAATATTATTTTAGTTAGCATCAGTGGTGTGTTGCCGAGTAGCTTTTACAGAGTGTTGCCTAAGTACGGTATATTCCAAGCTTAGTCAGCAGCATTTACCATTAGTAAGTTCCAATCAATCTTATAGTACGATTAGACTTAATTCTTTCACTTGTACAACATGATTCCAGTTAGGCTGCTGGTGGAAGTAGGAAAAACTTTCGAGGAATGATAGCTTTCCCTACTAAAAGTTCTGTACTTCTCCTCATGCTAAATATGATGCATTTTTATAAAATTTCAACGATTCACTTATTTAGGTATACCATGGGGTGATGGGGTCTTCCTCATTGAATAGTGAAATTAGCTACTTTTAGAATGGCGTTTTCCAATGGCACTGAAGGATGGACAAAAGGCACTATAGTGTGATTCACTACTTATCCAACAGCGCTACTCTCAGTCTGTGTTGTTTGTATGTTCAGAAGATGGTAAAATTAAATATCTGAAAATTGTTATTATTTTTACTCAATTTAAGCAGTATGTTTGTGATCTGTCGAGCTATTCTTACCAAATTTAGGGCCCATATATACAAGATTTTCTATCAGTGATAGCATACCATTTACGATGGGCAACTGAAAGTCTTCCGTATGAGGTGAAAATCTCATGTACGGTTCTGTAAAGGGTGACTTATTTGTCGACTTTTCCACTATCAACCCCAAAAAACCCAACTCTGCCTTACGTAAAGTTGCCAGAGTGCGATTAACCTCTGGATTTGAAATCACTGCTTATATACTTGGTATTGGCCATAATTTACAAGAACATTCTAAGCATAGTTGTATTTTCTGGTATGGTATCACTAATTCTATTTTCTCAAATATTCCCTATATTATTATTTTTGTTCAGATGGACGGGCGTGGCAACGCGCGCCTTTATGGTCTAGTATGTTTTAGGAGAGGTTTGAATGATCACAAATGGAGTGAATGGTTGCACTTATGTCAGCGCTTGATGGCAGTCAATCTATCTGATGAGGCTGATAAGTTTGTTTGGAAGTTGACGGAATCTGGAGTTTTTACGGTCAAATCTTACTGTATGGACTTGATGAGATTTCTTTGTAAGTACTTATGGAAACTTAAAATTCCATTGAAAATTAAAATCTTCATGTGATTTCTTCGTAACAAAGTATTTTTAACTAAAAATAATTTGGTAAAAAGAAATTGGAATGGGTGTCAAAAGTATTGCTTTCCTGATTCTAACGGGACTATTGAACATTTGTTCCATGCTTGCCCCTTTGCAAAAAAATTTTTGGCAATTGATTTATTTCACATACAACATCCCGCCCCCTTCTAATATTACTAATATGTTTGGTAATTGGTTGAATGGTGCGCTTAAAATGGATAAAGCTAAGATACGAGTTATGGGCGTGTTAGCTTTGTGTTGGGCTATTTGAACACGCATAAATGATATTGTGTTTAAAAAACAAAAGAAAACTAATTTTTTGAGTTGTGCATTGGATTCGGCAATGGGTTTTTCGTCTCCTAGGGGGAGACGTGGTTTCTAGATCTAATCGATTGCTGTTGGTTGTCCAGGACTTTGGAGACATATTAATAGGATTGCAAATGTTTAGCGGTCTGATCTTTATCATTTTTCTTTGGGTGAGTTTTGTGTATACACCACCCAATTATGCTGCAATTACTGTCAAACAGGGTTACAGAAGCAATATACTGTTTAACTAGACCATGATAGCGCGCGTTGCTGCGTCCGTTCTATTTTAGATACAATGGTTGTAATTTCGTTAACATGAAGGTATAAAATTTAGGTGTTCAAAATTTCCAAATAAATATACTGCTCATTATTATGATTGGTTAATTCTCAATTTCAGTTTATCAAGCCGGAAGGGGATAAAGTCTTGAGTCCATTAGGAAGTGTCTTTTCTTTCTTCAAGACCACACATTTTCTGAAAAAGGGGACCAATGCAAACTTATAATTACTCAAGTAAAAAAATAGATATAGAAATCAGATAAGCAATTTCCCACATAACAAGATACCAAGATGAAAAATATATTAGCTTCTTTACGGAATTTATCGTAGCATTTAGCAACCAACTGTGGCCATGACTATGTAAGCTAGACACCGTGTTAACGAAACAAGACTGAGTTACTAAACTAAGAGTTCTCCATTTCTTTAAATAAAATTATATCTGAGTTCAGATTGTTAAAAATAAAATCATAAGCTAGCTCATATTTTCTTCTAGCTAATCACAACACTGCTCTAGGAAGGATTATGTGATTCTGTCCTAGTTTTCTTTTTTCCTCCGTCTATCATTCTTTCCTTTTTTTTTCTTTTTCTTTCTTAGTTTAGTTTCCTATGTTTCTTTTCCCGTTAGGTATTATTTTCATGGTTTTAAATTCTTGGTTCCTATTATCAAACCATTATCAAACCTCTGATATCTAACCGGACCTAGATTTTATATGTTTCTTTCCCGTGGTTTTCTTTTTAATATTTTTATGTTTTATTTTCTTTGTCCGCTTCTTTTACTCTTCTTCCCAAGGTAGTTGAGTTTTGTTTCTTTGGTTGTTTTTCTTCTTTTGTTCCTGGTAACATTCTTCCTCGATGTGGAAATAGTTGTTTCTCGTTGCGCATGTGGTTGTTCTCTGACGTGTAAATAGTTGTTTTATGTTGCATAAATTGTTGTTCCCCACCACGTGAATAGTTGTTCTCCGTTGTTGTTCCCCGTTGCGTCAATAGTTGTTCTGCGTCGTGTCAATAGTTGTTCCCCAATGTGCAAATAATAGTTGTTCCCCAAATGTTCAAATAATAGTTGTTCGTCGTTGGATAAATGGTTGTTCACCGCTGCGTAAATAAATGGTTCCCTCTTTCTAAATATGGGTTCCCCGCTGCTTAAATAGTTGTTTCCCTCTTTCTAAATATGTGTTCCCCGCTGCTTAAATAGTTGTTCTCCGAATGTAAATAGTGTTCCCCGCTGAATAAATGGTTATTCCCTACCGTGTAAATAAATGTTCCCCGCCGCTTCAATAGTTGTTCCCCGTTGTGTCAATAGTTGGTCCTCGATGTGTAAATAATAGTTGTTCCCCGTTGGATAAATGGTTGTTCCCCGCAGCATAAATAAATGTTCATTGCTTTGTAGTTGTTCCCCGCTGTGTAAATAGTTGTTTCCTGATGTGTGAATATTTTTCCCCGCTTCTTAAATAGTTGTTCCCTGATGGGTAAATATTTGTTCCCCACTGGATAAATTGTTGTTTCCCACTACATAAATAAATGTTCCTTGCTTTGTAAATAGTTGTTCCCTACCGCGTAAATAGTTGTTCCATATTGTGTAAGTATTTGTTCCTTGTTGCTTAAATATTTGTTTCCCAATGGATAAATAGTTGTTCCCTGCTAGATAAATGGTTGTTCCCTGTTGCGTAAAATAAATATTCCCCGATGCATAAATATTTTGTTCCTACCGCACTAATATTTATTCCCCTCATAGTCATGATTTTGTTTTGGACGGTGACTTCTTTTGCTCCCTCTGACTTGAAATAATTTCCCAAAAATATATGTATATACACGTTTAAACATGTCTACATATATCTATTTTTATCTTGTTATTTTGGATTAGAGGGAGTAGTTTGTTTTCTCGTCCATTTTTTCCCCGATTCATGCTCACGTATAACACACAGATTATTTGTAGGGCGCGCGTGTGTTTTGATCGATTCTTGTACCACCTACTCTACGTTACTAGCCACTGTTTTTTTATTTACTCCAATAAGAAAATATATAGCGTTGCTATGTAGCTGGATGATGCTATCCGCTACATCGCTAGCTACCGGAGTGAGTGGTTTAGCACACGATTTTTTTTTTGTTTGAGCCATGCATGCGACCTTTCAGTCAGTGCACCAGTACGCGCACATCGCGTCCGTCGCTCCAATATTTTAGTCCCACCTCGGTTACCGAAGAGCATATGTACCAGCTTAAATAGCGAAAATTCAATTTGGCTCCCAGGTGCGTATGCTCCCTCTACCAACAAAACATATTTCGAAGTGTGGAAAAATTTTGACAAAAAATTCTACATGTACATCTCCATAATATATGTGTATGCGTCAAGTTTCACGAAAAAATAATATTTTTTGTGGCCTATGTAAAAAAGAGAAAACTTATCATGTGAAAAACATTGTTTTCAGCACTGAATTTTGTCTTTTTTACACACGTCACATGATAAGTTCATTTTTTACGAAACGACTTTGTGAGCGCGTAGCACGTGAAGATGTACGTGCGAATTTTTTATTTCAATTTTTTTGAAATTTAAAATATATGTAAGATGCATTTCAAAATATAGGTAGTATATGCTCCCATGTTCCAAAACACCACTCCCCTTAAATAGGTCCGTTTGGCCGTTTTGGAGGAGCAAGTCGTGTGTGGTCAATCTGGCAGGCCACGGAAGCATGCGTAAATCTGTACAAATCCCGAACTTAGCGTTCCTCATGGACGTTTGGACGCTGGAAGATCCGCGGGCCGTTAGAAAGAAAAAGCCCAAGCCCATCCCTAGTGATCATTAAGGGCATGTACAATGGTCTAGCTGAGTCATCACCATTGTACATGTCCTAAGGGCATCTCCAACCGCGCGATCCAAACGGACGCGCTGGGCCGTCCGGATTGGGCTGTTTGGGTGGCCGAGCGGACACGTGGACAGCGGCCCAAATTTGTACATAGCTCTATTTTGGGAAAATAAACTAACAAAAGAAGCTCGTAGTGGGCTTTTAAATTTAAACTAAAAACCCTCTATTAGGGTTTGGTCGGCGGCGCGGTGGCCGCCGGTGCGCCGCCTAGCCCCTGTGGGCGTCGTCGTGGACGACGTCCCCGGGCGGCGAGGCGCTGTTGTGGCTCGACCGCGCCGGGGACTCTAGCCACGGAGACCACAGGGCCTCCTCCCAGGCCGAGTGGGGGTCCGGAGCCACCCGAGGCTGCGGCGGCGCACGGAGCAGCCGCCTCCTCCCCGAGGCGCTGCCGCCTCTCCGCTAGGCGCGGCGCCCGGCCTCCCGGCGCCCGCTCGCTCCTCGCCGGCGCGGCGCCCGGCCTCCTCCCGCCGCGCCGCCTCCTCCTCCTCCCGTCGCGCCTGGCGGGCCTGGGCGTAGAGCTCCCAGCCCTCCGCCTCCTCGACCTCCCGCCGGGCCGCCTCCTCCATCTCGGAGGTGCGAATGGCCGCATGGAGGTGCGGCCATTTCGCCTCCTCCTCCGCCGCCGAGATCATCAGCGCGGCGCGGAGGTCCGGGTCCTCCTCCGAGGACTCGGGCTTCGGCTCGAGCAGGAGAGGCGGCGGTTGCGGCAATGCCGCACCGCCGCGGGCGGCCTCTCCGATGTGGAGGCCGCCTCGGTTTCTTCCCGCAGCCCGCAGCGCCGGCGGCTGCTGCTCGCCTCGTCGTCGTTGGCGAACCGCCGCTTGGCCATGGCGGCGGTTTCGCTGCGGGGAGTGGAGTGGGGGCTGGAGTGGAGCCAGATCCCCTCCAGTCCCAATTTAATAGACTCCCTGGTCACCGACAGGTGGGCCCCAGGGAGACGAGGCGACCAGCGCCCGGACGCGAGCGGACGGCGCGTGCCATCCGCGGCCACGCAAACCTAGCCCAGATTTGGGCCGGGTTTGCGTCGTTCCGGACGCCGCGGCCGTCCGCTTTTGCGGTGCGTCCCCGCGTTGGGCCGCATTTTTGTCCGGCTCGACCTATCCGGACGCGCGGACGCGGTTTGGGTCGCCCCGTTGGAGATGCCCTAAGCGAAACAAAGGATGGGCAGTGCGGGCGCTAGCGAGGAGGACCCGTTTGAGCATAGCGGATGCCGGCACTGCGGCAGCGGGTTGGATGGGCTAGTGTTTATCATTTTTCTTATGAAGGACTCTTTTGTCTACATTGCACAACAGGGTGTTCAGAGTATGTGAGACCCTAAGAAAGAAGTATTATACTGTAGCTGTGTTGAATGTTTACCGTCTACAAGAAGTCGCGTCAAAGTATTACGAGAACAGTAATATTGATGTCCACTTCAGGCTTTCAGCAAAGGAGAAAAAGTGTTACTTGTAGTGCATCAACAACTCAATATTAGAGCACGAACCAACTAACTCAAAAACACACAGCCACAGCAGCAGCGGATAGATTGAAAAGAGAATTGTTTCTTGTATTTTCTCTCTTATTTCCAGTTATAATATGGAAATAACTGTTCATGGTGAGTTGCTCAGATTATTCTGAAGCATAACCATAACTAGACGCCCGGAGATTTACAATGATTTGTTGAACAAAACGATGATCTAAAACTACAATCAACAAAAATCAGTCAGGACTAGTAGCCTAGTCCAATGGGGGGCTCGATTCAAAAAACATACACGATTGGTCGTTAACCAATCTTGGAAATCACCGCTTCTGTGACTTCCTGGGTGGTGCTGGTGCCGCCCAAATCCTTGGTCCTGTATTTCCCTTCTGCGATGACACGCTTCACTGCTGACTCCAGCCGGTCCGCGAATGACGGGAACTGCAAATGCCTCAGCATCATCGCGGACGAGAGAAACAAAGCAACAGGGTTAGCTTTTTTCTGCTGCACAATCTTGTCATTTCCAACATTTCCTGCAGAAGCACCCTGCTCGAAAACGGCATGGTACTGGCCAACATTACTTGAAATAATGCAGTACATGATTTAGAGACTTCAAGTATCAAGAGGTTCATGCATGGAAAGACTAAATAAATATACCGACTACAACATAGACCATGTTAACAAGAAGCGATTGAACTATGGGCAAATGAAAATCTACCAGTCCTAAAACAAGAAAATCACAAGCAGGATTAGACTCTACCTCCAGGCATGACACCAGTGCCTCCAGCAATACCTGCAGCTATATTAGACACCAGATTGCAATACAGATTTGGGGTAACCTATAAAAAGGAAAAGAATATAAATAAGTCTGAATTCAACAAGACAACAAGTACCTTGTGAAAATGATGTGAAAACTTCAGAACAGTCAAGAAAAAGGCATTCAGAACATAAAGCAGGACAGACAAACAAATATGAGATTGCCCAAACGGAGCAAACATGAAAGATTGTACTACTTAATTGGCAGAAACTTTGTTAAACAATCTGACAGCATAGAATATAGGCATAGATCGAGCAACATATTCAAGTTTTTAAAAGACAAACTTTGCTTTCGTGAGATTATTATTTTAAAATGTCTTGAAAAGATCGGTTAGGTGAATAATGAGAATACCATTGCATTACAAACAGTGGAACTTAGTGAGAAATGCATAGATTTCATGTACATACCATAACATCAAATTGTTCAGGCTTTGCAACAAGTTGCATACAGCAGTTGTCCACAATGATTTCACTATATTGAATGCAAGGATACTTCGTAGCAACCTCACGGCAAGATTCCAAGAACAAACCATCAGCAAGCTTCATGATGTTTGCCTTATGCACCGCTGTCACTTTTTTTCTGTTGTCAAGGTACATAATTTGCTTTCGTTGCTTGTTGAATGTTAGGTTAGTGACCTCTGCGTGTAATAATTTGGATCTTACTCTACTAAGAGTTATAATATATTCTTTTGAGTCGTAGAGTCACTGTTGTGTTACCGATTCTCTTATTGTAGTCTCTCGAGCTCGAGGTTAGGCTTATGTCAAACGAAAATCTGATATTTGTCTAACCCTAATCCCGGAGGTGCATACTCAAAAGCATACTTGGCAATCCTTTCATAGCATAACTTCGTCATCACCTACCTAGGGACGGGAACGGGACAACTGATCAACTGAAGCAACAGCGGATCCGTGACCGAGCGGGCGGCTCGTCTTGGCGCCAAGAGGTACCGTCAAGAGCGCCTCGTTCCGCGGTGGACATGTTTAGTGACCATCGTTGATCGCGCTCGTTCCGCCGCGTTTGTGCGCCACCGCGGAAACCACATCTTGGATCTACGGTACCGTAATCGTATCCGACTCCGATTCTCCCTCTCTCTCTCCAGCCCTCTGTTAAATATGCAAGCCAAAACGGCTGCACCAATCGCAGCTGGGTCAACCGATCCGACCCTGTCCATGGGCGACTACGACGAGTATCCGAAGAAATATCTGGCGACGCAACCACCTGACCACCTCCCCGACGCGACGCAACAGATAGATGAACGTAATAAACCTAGTTTTTACGGTCAATAAGTGCACATGTTTTCATGATGAACACTGTAACACACATATCATATACCACGCTCCACTCAAATTCAAGATGCACGCATGGCTCGCATTGCGGAGGCGGTGTTGGACGGCAGATCGACGTCTCTGGAGAGGGTTGCCGTCCCATACACTTTGCCCGCTATGCGGTGCCGCGGACGAGACCCTCGATCACCTCTCCTTGCAATGCAGCTTCGCTCATGAGGTTTGGTCTGGCCTCGTCGCACGGTTGGGCCTCCCGCCATCCTGCCGGGCACGAGGCCACCCTCAATGAGTGGTGGTATAATGCCTCTGGTCTTTTCCTTCGTGCCGACCGCAAGAAAGCCAACTCCGTCATCATACTAACCCTTCGGTACCTTTGGTTAGAACGCAATGCTAGGGTTTTTGAGGGGCATAGATCTACCGATGTTGCGGCCTTGAGCTTGATCATGGATGAGTGGCGGGCTTGGTTAGATTGTAGAGGTGGGATTGTGGGAGTAGTGCCCTAGTGCTCCTCGGCCTTAGGCCGTTCTCAATCGCCCAAAGTGGCGGTTGAGCTGGTGGTGCTTGGAAGGGCTCACCTTCTGAGTCGTGTTGTATGGGACTTTCTTTCATCCGTCTTCTCAAGCTTAATACAATAGCGCGCAGATCTCCTGCGGGTTCTCGAAAAAAAAAACCCACATCGACCTGACCAACTGGCCCCCACACCGTCTAAGAAAAATGGCCTTTCCAATCCTATGCAATAAGAGAGTTGTTGCGTGTGTGATAGAGAGAGAACTGCCCACCATTTGTAGCTCAAGAATCTACTTGAGGAGTTTGAGGGTAGTAGATGTTAGCGTGGCTCACCAGTCACCAGCTCATTTTCAATGCGGGCAACAACTTGGTTTCCATCCTATGGCATGTAGCTCTTGAATTGCATTAGTAATTGCAATGAGGCTACATAGGTGCCTCTCTATATATAAAACTCCTAGAAATTTTAGGCAAGTAAAGTAGACCAAGAGCAAGCGGTAAATCTGAGCTGAGAGAAAAAGTAGTGCACACT